>NC_091770.1:26584166-26900000 GCF_029378745.1 Bos indicus
TCCATGGAAGAGTTGGACATGATTGAGCAACTAAGCACAGCACAGAGTCATTTTCTACACACAAACAAAAAATAGCATATTAGCTGTATTTTTATATACTTAAAAATGGAGATGACTGTCCTTTTGTAAATTTATCACTTTCTGAAAAGCCAATAGATGAAAACCAAAGAAGGCCAAGAGCTTCTTCGGCGAGTATCAACTTGCCTTAGGTCATATGTCTTAAAAGTGCCTGGTGTGTAAGACTACTTGAAAAGAGATAAATAAAGAGAGAAACCAAAGATGGATCACATGGCCTCAGTCTCTTTGGAGACGAACTGCACACCTCAAGATTTTCTTGAAAGCATAGAGCAGCATGCACAAGGGGTATAATGAGTGTGCCCAGTTTTGGAGTCAGATTTATCTGACTTTGGAGACTAGAATGAGGACCTAGTAACTTTGTGACCTTTAGCCAGTGCCAGAGTCACCTCCTGACACTGTAAATTGGGAGGAATCAAACTGATTACTCCCTTGTGGTGCATTTCAGAGGATTAAATGAGAAAATGTAAGAGAAATAATGTTTGACACAAAGTAAATACTCAATAAATATTAGCTTCATTCTTTACCAATCCATTTAAGACTAAAAGGTTACTTTCAGTGGATTGTGTGTCTAGTCTTAACTCTGTTTCTCATTTTAAAATAGCATTTAGAAAGAAATTTTTAATGATTGATCTTCCCTGGTGGCTCAAATGGTAAAGAATCTGCCTGCAATGCAGGAGACCCGAGTTTGATCCTTGGGTTAGGAAGATCCCCTGGAGAAGGAAATAGCAACCCACTCTAGTATTCTTGCCTGGAGAATTCCACAGACAGAGGAGTCTGGTGGGCTACAGTCCATGGGGTCACAAAAAGTTGGACTTGACTGAATGACTTTCACTTTCACTTTAGATGATCATTTTGCATGTATCAGAATTTTTTTTTAACCCAAGAACCAACCTTTGTATAGTGCTTTAACAGTTTACAAACTTTAGCTTCCTGTTCTCTTCTTAATGCCTCTTGAGAAATCTGTATGCAGGTCAGGAAGCAACAGTTAGAACTGGACATGGAACAACAGGCTGGTTCCAAATAGGAAAAGGAGTACGTCAAGGCTGTATATTGTCACCCTGCTTATTTAACTTATATGCAGAATACATCATGAGAAACGCTGGACTGGGAGAAACACAAGCTGAAATCAAGATTGCCAGGAAAAATATCAATAACCTCAGATATGCAGATGACACCACCCTTATGGCAGAAAGTGAAGAGGAACTCAAAATCTTCTTGATGAAAGTGAAAGTAGAGAGTGAAAAAGTTGGCTTAAAGCTCAACATTCAGAAAACTAAGATCATGGCATCTGGTCCCATCACTTCATGGGAAATAGATGGGGAAACAGTGGAAACAGTGTCAGGCTTTATTTTTCTGGGCTCCAAAATCACTGCAGATGGTGACTGCAGCCATGAAATTAAAAGACGCTTACTCCTTGGAAGAAAAGTTATGACCAACCTAGATAGCATATTCAAAAGCAGAGACATTACTTTGCCAACAAAGGTCCTTCTAGTCAAGGCTATGGTTTTTCCAGTGGTCATGTATGGATGTGAGAGTTGGACTGTGAAGAAGGCTGAGTGCTGAAGAATTGATGCTTTTGAATTGTGGTGTTGGAGAAGACTCTTGAGAGTCCCTCGGACTGCAAGGAGATCCAACCAGTCCATTCTAAAGGAGATCAGCCCTGGGATTTCTTTGGAAGGAATGATGCTAAAGCTGAAACTCCAGTACTTTGGCCACCTCATGTGAAGAGTTGACTCATTGGAAAAGACTCTGATGCTGGGAGGGATTGGGGGCAGGAGGAGAAGGGGACAACAGAGGATGAGATGGCTGGATGGCATCACTGACTCGATGGACATGAGTCTGAGTGAACTCCAGGAGTTGGTGATGGACAGGGAGGCCTGGCGTGCTGTGATTCATGGGGTCACAAAGAGTCGGACACGACTGAGCAACTGAACTGAACTGAACTGAAAGGAGATGAGAGAAATTGATAAAGGGAGATTACATATGAAGACAATGTAACAATATCTCTGTTGTTACAATGTAAATATCTCTAACAATATTTAATAGATTAAATTATTTAAAATATTTTCTTCCTTTTCACCCTAATAGTAGTAGTACAACGTTTCCAAAGGCTGCAGCGATAGACATGAAGAGCCAGCTACATGGGATACAAGACTCAGATTAGGTTTTAACTTCCCAAGTACAACAGCAAGACAAATAATGAGGCAAAAATATCACTGAATTTTAAGTGACAGTTAAGTGAATTGAAAATTCATCCAACTTTTGGAATTTTAATAACACTAACTGGGATCTGAGCTAGACACCTCACCTTTGTAGTCCTTGCTAAGCTGCTGCTGCTAAGTCACTTCAGTCATGTCCGACTCTGTGCCACCCCTTAGACGGCAGCCCACCAGGCCACCCTGTCCCTTGGATTCTCCAGGCAAGAACACTGGAGTGGGTTGCCATTTCCTTCTCCAATGCGTGAAAGTGAAAAGTGAAAGTGAAGTCGCTCAGTCATCTCCGACTCTTAGCGACCCCATGGACTGCAGCCCACCAGGCTCCTCCATCCATGGGATTTTCCAGGCAAGAGTACTGGAGTGGGGTGCCATCGCCTTCTCCATTGTAGTCCTTAGATTACTTCTAAATTAAAAAAAAAAAAAAAAAGAATAGTACTCTTTTCCTATTCTCTCAGAATTACACCTGTAAATACTATGTAAATTTATAAAAAATAGTTTTGAAGACCAGCTTTACAATTTCAGTGATTATTGTATATTCAAAACAGCTACAGAAGTACTTTATTTTCACTTTAAAGATTTACAATTAAAGTGGTTTTATGTATACCTCAAATGTCTGATTATATACAAACCCATTACAGGGTTTATGCACACATTAAATCCTTTCTTATTATGGGTTTTTTTACACATTAAATGCCTAGTTGTTACAGATTGTTGTTTTTCTTGTTATAGTTAAATGTAATACTTCCCTAGTGATGAAATGTATTATTATTAGGAACATTTATTTTTGTGTGTGTCCAGTATTTTATAAGAGAAAGTATTTAAACAGCAAAGACATAGCTGTTATGAAATTTACTTATTTTTTTATAAATAGCTTTCAGCAGAAATCAGAGCAGTGCTTTAAAATTACAGTTAAAAAAATCATTTAATCATCACACTCCTTGTTGGCTAATAGGGTCCTAGGTGATTTCCGCCACCCCCCCCCGCAATAGGGCATTCTTGATCTGCTCATTAAGTGGACCTAAGAGTCCTAGTATATTTTATGTTAGCAAGCCTCGATAGCAAAGTGCTGAAAGTTCAGGGGGCATTTGTCTCCTTTCTCACAAATTCATTTAAGTACCAGTCTTGCTGGAGCTTTAACCGGGGCAGACAACCATACAAATGACTTGAGATAAAATGAAAATAATGGACTGAGCTGGGTTCTGGGGATGGTAGTTATGCTGAACACACATCAATAAGCTTCGAGTGTTATTCTATGCTAATGCAAGCCTGATGGATCAGCTTTCTCTTTTAGCCTGGAGGACCATTAAGCTCTGGAAGCTGGGTCAAACTGATAGAGTCTGCAAATACAGCCCATCGGTTAGCAGCAGTAGTTAACTGACTGTGATTCCTAATGTGCGAAACTAACATTGCTTAAAAACCCTCTATGATCAGTACATAGATCAGAAAGAAGATAATAGATTCTGTTTTAATTTGCATAATCAAAGCTTCTCATTTTTCCACCTATAGATAACATAAGAGAGGAAAAAAAAAAAACAGCTGTGACTACTTCCATTATGTTGTTAATCTTGAATCACAGCAAATAATTTCCATAAAAATGTAAATAACTTGTTTCAAAAGAAAAGAGCATAATTGAAAGATTTTCTGTGTTATTTCTTTGGAATTAAACAGTAGGCACAGTTATGCGGGTTTGGTAATGAGGATCTTGGGGCTCGGAAAAGTAAAAAGTTTTGAAAAAAATTGTGAGTCTTTTTAGTGATTTGGTTCAAACACTAAATCTTGCTGCCTGTGGTAAGTCAGATTTCTTTTAACGCATGAGCTTTGAAATAATAGATGTAAATTAATATTATAACCAAAATGACAAGAGCTTGAACATTTTATTTTTCTAAAAGAAGAGAGAACGATCTAGTTTGTTTACAGCAGAAATTAAAATGAACAACAGGAAATTAAAATATAAAGAATGGAGAAACGCTTTACTTTTATGGAGCACAAATGCTGAGAAGACTCTGGTATTATAGGAAAGAGGATCTACTTACACCACTCTTTAATCCTCTTACTCCTTACTTTTTGAGTCTAAATATACTACAACTGTGGAGAACAGTCCTGTTTTTGACTAATAATTATTTTAATATATAATATGTTAAGTTCTATAGTTTTCACTTGAGGATGTTGGCTTTGCAGACTTACCAAAAACATTTAGTTCAAATTCTTATGAAGTCGACATTTTTGTGAAATAAGAACTCTTTTTGTTTATTCATTTAAAAAAACATCTATTTCGGGCATTGTCTTATACACTGGTGGTATGGTTGTCCTCTTGGAACTTTGTTTTTCTTTAAATAGGAACAAAAATAGCAAACAAGTAGACAAAGAAGTGATGTCAGAGGGTTCTTAAAGGGAACTTTTCTATCTGGGAGTCTATTTTGACCATGTTTCTGTCAGATAGACTCAGATATCAAATAAAATGCTGTTTTTTCAACCCAAGATTTCTAGACTGCTTCAAAATTTTTCGAAACTAAAGAAAATAAGTATATTTTTGGTAAAGAAGAATTAAGTGCTTTTGTGTACTTTGTAATCCAGACTGACACCTCTATGAAGAATTTATTGAAATTCTTTGTGTATGACTTTTTCCCCCTGGAGTGCTTAATATGTGTGCTAGCTTTCCTTAAGCATTTTACTCATTTGTTAATTTATTTTGAAAACTCTAAGAGGAGATATTATTATCCCTAGGTGAGGAAGTTGAAGCAAAGAATGTTAAATAACTTGCCATAAGTTGTATAGCTGGTAAACGGGGTGAAGAGGGATTAACCTACATAGGTTGGCTCCAGAGTCAAAGTTCTGAATCACTATTAGTCTATGCCAATGCGAAGAAATTTTTTTAGCTGAGGATATGTTGCTGTATGAAAATGCTAGTTCTTGGAGAGCAGGAAATGTTTCTGTTTTGTTGCAAACTCTCTTCTTGCACTTAGCACTGAACCTGGGTTATAGAGGGTGCCCAATAAATGTTGGTTGAATGAATGAATGTAAATGAGTATTGTATGTTTATACCCAAAATAATATTCCATATCAAATTTTTTTAAAATTTTATTTTACTGCATACAGTTTTCTGGTGCCATAAGTATATGCCTGGAGTGTATAATCCAGCACTAGTTAGAATGACTTTGTGATCATTTACTATTGATGAGTTAAGGATGGAGCCAAAAGTCCTTGGTCTTGCTCATTTCCATACCCTGTCTACCCTAGGTATGTGGGATTTCTCAGTGGATTATATCAAAATGAGCTCATATTGTATCCTTGTATAATAGTTTCTACCCCTATGTTCTAAAAGTGTTACTCATTCTCAGAATATGAGCACTTTCCTTCTGAAAATGATATTACTAATACATAGAATGTAATCTGGCTTCCAGAATATTTCAAATGAGATAGAGCAGCAGAGACTTCCATATCTCCATGTCCTATTCTGTTTCCTTTCCCCTGCCTGTGTTTGCGGAGGAGCCAATAACATTATTTTGTAAGTATTAAATTGATACATGGTTGAGTGAAGGGAGGGTTTCTCCTATTCCATGGTTTCTTTTAGAAACAAAAATAAAACATAAACAGTTTAAAAATATAATACATATATTCATAATGAATTTTGAACAATAACAAATAGGATAAATAATGAAGTAAAAGTAAATCATTCTCATCACTTAGTATAGTTTATGTTCTCATCATTTAAAGCTACTAATTCTGCTAGTATTTTGGTAATTATTCTTCCAGACAATTGGAATACTTAGGTACTTATGACTTTAAATAAATTAAAATTATTTAATTTAATTTATTATTTATTATTTATTTATTAAATAAAATAAATTAAATAGGCAAATAAATTAAATTGCTGATTTTGTGTATCATTAGATAACCTTCAGTGTTTTCACTGAACAATATAGGTTTTAGGTTTTATTCATAGCATGAACACTGTATGAACATAGTTATTTTTAAGAACTTGTTAACATTATTGTTTGGATTTATCATTCTTTTATTAGATTCCTAATAATAGACCTAAATTCCTTTCTTCCTTTTATTTTTGGCATTGCAAAGAAAACTGCAGTGAATACACATACACACACTTAAACTGTTGCTGGATCAAATATTTTATTTTGTGTATCATTGTATAAAGTCCTTGTATTTATTGTTAAGAAGTGTCTGTGTGCAAGAGGAATAGTGTATGAGTGAATAGAAATATAACTTAGGTATGAATTTCTTTTTTAAATGCCTGAGTTCTTTTAATCTATATGTTTACTCCCTATCTCCTTTTATATTTTCCCTTTCAATTTGTTGAAGAAACTGAGTTACTTGTCCTGTAGATTTTCCTATAGAGTCTGAATTTTGCCGATTACATGCCCAGGTTATCGTTTAACCTGAGCCTCCATCTTCTGTATTTCCTATAAATTAATAGATCTCCTCCTTTCCTTCCCTTCTTTTTTCTTTTGTTCCTTCCTTCCTTTCCTTCCTTCCTACCTCTTTTCCCTGCCTCGCTCCCACCCTTCTTTCTTCCTTTCTTTCTCTCTCTCTCCTGTTTCGTTTTTTCTCCTTCATAGATAGTGTTATTCTCTTGTGCCAGGAAGCACACAGTCTGGTTGAATGTCTTATTGTAATGTTCACATTCTTGATCAGTGCCACCAGTCCTTATGTTATTGTCTTTCCAGTCATTTGAGTTGTTATTCCAGTTCCTAGATTTGCATAACAAACGACCTCAAAACTTAATGGCTTATAATGACATCAGCAAGGTGGCAGAATAGGAGACTACAAATGTTAGTGTTCACAGAGACATTGATTTAACACATTATACTGTACCAAAAGCCTTTATAGAGGACTCCGGAAACCAGTTAGGACGTTGCCATACCCAGGCAAACTCAAAGGCAAAAATAGCTATATTGAAATGAGTAAGAAAAACTGTTTCATTTCAGCCATGTCAGCCCCTCCCCCAAGCTGACATAGCTCAGAATCAAAGGAGGAAAAGCCCAACTTATGGCTTCTCTATTTGGAGAGAGGAAGAGTGGAATGTACCTCTGAGTTCTGGCTTTTTGTGGGCTGCCTCAGTTGCTAGTTTCTATCTCAGCTGACTCTAAGTATTGATCAGATTGGCATATCTTGGTGCCTAGGAGCCACAGAGTACGAGAGAGAGCTCAGTGGCTTGTTACAGTGCCAGTGGACCCGTAGTATTACAGATAGACACCAGAGGGAGCAAGAGACAAGCTTCTGAAAAAGAAAATGGCAACGCTCTCTAATTGGGAAAAGACACATACAAAACCAGAGAAGACACATCCCCATAAAAAGTTAGAGAGGCCCCCAGAATCTCTAGCTGGACTGATTAGTGATTATCATTTCCGTACCAAGCCAGCTCATAAATGCTGGGAGAGGTGGCTCTTTTTTCAAATGCATAAATCACAACAAAAGGTAACAAAGCACATGAATAAACAGGGAAGCATGGCCTATGTGACTCAGATCAAAGGAACAAAATATATCTCCTTAAATTGATTCTAAAGAAATGGAGGTTTATGAAATACGTGACAAAGAATTCAAAATATATCAAAGAAGTTCAATGTGCTACAAAAGAACATAAACAACCAAAAGAAATCAGAGAAACAATGCATGAACAAAATGAGAATATCATCAAAGAGATAGAAACTGTAAAAGATAACCAAATAGAATTCAGAAACTGAAGAATATGATAACTGAACTGAAAATTTCACTAGAGGGGAATCAAGAGCAGACCTGATCAAGCAGAAGAAAGAATCAGTGAACTTAAAGACAGGTCATTTGAAATTACTAGGTCAGAGAACAAAAAGAAAAAAGAAATAGAGACATGAAGAAAGCCTAAGAGAGTTATGGGACACCATCAAATAGATCAGTATCTGTATTATTGCAGTGTCAGAAGGAGAAGAGAGAGAGACTGGGGCAGAGAGCTTATTTAAGAAATAGTAGCTGAAAACGCCCCAAATCAGGAAGAAAGTAAACACATATGTTTAGGAGACTTAGGACTCCAACTAAGATGAAATCAAAGTGGCCAACACTGAGACGCATTATAATTGTTGTCAAAAATTAAAGAGAGAACTTGAAAGCAAGAGAAAAATCACTTGTCACGTACAAGGGAGCAGCTCCCTTAACATCAACAGATTTCTCAGCAAAAACCTTACAGGCCAGAAGGCAGTAGGATGATGTATTTAAAGTGCTGAAAGAAAAAAATAATTGTCAACCAAGAATACTGTATCTGGTAAAACTGTTCTTCAGGAATAATGGAGATAACAAAAACTGACATTGTTCATCACCACGAGGCCTGCTTGGCAGGAATGGTTAAAACATGTCCTTCGAGTTGAAATGAAAGAACACTAGACTGCAACACAAAAATATGTGAAGATGTAAAGCTCTCTGATAAGGATAGTTATACAGAATCCTATAGTATGGTAATGGGTATATAAATAACTTTTAAGTATAGAATCTGAAAAGTAAAAGCAAAAAAGTAATTATAAAATTTTGTTGATGGATACAAAATATAGAAGATGAATTTATAACATCAATAACGTAAAGTGAGGGAAGTAGGGTTTTTGTATGTGTTCAAAGTTACTAGTTTAAAATTAAGTGTTATAAAACGTTTTATGTAATCTCCGTGCTAACCACAAAGAAAATACCTGTAGAAGATGCACAAATGGAGAAGTGAATCAAAATGTGTCACCACAGAAACAGTGAAACACAAGGAAGTCAAGAAGAGCAGAAGAGAGGAACAAAGTAGCTATGAGACATACAGAAAACAGCTAACAAAATGGCAATAGAAAGTCATTCCCTATCAACAATTACGAGCAAGTGGATTAAACTCCTGAATCAAAAGACAGAGTAGGCAATAGTCTGTCTCATTTTCAGTCGCTTAGTCTCAAATCAGCCCTTTCTGGCTTTCCAGCAGGACCTGTTTGTGATGTGGAGGTGTCCAGGCTCCATTCCCTTCTGTTGTACGTTGTCATTCATGGAGATACTTTGTCAAACTAGCTTTGTTGTAACTGTGCCTATGGGTTTTGGTTTTTCTACTTAAGTTATGCTGGTAACTGCTACTGCTAAGTCACTTCAGTCGTGTCCGACTCTGTGCGACCCTAGAGACGGCAGCCCACCTAGGCTCCCCCATCCCTGGATTCTCCAGACAAGAACACTGGAGTGGGTTGCCATTTCCTTCTCCAATGCAGGAAAGTGAAAAGTGAAAGAGAAGTCGCTCAGACGTGTCTGACCCTCAGCGACCCCATGGACTGCAGCCCTCCAGGCTCCTCTGTCCATGGGATTTTCCAGGCAAGAGTACTGGAGTGGGTTGCCACTGCCTTCTCCGACTACTATTCTGAATTAAGAAATTGAAAATTAAATTTTGCTATATGTTATTAAAATAACATCCAGAAAAAAAAAATCTATTTTTATAGTATATATGCATGTGTTTTTCTCTTCTCTCAACAATCTTGGGTATTAACTCTCTTGAAATTGTCGATCGGCAAAAATAAGACCTTACTGAATTTTTATTTATATCTTATTGATTACTTAACTACTTTTCCTGTATTGATAATCTACTTGATTTTTTTCAATCGTGAATTATTTATTCTTTTATTTCCCAATTGCTATGTTTTTTTAATTAATTTTGAAGATCTCTGTGAATAATAGGGATTCTAACCTTTTTATTGTCATGTTTTGATATTTATTCCTTAGCTGTTTGCTTTTCAGACTTTGAAATTTGTTTGAAGATTGTATATATTTAAATGTATCAGTATTTTCTATTATTATTTCCTATCACATGAAATGGTAATAACACATTATTAAGTTACTTAAATTACATATGAAATGCTTTAATTCAGTGAAATTTAAAGATTAACCAAAATATGAATCTTGCAAATTCCTGAACCATTAAGCTTTGAAAATTGTTGAGAGAATCAAAAATGAACAAAGTCATATTTAAGTTTAAAATAATGAGCAATAACCAGGAACAATTAGATATCCTAAACTAAGGCAATAATTAAAAGTAGGAATTCCATCTCAAGGAACTGAGATATTATGAATGGTACATGTAAATAGAGTACTTGAAATACAGAGTACAAGAGAGGTTAGTGAGATAAATGGGAATTAGTTTAGCTGATACACACTTATACATATTTATACACTCATATATAGACATATACATATACTTATGCATGCATATATATTTATGTGTATATGTATGTCTGTGATCTAATGAATAGAAAGAAGAATATGTACTTATATAAGGCACATATGTATATATATACATATATACAAATATATATGGTAGATATTTGAGTGTTTGTTAGGTATTATAGATCCTCAAAGTAAGGGGATCAGTTGGGTAATAAGTAAGAAAGCTAATAAGTATATAATGTTTGTTCTGTAGGTAACCATTGTATTTTCACTTTTTTTTTTTTAAGTAAACTTTACAGTAACCCTGTGTAGTAGATATTATTGTCCCCATTTTGTAGGCATTGGGAATATACATTGACATATTAGAAAGAATATGGACTTTGAAGTCAGGTAGTTAGAGGGACTAAGCTTAACCACTGAATAGCTGTGTGATTTTGGTTAAACCATTCCTGTCTGAGTTTCGGATTTCTCAGGTGTAAAAAGGAGATAAAAATAGTGCCTTATTTCAAGGAATTGTTGTGAAGATTTTCAGAGGAATTATTTATGATTTTTCCAAAAATAATAATCCTATTCTAATTAGTGGGCTTCCCTTGTGGCTCAGCTGGTAAAAAATCCGCCTGCAGTGCGGGAGACCTGGGTTTGATCCCTGGGTTGTGGAGATCCCCTGGAGAAGGAAAAGGCTACCCACTCCAGTATTCTGGCCTGGAGAATTCCATGGACTGTATAGTCCATGGGGTTGCAAAGAGTTGGATGCAACTGAGTGACTTTTGCTTTCACTTTCACTATTCATTCCAACTAGTACATGAAATTTGCCTTTGAAGTTCATTTGAAGGGTTATTTTCATGTTATAAAGATTAAATGAGATAATGTATATGAAGTGGGTACTACAGTAGTCATTTAATAACTGGTAGTTATTACTACTGTTGTTGTGAGGCCCAATCTAATAACATGTCCAGGGCTTGAACTGTGTATCAGCCTTCAGATATACCATCTAAAAAATTTGTAACATAAATATTCCATATCCCTTCTTTTGTTTTAACAAATATTTGTAGATGCTGATATAAGCCAGACCTTGAGGATACAAAAATGTAAGACATGCTTCTTGTCATGTAGGAGCTACAGATGGTAGAGAGGACAGACAGGTATAAGAAAGAAGAGACTGCTTTTTTGAAATCATGCAGATCAGAAAACAGTATTGGAATCTGGTGTTTCATAGATTTCAATTATCCAGATAAAACAAGTTATGTTTTGATGATATTAAATGTTGGAATCAAAAAATAAAATATATTTATTTGTATATATTGTTGTTGTTTAGTCGCTAAGTTGTGTCCAACTCTTTTGTGACCCCATGGACTGTAGCCCTCACGGCTCCCTCTCTCCCTAGGATTCTCCAGGTAAAAATACTGAAATGATTTGCTATTTCCTTCTCCAGGGGATCTTCCCCACTCAGGGATCTAACATGCATCTCCTGCATTTGCAGGTGGATTCTTTACCACTGAGCCACTAGGGAAGCCCATACATTTATTACCTCGTTATTACCTTATATCTTTCCTAGCTGCTTTTACATCTGTCAACATATCCTTCCTACTTCTGCTGAGTTAGATGTGTGTGACCAGTCCTTTTTAGTTACCGTCATGAGAAATGAACCAGAGGAGAGGAAAGATGGTGAAGAAGCTGACTTCGCATTTACTCTTGGAAAGGAGTGTGTCTGAATGGATAGCTCTACTATTGTGCTTCTTTTAAACCCTCTTGGATTTGGAGGAAAGCGGCAGAGGAATATTTCTACTGGGGAAATGGTGGTTGAATTGCCTCATAGTATTGAGTATATCCTCCCATCAATTATTACTAAAAAGAAAACCGTAGACATGGATTGTTACTGGCCAAAGTATGTTTTATGGGCATTTCCTTTCAGTTTCACTTTAAGATAAATTATAGGCCTTGTATTAAGAAACCAAACAGTTTATATAATTAAAACCTCATTAATATATTTTATATTTTATTTACCAAAATTCTAATAATCTGTTTTAAAAATTAAACATTGGATCACTATTAAATCTAAATAAATAATTCCATTATTGGACAAGGATCATAGTGGTAGGTTGTATAGCAGAACTTGTTTTTTTATAA
Source organism: Bos indicus (assembly GCF_029378745.1). Taxonomy (NCBI): domain Eukaryota; kingdom Metazoa; phylum Chordata; class Mammalia; order Artiodactyla; family Bovidae; genus Bos; species Bos indicus. Next base: position 26,596,742 of record NC_091770.1, read on the forward strand.
AGAGCACTGTGTTTAGTATATTTTATAAATAATTCCATAAAGCAGTTAACATTTTAAAATGTAGATTTAAAGACTTTAAATGTGAATCACTGTACTGTATACCTGTAACTTATATATTGTACATCAACCTCAATAAAAACTTTTAAAAATAAATAAAATATAAGGAATAAGAATGGATTGAGAGAAAAATATCTAGAGAAAATTTAAGTTATATGCAACAAATTCCATTTAATAGGAAATAACCACATTCTAGACAATGAAATGTTTCTCTCTCATGATTTTACTGTGTGTGGAATTTTTTTAGTAGTTTCTCCAAGGTTACAAAATATAAAAACAACCCTCTGTCCTTGGGAAGTTTACAGGTTAATATGGGATGGCAATGGCACCCCACTCCAGTACTCTTGCCTGGAAAATCCCATGGATGGAGGAGCCTGGTGGGCTGCAGTCCATGGGGTCGCTAAGAGTCGGAGGCGACTGAGCGATTTCACTTTCACTTTTCACTTTCATGCATTGCAGAAGGAAATGACAACCCGCTCTAGTGTTCTTGCCTGGAGAATCCCAGGGACGGAGAAGCCTGGTGGGCTGCCATCTATGGGGTCACACAGAGTCGGACACGACTGAAGCGACTTAGCAGCAGCATGGGATAAGTAAACTGTGTGGTAGAAACCTGAATGACAGCAGCTAAAACAATTTGTGAAGAGAAATCCCAACTACCCAAAAGGTGGTAGACTGGCTGGAATCATAGTCCTCTGCCTCTGTGGCTGATTTTTGGTTAATGGAATACCCATCATTTATCTGTGCCCTTTTTTCAAATGCCTTTCAACCAGCAAACTGTAACCAATTGGTCTATTTAGTGATTATCCATCAGGCACCATCCAAATTGCATAATGCAAAGCAGCAATTCCATGAATTCTAGCCCAGGCTATCTGTCTGAATGATCAATTTGGAATTCCATTAGTTTTATCACATCATACATGGTTTACGAACACCAGGAATTGTAAAATATCTCTTGAACTTAATAGAAATTTTGAGTACAAAATGATAAACATATAGAGAAAAAAGAAAAAACTATTCATATGCTAGAGTAATTAAAAGAATACATATAAAACCAGGTCAACGTATCTTTTTACTATTTAATTTCTATATATCTATCAACCTAACTAGATCTCAGATCACTAAGGTGGTGACTGTTTCATATTGAAATTCAGCAAACAACTGTGCTGAGTATATTTCCTGATTTTTCTCACCTGTCTAGGCTAAGTGCTTCTCCTCTGTATTCCAAATAGCATTGTATGTCATTTCTATCAATTGCATTGACACCACCATAGATGCATTGAAACACTCTCTATTGCAATGCCCTATTTCCACATTTCCTCTCTTATATTGCCAAAATATAAGCTCCTCAAACTAGTAAACTTGCTTTAGTCAGTATCTGGTACATAAAAGCCCATATGTAAACTGAATATTTATAAACAACAACATAGACACTCAGTGTGAAATACGGGCCAGGCACAAGAGTGTTAAGACCTAAGACAGTGATGGATGTGATTCAGGACTATTATTGTTGTTCTTTGAACAAAGTTGATTCTAGTATCTACCAAAAATATATAATTGAAAGAGGGTGGGGAGATTTGGGAGAATGACATTGAAACATGTATAATATTATGTATGAAACGAGTCGCCAGTCCAGGTTCGATGCATGATACTGGATGCTTGGGGCTGGTGCACTGGGACGACCCAGAGGGAGGGTATGGGGAGGGAGGAGGGAGGAGGGTTCAGGATGGGGAACACAGGTATACCTGTGGTGGATTCATTTCGATATTTGGCAAAACTAATACAATATTGTAAAGTTTAAAAATAAAATAAAAATTTAAAAAAAACATCAAAACAAACAAACAAACAAACAAACAACAAAAATATATAATTGAAAGAGCCAAAGTGTAATCTTTCTGTAGCATGTGGTGTTAGTTTAGTATCCATCACGTTCTTCTGTATCCCTTTGAATATTTAGTAAATTTTATTAATATCTGATTTAAGTTTTAAAAGGGATAAATGAAGGCTTAATAAAACAAAAAGAAAGTCTTGGTAAATAGGAACTTGTTATCTTGGATAAAGGAATAAAAGACTGGCCTTATTTTTAAAGTAGGAGTTTGTAAACATGGATAACAATAGGTAGGATTTGGGGACAGAATCAACTGGTGTTTTCCCAAAGCAGAGCTAGCAACAGCTGGTGTATATTACAAGAATGACCCCCAAAGAGAACAAGCCTGTTGGATAGTCCATTATTTTCAAGGGAATTTCATTCAAAAAACCTCATGCGTGGTCTCATTTTCATTCTGATTTTCTAGAAGCGTATGGTGGGCCATATCAATAGTACCCTTCAAATCAAAATGCATCATCATTTAGGAATTTCTGAAGGGGAAGTAGTCTGTGACTACACTCTCTGAGAACCATCAGCACACCTACCTGTGTCCCTTGGAACTGAAGGTTTAGGATATCCTTCAAAACCTATTCTTTTGTTTCTTGTTATATAGTGAATGGTGACTGAAATAGTGTGCATTTGATTTTTGTGTGAAACAGAATTAAATCACCGTGTTTTAAAAAAAAAAACAACAATGAGGGAATTCCGTGGTGGTTCATGGTTAAGCCCTGGAGAAGGAAATGGCAACCCATTCCAGTATTCTTGCCTGGTGAATCCCATGGCAGAGGAGCTGGGCAGGCTACAGTCCATGGGGTCAGAAGAGTCAGATACGACTTAGAGACTAAACCAACCAACCAGTGGTTAAACTTCAACTTCCATTGCAGGGGTGTGGGTTCTATCCCTGGTCGGGGTCCTATGATCCCACATGCCGCACAGTGTGGCCAAAAATGATTTAAAATATTTTTAAAAGGAATGAGATGACTTTATTTATGGTTAAAAAAAGGCTTCCTCTTAATATATATTATTTAAGACATCTAAAATGCCTTTTGTCCTCAGGGTAATACTATAATTCCTTGGTGCTTGAGTTGCGATTTAATACTGCACCTACAAAGAAAATTACAGTTTTTAAACTGTTTATTGCAAGTGCTTTCACAATGAAGACACTGCAAAAGTGACAAAGGTAAATGTTGGGGGAAAAATGAGGTAGGAGATGATTAATTCCTTGAAGATCAAGAATATTGTAAATTCAAATGATCCCACTCATTATCAACATGGGGTCCCTTTACAGGTTTATGGGCTTCCCTGTTGGCTCAGATGGTAAAGAATCTACCTGCAAGGCAGGAGACCTGGGTTCAATCCCTGGGTCGGAAAAATCCCCAGGAGAACAGAATGGCTACCCACTCTGGTATTCTTGCCTGGAGAATTCCATGGACAGAGGAGCCTGGTGGGCTACATTCCATGGGGTTGCAAAGAGTCAGACACAACTGAGTGACTAACACTAATAGGTTTGTATATTGTAATGGGATTAATAATGACTTTGTAGCATTTGCTATAAAACTGAGGAATCCTTTTTTTTTTTTTGCAGTGAGATTATTGTGTGATAGTATATGTCATTCAGATTTTATAGTGCTTTATGCATTTTTAAGAATTTCAAGTGACCCAATTTTGTAAAATACACTGTCTTGTAGAAAAAATACATTAGCATGGTGTGTACCATGTAGCAGTTACTCAATAATTTTTGTTTTCAATTGAATTAAATTAATAGATTAAATAGATTAATTTAATAGATTAATTAAATTAAAATACACTTAATTTGTAATCCACAGGCTGGCTGACCTTGGATAAGTCATGTAATTTCCTTGTCCTTTAGTTTCCTCATCTGTAAAATGGGTATAATATCTCACAGGGCTGTTTCAAGGATCAATGCTTATGAATATAAACCCCCTGCTGCTGCTGCTGCTGCTAAGTCACTTCAGTCGTGTCTGACTCTGCGCGACCCCATAGATGGCAGCCCACCAGGCTCCGCCGTCCCTGAGATTCTCCAGGCAAGAACACTGGAGTGGGTTGCCATTTCCTTCTCCAATATAAACCCCCTAGCATATAACAAATGAATGTATAAACTATATCATAACTATTATTATTATCCAAGTGACTTATTACTGAGGTTAATAAAGCAGTTTTTATACATTTTACACATTATATCAGAGAGAGCTGGGTCATAGACTGAGAAAGTATTTATAATGAGGATATAGAAAATTTAGGAAAATAAAAAGGCTAGGTAAATAAAATCTGAAAAACACAGTGAAAATGTAGTGCTACATACAGTTCTACCTATCTGTCCTTCTGTCTATCCATCTAATCATTTTCTTAAAAAAATACTATAAAAGTCCAGTTTGATGCAATTCATTATTGAATTACTAGGAACTTGGAGATTTGATCTAATAGAACTCTTGAACTTCATAGTAGAGCAAACCCATGATGCCATCATAAAGTTTGAAGAAACTCAGGATTAGAGTATATACATATATCCACCCCCAGAACCAGTGGATATGTATAGAGCTGATGTACTAGTTTCAATTCAGTAATAAGTTTATATACAAGTAGATGTCAAATAAATCTGCTTAAACCCTATAACAAATAGAACTATTTTAAAACTATTACTTACCCACATGAACTAAAACCCCAAATGATGTCCTTTTCATCATATGGACCTGGAATGCAAAAGTAGGAAGTCGAAAACATCTGGATAGTTGGCTAAATTTTCCAATATTCACCTATTTAGTATCTCAGGAGTTCTTAATCAGCATTTCAATAATAATTTTCTTATAGCTCCTAATTGAGTGTTGTTTTGTTCCCTTGTTTTGTTCTAAATCTATTTTCTTTTTTGCTTATTTACTGTAATTACAGATGGAAGTTTGGAGTTGAGCATTTGTAATATCTTGCTGTTGAATTCAAATTGTCAGTTGATGCCAGGTCTTCACGGTATAGTGGATGATATTTATTTTCATGCCATGAGTGCTACGTGGCTCTGAATGGTTTTGGGTTTTGTGTGTGGATGTGTGTTAGAAGATTTTCTTTGCTTTATCAGCCTAATTTATTTTGGCTCCTGAATATGTTGACATTCTTTACCTCTGCTTTTGATTTTAACACCTTTTATTTTTGAACATTTAAAATGTTCTCAAATCTTTAACAATAATAAAGGCATTCGCTGTTTTAATTAGTATGAACAAAGTAAAAACAAAGGGGAAATCTCTTGTTTTGTCATTGAGTGATTACAATAAAAACATGGAAAAGTTAACTGACTTTCGTTTCCAAGAAAAATTATGTTGGCCTCTTTGACACATGTTGTTACCCATGAACATTTGAATTTTTGTATCTTCAATAGTAAGGAACTTTTTAATTTGATTTAATTTTTGAAAATTTTATTGAAGTATATTTGATTTACAATGTTGTGTTAATTTTTACTGTACAGCACAGTGACTCCATGATACACACACACATATATATTATTTTCCATTACGGTTTTTCATGGGATATTGAATATAGTTCTTTATGCTATCCTGTAGGACCTTGTTGTTTATCCAGTAAACAACTTTATAAATGTGTAACTTTGCTTAAAATTGCCTAAGAATCCCAGAAGAAACTGTTGGTTTTATGGTTACTTTTCTATAAAGTGCAATAAATTCTAGGAAGGTGAGACTAATTGGACTAAGTGGCATTTTACACTCTATGAAGATTTTTCTTAATCTTGTCTCTTTGCAGTGAGTCTCGGCAGAATGCTTTTTTGTGACCTTGTTGGTACAGCATGGCGCTACTAAGTGACATCAGATTAGCAACTGGGGAACACTTTGTGAAACTGTTTATGGAAGTCAATTTGCCGAGTTCAAGGCTGTGTTTTTTCTGATCTCAAATCACCTAGCAACTTTAGATTCAGGCAGAAGTTGAAGTTTATTTTACTAAACATGGAAAAGCTTTTAAACCAACGTTTTTGAGGTAAATCTGTAGCAAAAGTGAGGCCACCTGCTGTTAAGGAGAGTGCTTACACATTTGAGCACATTTCTGTCCCCAATAGAGGGTACTGCTGAGTAAAACGCTGTCATTATTGTTCAGATCCTATAGGTGGCAGCAGTTCCTGCAGTTTCAGAGCTTAACAATGGCTTGATTTGTGGGTCTAAGAATAAAGCTGTCATGAACTCATGGGATCTTTATACTGTAAGGGCTCTTCTTTGAAATGTGATACATGAGAAAATTGTGTTCAGTTTTTAGTGTCTCTTTTAAGATTTAAGTAGCTTCTCTGTCTTTTAAGTTCCATTTTGTATTTTAAATCATGTCCCCAAACACGCGATCACTGTCATTTTATGCTGTACCTTATGAAGCATAAATCTTTTGGTAATCAGAGAGAAAGACCCAATAGAAACATTTTTTTCCTCTCCCCCTTTTCTCCTCAGTTGCAAGAATAATCCATTGTTAATTTTTACTGTCAATGCAATCTTGGGAAGGAAATCCTAGTTGCTAAACGTGCATAATTTTCCTCATGTTCAGGAGCTGAGTGGTTGATGGTTTAACATTGTCATTCAACTTTCTAGGAGGCTTTGAGCTAAATTGTAGCACCTATAAAAGAGTGATTTTGAAACTGTCTTTAGTAAATACTGTGGTTTCCTGTTAGTGAACTCAGAACTGAGGCAGTAAGCACTCTTAGAATGATTCCATCACCTTTTGCCTTGGAGAAGCAGCAGTCATGAGTATGGCTGGTCATTTATATACACACACATACACACACACACAATTCCAACAGTCCAAAGTAAACCCCACATTAGGAATAAAGATTATTCTTCATTTAATTTTATTGGTCAAAGTAATTATTTTAAAAAAAATTCCCTGCCAATTATTTAATACAGAGAGTTGCAAAATCCTAAATGAAAGTAAAAGTAATTTTTTTTATTCAGGTTAAAATAGTTCAGCTTACCTCTGAAATGTTTATTCAGAAATTTATCCACCTTTGTCTTATTGTTCAAATAAATATACAGGTATTTAAAATGATGGTTTATTCAAATTAACATCAAAATTTTACAGGAATTTTAAACTTTTTTTTTTAATTTACAAAAAATGAGTTCTTTTAAATTTACGAAAAATGGGTTCTTTTTATCCTTTGAGGTAACAGGGTGGTAACTTAACTTCAGTACATGAGAATCTAATATATTTTAAAGAGAAGAAGTTAAACTGTTATTCTTTTGGAGCTGACTTCTTTTCATTAATTAGATACCTTTTAAATTCTATTGAATCTTAATTTTTGGAATTAACCTTCATATATATAAAGTCAATATATACATTATTGACTCTGAAATTAAAACATACATATTTATATGCACTATATATATCATATAGATATGTGTGCATGTATTTCTTATAAATAAAGGAGATGTACTTTTTGAAGTATGGAATTTTGGATCATACAAGTTAAGAGATATATGCCTGTTATCTATCATCCATACCTCAAAACATTTATTCACCTATATATTCAGAATGGAGTTTTTCATAAAGAATGATGAGTGTTACATATATCTTCATATCCCATTTGATGACTGTGAAAGGAAACAGAAGTATAAAAGCAAAAAAGTTTGCTGGGAACCTTCCATGCTTTTAACATTTATATTGAGTGTATATTGTCTGCTGCTTAATAAACCTATGTTGTTTTTAAAGCAACTACTAGGAACAAGAATACAAGTCAGTTTATTTTTGAAAGCTCTTAATTTATATGTTCATATGAAATCTATTTTTGATAGCATAATGATAATTTAATTATGTGCAAATATATTTATTTTGTCCTTGCTATTTATTTTAAACATACCTATTTTTGGTATGTTTAAAATAACTAACTGCATAGCCAAAATCTGTCTCTTAAGGCAAGGCTCTTGACGATTATCTGGGAGCACTGTGTTCTCTAAAAATATTTCAGCCAGATATATGCCAAGATTTTACAAAATGAATTCCATTATCTTACAACTCTTTTTTAGAAACTTATGTTAAAATTAACCCCATTTTCTTAGTTTCTTTTGTAATTATGAACATAAAGGTGATCATTTGGCTCTAGTTTGTAAAGTTCATGAAGTATTTTAATAAAATGATGTATGTCCTTCAAGGAATTTATATTACTGTTTAACAGGATATTCTCTAATATTAAAGTGATTTTGCTTTTTGTAAGTAAAATTATTTTGTTGAATGAAAAAGCTTTGGATGAGTCAGATATTGTGATTACCTGGAGTTGTTTTCAGCAATTATTGAAATGTATGTAGTTTTAAAAAATTAAAACTATATTAGGCATCATAACTATGGAAAAAGAAAATGAGATATTTGGTTAAGCTTGAATGGTTTAGGCTCACTTAAACCCAAATATTAGTATTTCTTTTCGGTTCCTTATAATTAAAAGTTCTGCTGATCTATTTTTAAATGAGTTTGCATTTTATTTCCTCATATTCAGTAATTGCAAACTTTAATGTTAGTAAAATGTTACCTAAGGATGTTCACAGAAACTGTTTACATGTCTGAAAGGACTGAATAACTCACATATTCTGAGAGAAATTTTAGGGCTTAGAGAATAGTCTGACCGACTGATTGGGAAAGACTTCCAAGAGAGGAGGCATAGAGGCCCAAATTGGAGAAAGCAGCAGATACAATAAACCCTTGACTCTATGTAATAGTTGGTGAATGGAATTACTCATTAACTTGAATTTTTGTTTAACCCTTTGTCCATACGTGTACACTGTAAACATGTGATCACTTTTGTAAGCTTTAGAATATAAGAGAAACTAACTTTAAACACATACTAAAATAGTTGCTTCTAGAAGTATTCAAGAGGTCCAATGGAATCTTTAGTGTGAACGATTACCATTATGATCATTTATTGCTGTTTTAGAGTCCTGTTTATGGGGACTTTAAATTTCACTCACTTATTTTTGACTTCGCTGGGTCTTGGTTGCAGGTGGGGGCTTTCTCTAGTTATGGGAGTGGGGCTCCTCTCTAGCTGCTGCTATTGGGCTTTTCACTGCAGTAACTTCTCTCATTATAGAGCACAAGGTTTGGGCATGTGGGCTCAGCAGCTGTGGTGCTTAGCTGCTCCACGGCATGTGGAGTCTTCCTGGAGCAGGTGGATTCTTACCCACTTGACCACCAGGAAAGTCATATGGGGACTTTATAAGAATTTGATGGTGATTGAGCTTTATGTTTGCTTCAGTTCAGTTCAGTTCAGTCACTCAGTCGTGTCTGACTCCTTGTGACCCCATGAATTGCAGCACGCCAGGCCTCCCTGTCCATCACCAACTCCCGGAGTCTACCCAAACCCATGTCCATTGAGTCGGTGATGCCATCCAGCCATCTCATCCTCTGTTGTCCCATTATCCTCCTGCCCCTGATTCTTCCCAGCATTAGGGTCTTTTCCAATGAGTCAACTCTTCGCATGAGGTGGCCAAAGTATTGGAGCTTCAGCTTCAACATCAGTCCTTCCAATATGTTTGCTTAAGTTCCAGATAAATGAAAGTTTGAAAATATCTTGATCTGTAAATTTAAGTTAGGATTTTTAAAATTTATAAACACTTACCTGGGTTTCCTCAGTGGCTCAGCGGTAAAGAATCTGCCTGCAATGCAGGAGACACGGGTTCCATCCCTGGGTCAGGAAGATTCCCTGGAGAAGGGAATGACTACCCACTCCAGTGCTCTTCCTGGGAGAATTCCATGGATAGAGGAGCCTGGCAGGCTGCAGTCCATAGGGTTGCAGAGTCTGACACGACTGAAGAAACTAAGCACAAATATTTAGCTAAAATATTATATAAATATAGTTCCTTTCTGAGTAGTATAATTTAAAAGAACAGGGCCCCAAGGAACTTTTTCTCTGAGTGACTTTCTACAAATTCCTGGATCCTAAAAATGATCTCATTACTCCCCCTAGGAGAGCACTGTCCTTTCATGGACCTGAAACTCTGTAGAATCCATGTTGTGTACTATTAGTGAGCATGTTTCTTTCTCTAAAAAGGAGTGTTATAATTGGAATGGGCGATTAGTCCCTAAAAATTATGTTTAGTATAATAAACATGCCAAGTATTCCAGTATATGGGGAGAGTTGTTCTCTCCTGTCATGGATGGCACATTGTCTTCATGGACATCGGGTCCCATGACCCACAAGACAGGCCTTTTGAGCCCTGGGCATATAAAATCAGGCTCTGCTTAACAGTTAACAATGTAAAGGGCACCAAATGTACTGCAGAGAATTATGATGCCAGTGCTACAGCTTTGAGTACTCTCAAATCAAATCTGTGAGTATACAATAGTGTGCATGCTGTGGTCAAGACGTGCACTGTGTGAAAATACAGTGAAAACTCCTGCAGTTGACATTTTCCCATTCAGACTTGACTGATCTGCACCATCTACTCTCTCATCTAAAAGTATGAATCACCCACAGGCAGTATGGGGTGAAGTTTAACCTCCCTTCTTAACATTTAAAGTCAACCTCACTTTCAGTTTAAGTGTTTTTTCTTAGTTTCTCATGTCCTTTTGTAAAACCAATGATGAAATAAAGCTTAATTAATCATGAATTCAACCACAGTTATTGAGCTTTACTATTTTTAAGATGTAGGGATTCAGTAGTCCCTGTCCTGAAGTCCTTGCAGCCTAATGGACTGTACCAGTCTTAAAGTCTTCAACTAATTAATGTCATCTATGAAATAGGCAATTTCTATATGAAATATACAATTGCTCTTCTGTGTGTAGAAAGTCTATATAAAAATAATTATAAATACATGATGGCCCAGCCCAAAGTGGAATTCTAAATTCTTAAGTTCTAATCATATACCATTGTGCTTCTAAAATTTGCTCGTTAAGTTGGGTGTTGAGAATTCCGAGCCACAGAATATGTGAAAGTATTTATGTAACTGAAATTTTAAGGAAAACTAATGCTGTTGCAGTTCTCATAAAAATATAAAATGAAAATTATATGAGAAATCATTCATTGTTAAAACTGGTACTCAAGTAAATTTGGAATTAGCCCAAAGAAGAGTAATTCTGGAAAACCCTTTGCATTCTAAAATTCTAACAATTTTATGATTCTCCTTAATTTTTAAAAAATTTAATATAATTTTAAAGGTTATTTTCCATTTAGAGTTACTACAAAATATTGGCTATATTTCTCATGTTGTCCACAACTCATCCTTGAGCCTACCTTACACCCAGTAGTTTCTACCGCCCACCCCTGTATCGCCTCCCTATAACCACTAGTTTCTCTATGAGTCTGCTGCTTTCTTGAAATATTCACTAGTTTGTTGTATTTTTTCACTTCCACGTGTCATACAGTGTTTGTCTTTCTCTGACTGACTTAATTTACTTAGCATAAGCCCTCCAAAGCCATCCATGTTGCTGCAAATGCCAAAAGTTTATTCTTTTTATGGCTGAATATATTCTGTTTTATGTGTGTATGTATGAAACATTTTCTTTGTCCATTTATCTATTGATGGATACTTAGGTTGCTTCCATACCTTGGCAATTGTAAATAGTGCTGCAGTGAACACTGGGGTATACATGTATCTTTTTGAATTCAAGTTTTTTTAAAAATTCCCTTTAATTTTGAAGGGTGATGTGAATGGAATATCTGAATATTCTCCAAGAGTTGAGGATGCTGGCAGTTACCACAGAATATATCTTAGAGAAATATGTTTCCTTGCAAAATCTCTAAGAGACTGAAGCAGATTGCTAAGAATCAGGGGATTTCTCCTCAAGCTATGAGCCTTTAGTATGAAATACCTCATACTAATACCCAATGCCATTTTTGCAGAAATTAGTGCTGCTTATTACACAAAATCCTAGTAGTGAGAAACATTCCAAAGTGATCTGAGGTTACTGGGTGGGAGAGAGATGAGGTATAGTTAGCAAAATGGACAGATGATTGTAATGCAATCGTTTGTACAGACAAATGCAAAGAACCAATAGTAGTGAAGATGAAGAAAAAGAAGAAAGTTGGAAGATCTACACTATTGGATATCAAGGCTTATTATAAAGCTACAGTAATTAAGAAGTGTGGTGTTGGTGTAAAGATGAGATGAGACTCTGTTGCAATATTGTAGAGTTCAAAAACAGACCCATGCATTTATGGAAACTTGATTATATGGCAGAAAAATGGAGATGGACAGTATTTTCAATAAAGCATTCTGAATCAACAGGATAACTTTACAGAAGAAAATAAATCACCACTCTTTACTTACAGTATATACAAATATCAATTCTAAGTGGATTATAGATCTAAATGTGAAGCATGAAACAGTAATGTTCTAACAAAAATATGTAAGAATATCTCTATGTCTCTGAGGTAGATAAATATTTCTTGAGCAAAATTAAAAAATATAACCATATAGGAAAAAATTGATAAATTGGCTGATAATTAAGAACTTCTGTGCTTCTGTTCTGTTCAGAAAGGAAAAGGCAAAAGTTACAGAATCGAAGAAGCTATTTGCAATGCATATAACTGCTGTTTAAAGAGTTGCATCCAGAATATATGATAGATTCTTACCAGCCAATGGAAAAAGAAAGAATCTCATTTCACAAATGCAAAAGACCTGATCAGGGACTTAACAAACAGGATATCCAATGACTGATAAGCATAGAAAAAGATACTAAAGTAAAATAGTCCCAGAGAAATTCAGATTAAAACCATAATGAAATACTGATGTACCCCCAAGAGAATGACTGAAATTTTAAAAACTGACAAAACCAAGTGTTGGTAAAGATGTGGAGCAACTATATGGAAATGGTAAAACCATGTGGAGAACTATTCAATAGTATCTGCTAAAGCTGAACGTATATGTCCTGTAACCTGGCAATTTCACTCTTATGTATAGTAGACCCTACAGAAATGTATGTATATATGCACTGAAAGACATACACAAGAGCGTTCACAGTATTATTCATATAGCTAAAACTGGAAAAAATAGAAGTGCCTATCAACATTAGAATAAATAATTAGAATAACATTTCCAAATAAAGAAATTTTTCATAGAATGGAATACTAAAAACAAAGAAAATGGCTACTTTTACACACATCTGGATGAATCTTGTTAACATAATGTTGAACAAAAGATACCCAACTCAAAATAATACACACTGTAAACTCCATTTATATACAGTTTAAAGAATGGCAAAAATATAGTGTTAAAGATCAAGGTAATGGTTACATCTGGAGAAGAGAGAAATGGCACAAGGGAAGCTTCAAGGGTGCTGGTCCTATTCCTTCCCTAAAGTGGGTGGTGGTTATGTGGGTGTGTTCACTTTGAGATAAGTCTTTCAGTGATGATTTTGTTTCTTTGTTTTTCTGTTACATAGGTTGTACTTCAACAAACAAGTTTCACAAAAAAAACAGGTTGTTTTTTTTTTTAAGCTCTTCAAATAGAGAGCAGAGGAAAAACTGGCCAGAAGGTGGTAAGGGGCTCTGGAGACCCTTTTTCTGATTTGGGGGAGCTGGTTCAACAGAGGAGCTTAATTAAACTGTTCACTCAGCTGCAGGCTCATAACATGTGCTGATGTTGTTCATAGAGTGTCATGGTGCTGCAAGATTCTGTGGACTTTGGTTCTTTGCCTACCTGCAATTGTGTTTATGGACCTGAATGTTGTCAAGGCCAGGAACTTGAGTCATAGAACTTACAGCCATTGAGCTTTTCAGCACAGATGCCACTTCCTCCTGAAAGCCTTTCCGGAGCTGTGAGTTTGGGCCAGGTGCTCTTCTTCTATGCTCCACCACATGAATCTTTAGCATATATACCCCTGCCCCCTCCAGACACTGTAAGGTGCTGCTGCTGCTTTTTTAAAAAAAAATTTGGCTGAGCAGGTCTCAGTTGCAGCATTTGGGATCTCAGTTCCCTGATCAGGGATGGAACCTTGGGCACCCTGCGTTGGGAGTAGAGAGCCCAAACCGCTGGACCACCAGGGAAGTCCCACTTCTTAAGGATAACTTTGTCTTGTTTATGATTTAAATCTCAGTGCTAGCATCACTGACTCAATGGGCATGAATCTGAGCAAACTCTGGGAGATAGTTAAGGACAGGGATGCCTGCCGCCGCCAATGGGGTTGCAAAGAGTCGGACACGACTGAGCGACTGAACATCAACATGTAAGTCAGGTGTTCATAGCATGAAAAGTGCCTGTGTTCAGCCATTAAATTTATTTATTTATGGCCACACCACTTGGCTTCTGGAATTTTAGTTTCCAGACCAGGGCTCAAATTCAGGCCCCCTTCAGTGGAAGCTCGGAGTCCTAACCACTGGACCAGCAGGGAATTCCTCTGTATGTAGACATTTTATAGATAGATTTGATAATTTTGAAATATATAATTCTTAATAGCACTGAAAATTAGGATGAAGAATTTAAGACCCTTTTCCAGGTACTTTTGTTGTTGTAGTTAAGTTTTACAGTTAATTAAAGACTGAAAAGATATTTCTGGTTCTAGAACATAGCACTTTCCTCAGAGTAGTAGAGTGCTCTTCTGGAAAGTCTCTGATTACCCTATAATATGTGAAATAATTTCTTTTTCCTGATAACATAGAGTTCAGTGTTATTTTCAAATTGCTCTTGAATCATTTAAAACTAGAAAAGACTTTATAACAAAGTTATTATAGATAATAGTGTCTCAAAAGTTTTGAGTTTTTGGTATTTCCTTTATTATACAAAGTTGAAATATGAACTGTGGTTATAATTATAATCAAATACAGAAGCCAGGTTTGAATTTCGTATTTTTTACTATTGGAATGCTTTCTGTCAAATTAACTCTGTTTTTAAAAAGTGAAATTTTGACATGGGAGTCCTAAGAACAGAGGTTTATGTCACACTACAAATATAAACTGTTTAAAGATAATGCCAAAGCCAGATAACTAAAGACAAATGAAATCCTTCCTTTTGTCTTGGCTGTTGTGTGAGCATGATCAAAAGATATGTGAAATGGATAGAAGTCTTCAAATTTCATCATTTTGTGCTTTCAAATAGACAAAAGACCACGAAGCCTTTTAATTTAGAAATTCCCACAGTTCTTGGTATGGTGGCTCTCCAGTGGATTCCCCTGCTAGTGGATTTAGCTTTTCTAGAAGCTTTGACATCACATGTTCCTCAGTGAAATAATTCTGTTTTAGTTCAGTTCAGTCACTCAGTTGTATCCGACTCTTTGCGACTCCATGGACTGCAGCACGCCAGGCCTCCCTGTCCATCACCAACTCCCAGAGTTTACTCAAACTCATGTCCATTGAGTCAGTGATAACCATCCAATCATCTCGTCTTCTGTCATCCCCTTCTCCTCCTGCCTTTAGCCTTTCCCAGCATCAGGGTCTTTTCCAACAAGTCTACAGACAGATTCCAAATGCTCTTTGGTATTTTCTTTATATCATGCGACACTTGGGTTTTAGGTAGTTACTGCGTCATATTTAAGTAGCTTTGTAAATCTTTCTGTAGTGTGTAAGAAAGCTCTAAAATTGAGATTTTTCATATATAATTGTACAAAAAATATTTTAGATGTATGAAAGAATAGCATGGAATATATGTCTCCTATCAGCATAAACAGCATTAGAGCATCAAACAACTCGTTTTTCCCATATATATCAGTTGCCTACCTTTAGGGATATGAAATGTGTAAATTTACCAGTAGCATATGATTCAGTAATATTTGTATTATTTTAATAACTTATTTGTAAAGGGAAATTCAGTTGTGTTACTATGCAATGTGGACTCCTCTCCAGGACATTTTTTAAGTTCCAAGTATATTTATTACAATCGGAAAAGCCTTTGTTTTATGAGGTTCATTTAAAGTACTTACTATATTTCTATTTTTGTTAATTTTTCTAAATCTGAGATGATTTTGCTAGGCAATGTTCTTTTTTTGTAGTGCTGTTTAAGTTTGGAATTTTTTATTCTTCCTCTAGTGTAGTGTTTTCCAGATCTATAATTCATGAAGTACTTTTTATATTATGATGTCATGGCAGAACTCCAAAATGGATTCATGAGATACATGGTGAATTATCAGGCTTGGATTAACATTGACAGAAAAATAAACTTTATAGAAGAATTCTGTGAGAATTAGCAACTATGATTCTTATGCTTTGAAAACTTTATAACAGAATGGAAGAAATAATGATTCTACATGAGAAAAATTGGATTCTTATATAGAAAACAAGAAAAATTCAATTTAAAATGAAGATTAAAAGAGCTTTCAATGAGAAAGATTTTTTCATGAATTATCACATATCTACTTAGTATAAGGACAATGTATCATAATTAGACCTGCATATCAAGTGTGACATCCAGTTTATGTTATACTTTACTTTTAATGTGAAGAAATTAAGAATTTTTTTCACATATATGATGTATAAAAATGAAAAACATACAGATTATTTTGCAATTTCCAACAGCTCACTTTTTGTTTTTCTAACAGCTAAAAGCTCTGTTTTCATTTTGAAGTGTTTTGGATTTTGAGTATGTGAATATTATAACTCATGTTCTAAGAGCAGTATTTTACTAAATGAGCAGTATTTTAGTTTTATTTCTCTCCATTCCAGCCTAAAAATTCAGTAAGATCTAAATTCAGCTTTACTATCTCTTTGTAAAATGATTAAAATTAAATGAACAGGAGAAATAAAAGGAAGAGAAGAAAACAGTGAAGAGGTAACTTAAGAATGATAAGTAAATGCAGATTATGTTAGAGATTGTGACAGATCTTAGCTATTTCCATTTTTTTGAGGTTTCCAGCCAGGGTATGCCAAGGACTGGGGAGGATGGCAGGGGAAGTCCAGTCTGGGGCTATGAAGGGTGTTAGATAATTTTGAAAAATAATAAAATTGAAAGTTAATTTGCTTTTAATTATCCACACGTGACAGCTTTTTTTGAAAAATGCCAGGGTTAAAATTATTTCTCCCTACTCGGGTGAAACATGCCTACCATGCCCCACCCCTTAGTATGCCACTGGTTTCCAGTGTATTTGAGAAGTAAAGAAAATGCCAAAACAAAAATCATGAAATATTTTAAATATCTTAATTTAATAAATTAATTCTTCAGTATAGAAATCAATTTAATTGAGCTATTCATGGGGTGATTACATAATTTATAAAAAATATTAATTCTCAATGCACTCTAATGAATGGTTTGTCTTTCAGCCTGGTCAGTGTATCTCTTGTAACTCTACACATGACCTATTTTTGATGTTCTTTGTGACTGTGAAGCTTAGACGATACACTTTTCTTGCTGCTCTTCTTTCGCTTATTGCACCTCCTGTCTGATAACTAATTGTCTTAAAAATACCTTGAGGATAAACATTATTTAAAACTATCAACAAATTTATATAAAATCTTAGCATGAAATTCAGAAAACGTTTTCCTTCTTGCTTTTTAAAATAAGCTAAATAGCCAGACTTAGTTCTTAACGTTATTGATTCATCTCCTCCCCATAGCTTTATTTAAATATAATTGACGTATAATTGATTTAACTTAAATCCAGATTCCAGCTGACCAACTTTTTGAAATGTGATGCACTAGTTAGTATTTGAGTGCTGCAGATGGGAGATTGTTATCATCTAGATCTTAATACAATTTTATTGCCCATTGGATTTTGAAGGACAGAGGGAAAAAGGCGAGTATTATACATAAACCTTAGCGAGACTATATGAATATTAATGAAAAAAAGCATTTTAGTTTTCATTTGCCTACAGAATGCTGGCATGTGAGAGTAAAGAGAACATTCACTAATACTTTCTAACATTTATTTGAAATGTTAGCAGATGTAGGTTATATTTGCAACAGAAGCTTAGTATAGGTTAAAAGTTTATTTCCTCTTAAATTTGTTTTCACCTCCCATTAACTTTTCTTTTTAAGATTTATTTATTCATGGCTGTGCTAGGTCTTCGTTGCTGCACATGTCTTTCTCTAGTTGAGGCGAGCAGGGGCTACCCTCTAGTTGCGATACATGGGCTTCTCATTGTGATGGCTTTTCTTCTTGTGAGCACAGGCTAGGACACATGGGCTCAGTAGTTACAACTCCTGGGCTATAGAGCGCCAGCTCAATAATTGTGGTTTGTAGGCAATGGCACCCCACTCCAGTACTTTTGCCTAGAAAATCCCATGGACGGAGGAGCCTGGTAGGCTGCAGTCCATGGGGTCGCTAGGAGTCGGACACGACTGAGCGACTTCACTTTCACTTTTCACTTTCATGCATTGGAGAAGGAAATGGCAACCCACTCCAGTGTTCTTGCCTGGAGAATCCCAGGGACAGAGGAGCCTAGTGGGCTGCCATCTATGGGGTCGCACAGAGTCGGACACAACTAAAGTGATGCAGCAGCAGCAGGCTTAGTTGTCCCGGGGCATGTGGGATCTTCCTGGCTCAGGGGTTGAATTTGTGTCCCCTGCATTGGCAGGCAGATTGTTATCCACTGCACCACCAGGTAAGCCCCCAACTTATTCTTTTTTTTAATGTCAATACTTTTATCCAACATGGACAGTTACACTGTAAAGTTTCTGAAGTGTTCTAAGTTTTTCAACTCCTGTTATTTCTAGACAAGAATAAAGATGTAAAAAATATTTCAGAAGTTAAATAAATACAATTGATCATGGTAAGCAGTGTAATTAAGGTGTTTTGCACCTTGAAGTATCTTTGACCAACTTCAGATCAGATCAGATCAAATCAGTCACTCAGTTGTGTCCGACTCTTGGCAACCCCGTGAATCTCAGCACGCCAGGCCTCCCTGTCCATCACCAACTCCTGGAGTTCACTCAGACTCATGTCCATCAAGTCAGTGATGCCATCCAGCCATCTCATCCTCTGTTGTCCCCTTCTCCTCTTGCCCCCAGTCCCTCCCAGCCTCAGAGTCTTTTCCAATGAGTCAACTCTTCGCATGAGGTGGCCAAAGTACTGGAGTTTCAGCTTTAGCATCATTCCTTCCAAAGAAATCCCAGGGCTGATCTCCTTCAGAATGGACTGGTTGGATCTCCTTGCAGTCCAAGGGACTCTCAAGAGTCTGCTCCAACACCACAGTTCAAAAGCATCAATTCTTAGGCGCTCAGCCTTCTTCACATCCATACATGACAACAGGAAAAACCATAGCCTTGACTAGACGAACCTTTGTTGGCAAAGTAATGTCTCTGCTTTTGAATATGCTATCTAGGTTGGTCATAACTTTCCTTTGACCAACTTAACGAGGGCAAAAACCAGTGGTGGACTATTGTAGTGACATCTCTTGACACATCTTTGGACCCAACACCATTGATGGTGTTTGTCTATAGACTGGCTTTCTTTACAACTTGGTCCATTTCCAGTGCTGCTCAGAGATAATGATGCAGTTATTTTCCCAGGACTCAAAATGGGATACATGAAAATTTAGCTTTTTTCTTAAGGCACTCATACCTACTTTAAGGATTTATAGCAGGTTGTGCTTCTTTGATTGTACTTATTAGAGCTAAGTTATCTGATCTTTGGGGGCATACTGTATCTTATTTTTGGCTATATTAAATGATGGTCAACAGGGGAAAATTATCTTGGATCCTAAATAAGTTATAGAAAAAGACCTTAGAAAAATGGCAGCTATGCCAGGAATCTTAGGTCTAAGAAACACACGCTCTTGGACATACTGTATATTTAAAAGCCAAGTAATAAAACCTCTTTTTGCTTTTAAGTGTTAGTTCTGAACTTCTTCGGTTTTTCCAACCTGTTTGAAAACTTGTTCCTTCTCTGTCTTTTCCGTCTAAACAGTTCAAGAGTATGTTCTCTTCTTTTGTTTTGCAAAGCACTAATCAAACTATTGATGGTAAAAATAATTTCTTTGATAATAATGATTTTTGGTTTTTGTTCTTGTTGTTCTTGACGAAATTTTTCCCAGGGCAAGTTGATGAGGACATTTTGACCACTTGAGTTTTACCTGCTGCCATTGACTTTTCCTTTTTGAAGTGAGACTAAGCATTTGACAGCTCTTTTCTTTGGTAATTCATAGAAGAAAAAGCCTTCAGGAAAAAATATTTGTGTTTGATTTTAAGGGGTAACTAAATTTCTTTGTTGTTTGTTTTTTGGAATTGTGTTAAAGGAAATTGTGAAATTGTAATGACTAAGTGCACATGTTTGAAGGTTTTTACTTTGTTTATTTCCTTCATCAAAAAAACAAAGCAAAACCAAGCAAACCAGTAACTGTTAACCCTAATTTATTTTTACTCTTCAAGTGACATTACTTTTAACTGGCTACATTTGGATAATAAAAGCCATGGATTTCAAACCACTTAGTAATTTGGTTTCATTTTTAACACAAATAACACCTTTTCATCCATTTTTATATAAACTTCAAACAACGTATGTTTTAACTTACTGCCAAATAAGAAATGTGTTACATTAAAGTGCACGTTGTTTGCTTGCGCATTTGGAAATACCATTCATTTTATAGCAATTTTGAGTTATTTTTCTGTCACTTTGTATTCCTATTCAAAGAGACATACAGAAACCCTCACTCAAAACAACTCCCTTAGGGTTTACTCCTGGATGTCAGTAGACAGGAGCGGGAGGAACAGTATGCAACAAGCTTAGGTCATGAAAATGTCATCTCTTGGTGACTTGCATTTATTGTTATTCTTTGAATTGTGTCCTCTTGAAATTCTGTGCAGGGTATTTTAATATATTTTTGTGTGTGTGTTTAGGTAGGTAAGACATAGATACCACTTCACATTTTTCCTCCTTCCCTCTTCTGATATATAAAACTGAGACACTCATTTTCTAGGATTTGGTCCAAATTTTTAAAATGTATTGCCAAAGGATAACGTGTACAGAAGGTGAAATGTTAATAACGTAAAAGACTAGGACATAAAACTTGAAACTTCAACATTAAGATGCAGTGTAAAGTGTTAGATTGTTTTTAATCTAATGAAGTGAATCAGATGTTAGAGAAATTCAGAGCAAAATACGTTTTGTTGCATTCTTGCTGTAACTTCTTGGGACTAGAGATGGGGTTTCTTTTCTTTTCTTTTTTTTTTTTTGGTTGAGAATTCAAAGGAATAAAGGGATGAGCCAGCCATAGGCACTAATACCTCTTTTGCCTCTAATGAGCTGTGTGACCCTGGGCAAGCCATTTTATTTTCTGAGGCATGTGAACTCAGGTTCTCTCTAACTGTAAAGTCTAAAGTTCTAATGTGACAGCCAAGGCAGTACACAATTGCTGCAGATGGTGTGGTGATATCTGGGTGCTGGCAGGGATGAGGTGTTTGAATACTGCCTCAGATTTAGTCTCTTTCAATAGCATAAAAACATCTGGGGAAAGGGAGTTATTAAAAACAGCTGATAAGGACTTCCCTAGCGGTCCATTGTTTAAGACTGTGCCCTTCCAGTGCAAGGGGTGTGGGTTTGATCCCTGCTCAGGGAACTAGGATCCCACATGCCATGCAGCCCCCCAAAAAGTTGATAATATATTCCATCTTTTTTCTTTTATATCCCTTAATAATGGCATCAAATTAAATTTAGTAGGCATCCACAAAAGATGGGCTAATATTTTTCTCAAAGAAAAATGAGCATAGCTCTTAATAGTTATGTATGTGCATACGTACATACACATACACACCAAGAAAGAGAGGGAGAGAGAGAGATTGAGTAGTTTCTGTATTTTCTTACAGTTTGAAAAGTTTGTTAGAGTGACCTGATTTTTTTCTAGGATCCTGCAGCAGATTCTGTGGCAAGCTCTCTGGAAAGGGTGGGAAGAGTTTTGTTACCTGAATGGCGAGTTTGCCAGTTTACTCTCCGTACTTGTCTGTCTGCCGTATTTAACATGATTGAAGAGCACCACAGGATAAGATGTGGAGAAATAATAGAAAAATGGCTCTTTTGGACGTTCATTGTGGTTCTAAGCCAATAGTGCACGGGGTGGGAGGTTAGAAAGGATCACTTCTTTAAAGTCCTTTTTCTTTAGTGCTTCAAGTTGTATCCAGAGAATTTTTTTTTTTAAAGAATATGAATTAGAGTTACCTAAAACAGACTTACTCCTTGGAAGGAAAGTTATGACCAACCTAGATAGCATATTCAAAAGCAGAGACATTACTTTGCTAACAAAGGTCCATCTAGTCAAGGCTATGGTTTTTCCAGTGGTCATGTATGGATGTGAGAGTTGGACTGTGAAGAAAGCTGAGCACCAAAGAATTGACGCTTTTGAACTGTGGTGTTGGAGAAGACTCTTGAGAGTCCCTTGGACTGCAAGGAGATCCAACCAGTCCATTCTGAAGGAGATCAGCCCTGGGATTTCTTTGGAAGGAATGATGCTAAAGCTGAAACTCCAGTACTTTGGCCACCTCATGCGAAGAGTTGACTCATTGGAAAAGACTCTGATGCTGGGAGGGATTGGGGGCAGGAGGAGAAGGGGACGCCAGAGGATGAGATGGCTGGATGGCATCACTGACTTGATGGACATGAGTCTGAGGAACTCCGGGAGTTGGTGATGGACAGGGAGGCCTGGCGTGCTGCGATTCATGGGGTCGCAGAGAGTCGGACACGACTGAGCGACTGAACTGAACTGAACTGAAAACAAACTGATTAGGAAACAGAGGATCCTTTATGGCAAATAAGGGTTAGATAAACTTTATAATTAGTAAATTAGAAAAACTGAAAGCATCCCTAGGAAGCTTTCTTTGACGTCTCTCACCTTCCACTCCTGCTAGGTTAGGTGTTCCTCTGAGAAGCGTGTGTGAGCAGCACTCTGTGTCTCCCTCCCACTGCGTGAGACACACACTCATCATCACTGGGGGTGATGATGCTCCTTGAAGGCAGGGCATTGTCCTGTTTGACTCAGTGTTCTCACCCATGTCACATAGTGGTTGCTCAGGAACTATTTGTTGAATGATGTCAGGAGAAGCAAGATTGCTGGATGGCCCCTAATTATGTCCACATGCATGTAAAATCAAAGTGGGCAATATGTTTAGGTTCAAAATCCTCTCATGACTTTTCATTAAGAAACAAATGCTTCTGCAGCCTTCCATAAGAATTGATTATTATGATTGAGGACTATGAAGAGTACATATTTGTAAAATTTTTAAATGAAAAATCCTCATTACAGTTTGATAATGTGTAAAAAAAAAAAGCTGGTAAAAATATATCGTCAAGAGAGGAGGAGCCAAGATGGCGGAGGAGTAGGACGGGGAGAACACTTTCTCCCCCACAAATTCATCAAAAGAGCATTTAAACGTTGAGTAAATTCCACAAAACAACTTCTGAATGCCGGCAGAGGACATCAGGCACCCAGAAAAGCAATCCAACTCTTCGAAAGGAGGTAGGAAAAAATATAAAAGACAAAAAAAGATACAAAAGAGGGAGGGACGGAGTTCCGTCCCGGGAAGGGAGTCTTAAAAAGAGAGAAGTTTCCAAACACCAGGAAACCTTCTCACTGCCGAATCTGTGCCGAGCTTTGGAAGCACAGAGGGCAACATAACAGGAAGAAAAAATAAATAAACAATTAAAACTCGAAGATTGCGAGTCCTACGGTAACTCCCCCAGCGGAGAAGCAGCGCAGACGCCTGCACGCGCCATTAGCAAGCGGGGGCTGGGCAGGGAGGCGCAGCGCGGGCTGCATCGCTTAGAGTAAGAATCTGGCCTGAATACCCTGAGCACTATCTGAGCGAAATAATTTGGGCTAGCAAACCAGACTGTGGGATATCTACCACGCGAAAAGCCAGCCCTAACCTAAGACCGCCAGGCCCGTGCACGGAACAAAGAATTGAACAGAGATAGCCGGCTGCAGACCTTCCCCCTCCGGTGACAGGCAGCCAGAGCCGGAAGGGGGCAATCGCAGCCCCAGAGAGACATTATCTATAAAACTGTAAGCAGGCTTCTTTGCTAACTAAAACTTTTTGGACGGTTAACATCTGCCTGAGAAGGTGCGCCGGTTTTACACCCAGATAACCGAGTGGCGGGGAGGCGATAAGTCGCAGCATTGGCGCTCGCCAAACACCTCATCACTTGAGCTGCTCGGACCTGGGAAGAGCACAAAACTCAGGCCCAACTGAGTCTGCGCCTCTGAGGACTACCCGAGTGCCTGAACCTGAGCGGCTTGGACCTGGGAGGTACATGCAACCCAGCGCCAGCCTCGGATTGTTCCCAGCGGAACAACCTAGAGCCCGAGCAGTGTGGGCAGGGAGACTACACGCGCCGTGAGCGGGGGCAGACCCAGTGTGGCTGAGGCACTGCGAGCGCATGCCAGTGTTATTTGTTTGCAGCATCCCTCCCTCCCTCCCCACAGCGCGACTAAACAAAGAGAAGAAATACAGCTCCACCCATCAGAACACCGACACAAGCTTCCCTAACCAGGAAACCTTGACAAGCCACCTGTACAAACCCACACACAGCGAGGAAAAGCCACAATAAAGAGAACTCCACAAACTGCCAGAATACAGAAAGGATACCCCAAACTCAGCAATTCAAACAAGATGAAGAGACAGAGGAATAGCCAGCAGATAAAGGAACAGGATAAATGCCCACCAAACCAAACAAAAGAGGAAGAGATAGGGAATCTACCTGATAAAGAATTCCGAATAATGATAGTGAAATTGATCCAAAATCTTGAAATTAAAATGGAATCACAGATAAATAGCTTGGAGACAAGGATTGAGAAGATGCAAGAAAGGTTTAACAAGGACCTAGAAGAAATAAAAAAGAGTCAATATATAATGAATAATGCAATAAATGAAATTAAAAACACTCTGGAGGCAACAAATAGTAGAATAACAGAGGCAGAAGATAGGATAAGTGAATTAGAAGATAGAATGGTAGAAATAAATGAATCAGAGAGAATAAAAGAAAAACGAATTAAAAGAAATGAGGACAATCTCAGAGACCTCCAGGACAATATTAAACGCTACAACATTCAAATCATAGGGGTTCCAGAAGAAGAAGACAAAAAGAAAGACCATGAGAAAATACTTGAGGAGATAATAGTTGAAAACTTCCCTAAACTGGGGAAGGAAATAATCACCCAAGTCCAAGAAACCCAGAGAATCCCAAACAGGATAAACCCAAGGCAAAACACCCCAAGACACATATTAATCAAATTAACAAAGATCAAACACAAAGAACAAATATTAAAAGCAGCAAGGGAAAAACAACAAATAACACACAAGGGAATTCCCATAAGGATAACAGCTGATCTTTCAATAGAAACTCTTCAAGCCAGGAGGGAATGGCAAGACATACTTAAAATGATGAAAGAAAATAACCTACAGCCCAGATTATTGTACCCAGCAAGGATTTCATTCAAGTATGAAGGAGAAATCAAAAGCTTCTCAGACAAGCAAAAGCTGAGAGAATTCTGCACCACCAAACCAGCTCTCCAACAAATACTAAAGGATATTCTCTAGACAGGAAACACAAAAATGGTGTATAAATTCGAACCCCAAACAATAAAGTAAATGGCAACGGGATCATACTTATCAGTAATTACCTTAAACGTAAATGGCTTGAATGCCCCAACCAAAAGACAAAGACTGGCTGAATGGATACAAAAACAAGACCCTTATATATGTTGTCTACAGGAGACCCACCTCAAAACAGGGGACACATACAGACTGAAAGTGAAGGGCTGGAAAAAGATTTTCCATGCAAATAGGGACCAAAAGAAAGCAGGAGTAGCAATACTCATATCAGATAAAATAGACTTTAAAACAAAGGCTGTGAAAAGAGACAAAGAAGGTCACTACATAATGATCAAAGGATCAATCCAAGAAGAAGATATAACAATTATAAATATATATGCACCCAACACGGGAGCACCGCAGTATGTAAGACAAATGCTAACAAGTATGAAAGGAGAAATTAACAATAACACAATAATAGTGGGAGACTTTAATACCCCACTCACACCTATGGATAGATCAACTAAACAGAAAATTAACAAGGAAACACAAACTTTAAACGATACAATAGACCAGTTAGACCTAATTGATATCTATAGGACATTTCATCCCAAAACAATGAATTTCACCTTTTTCTCAAGCGCACATGGAACCTTCTCCAGGATAGATCACATCCTGGGCCATAAAGCTAGCCTTGGTAAATTCAAAAAAATAGAAATCATTCCAAGCATCTTTTCTGACCACAATGCAGTAAGATTAGATCTCAATTACAGGAGAAAAACTATTAAAAATTCCAACATATGGAGGATGAACAACACCCTGCTGAATAACCAACAAATCACAGAAGAAATCAAAAAAGAAATCAAAATTTGCATAGAAACGAATGAAAATGAAAATGAAAACACAACAACCCAAAACCTGTGGGACACAGTAAAAGCAGTCCTAAGGGGAAAGTTCATAGCAATACAGGCACACCTTAAGAAACAAGAAAAAAGTCAAATAAATAACCTAACTCTACACCTAAAGCAACTAGAAAAGGAAGAAATGAAGAACCCCAGGGTTAGTAGAAGGAAAGAAATCTTAAAAATTAGAGCAGAAATAAATGCAAAAGAAACAAAAGAGACCATAGCAAAAATCAACAAAGCCAAAAGCTGGTTCTTTGAAAGGATAAATAAAATTGATAAACCATTAGCCAGACTCATCAAGAAACAAAGGGAGAAAAATCAAATCAATAAAATTAGAAACGAAAATGGAGAGATCACAACAGACAACACAGAAATACAAAGGATCATAAAAGACTATTATCAACAATTATATGCCAATAAAATGGACAATGAGGAAGAAATGGACAAATTCTTAGAAAAGTACAACTTTCCAAAACTCGACCAGGAAGAAATAGAAAACCTTAACAGACCCATCACAAACACGGAAATTGAAACTGTAATCAAAAATCTTCCAGCAAACAAAAGCCCAGGTCCAGACGGCTTCACAGCTGAATTCTACCAAAAATTTAGAGAAGAGCTAACACCTATCCTGCTCAAACTCTTCCAGAAAATTGCAGAGGAAGGTAAACTTCCAAACTCATTCTATGAGGCCACCATCACCCTAATACCAAAACCTGACAAAGATCCCACAAAAAAAGAAAACTACAGGCCAATATCACTGATGAATATAGATGCAAAAATCCTAAACAAAATTCTAGCAATCAGAATCCAACAACACATTAAAAAGATCATACACCACGACCAAGTGGGCTTTATCCCAGGGATGCAAGGATTCTTCAATATCCGCAAATCAATCAATGTAATACACCACATTAACAAATTGAAAAACAAAAACCATATGATTATCTCAATAGATGCAGAGAAAGCCTTTGACAAAATTCAACACCCATTTATGATAAAAACTCTCCAGAAAGCAGGAATAGAAGGAACATACCTCAACATAATAAAAGCTATATATGACAAACCCACAGCAAACATTATTCTCAATGGTGAAAAATTGAAAGCATTTCCTCTAAAGTCAGGAACAAGACAAGGGTGCCCACTTTCACCATTACTATTCAACATAGTTTTGGAAGTTTTGGCCACAGCAATCAGAGCAGAAAAAGAAATAAAAGGAATCCAAATTGGAAAAGAAGAAGTAAAACTCTCACTATTTGCAGATGACATGATCCTCTACATAGAAAACCCTAAAGACTCCACCAGAAAATTACTAGAACTAATCAATGATTATAGTAAAGTTGCAGGATATAAAATCAACACACAGAAATCCCTTGCATTCCTATACACTAATAATGAGAAAACAGAAAGAGAAATTAAGGAAACATTTCCATTCACCATTGCAACGAAAAGAATAAAATACTTAGGAATATATCTACCTAAAGAAACTAAAGACCTATATATAGAAAACTATAAAACACTGGTGAAAGAAATCAAAGAGGACACTAATAGATGGAGAAATATACCATGTTCATGGATTGGAAGAATCAATATAGTGAAAATGAGTATACTACCCAAAGCAATTTATAGATTCAATGCAATCCCTATCAAGCTACCAACAGTATTCTTCACAGAGCTAGAACAAATAATTTCACAATTTGTATGGAAATACAAAAAACCTCGAATAGCCAAAGCGATCTTGAGAAAGAAAAATGGAACTGGAGGAATCAACCTACCTGACTTCAGGCTCTATTACAAAGCCACAGTTATCAAGACAGTATGGTACTGGCACAAAGACAGAAATATAGATCAATGGAACAAAATAGAAAGCCCAGAGATAAATCCACGCACATATGGACACCTTATCTTTGACAAAGGAGGCAAGAATATACAATGGATTAAAGACAATCTCTTTAACAAGTGGTGCTGGGAAATCTGGTCAACCACTTGTAAAAGAATGAAACTAGAACACTTTCTAACACCATATACAAAAATAAACTCAAAATGGATTAAAGATCTCAACGTAAGACCAGAAACTATAAAACTCCTAGAGGAGAACATAGGCAAAACACTCTCTGACATACATCACAGCAGGATCCTCTATGACCCACCTCCCAGAATATTGGAAATAAAAGCAAAAATAAACAAATGGGACCTAATTAAACTTAAAAGCTTCTGCACATCAAAGGAAACTATTAGCAAGGTGAAAAGACAGCCTTCAAAATGGGAGAAAATAATAGCAAATGAAGCAACCAACAAACAACTAATCTCAAAAATATACAAGCAACTCCTACAGCTCAACTCCAGAAAAATAAATGACCCAATCAAAAAATGGGCCAAAGATCTAAATAGACATTTCTCCAAAGAAGACATACAGATGGCTAACAAACACATGAAAAGATGCTCAACATCACTCATTATCAGAGAAATGCAAATCAAAACCACTATGAGATACCATTTCACACCAGTCAGAATGGCTGCGATCCAAAAGTCTACAAATAATAAATGCTGGAGAGGGTGCGGAGAAAAGGGAACCCTCTTATACTGTTGGTGGGAATGCAAACTAGTACAGCCACTATGGAGAACAGTGTGGAGATTCCTTAAAAAACTGGAAATAGAACTACCTTATGATCCAGCAATCCCACTGCTGGGCATACACACTGAGGAAACCAGAAGGGAAAGAGACACGTGTACCCCAATGTTCATCGCAGCACTGTTTATAATAGCCAGGACATGGAAGCAACCTAGATGTCCATCAGCAGATGAATGGATAAGAAAGCTGTGGTACATATACACAATGGAATATTACTCAGCCATTAAAAAGAATACATTTGAATCAGTTCTAATGAGGTGGATGAAACTGGAGCCTATTATACAGAGTGAAGTAAGCCAGAAGGAAAAACACCAATACAGTATACTAACGCATATATATGGAATTTAGAAAGATGGTAACGATAACCCTGTATGCGAGACAGCAAAAGAGACACTGATGTATAGAACAGGCTTATGGACTCTGTGGGAGAGGGAGAGGGTGGGAAGATTTGGGAGAATGGCATTGAAACATGTGAAATGTCATGTATGAAACGAGATGCCAGTCCAGGTTCAATGCACGATGCTGGATGCTTGGGGCTGGTGCACTGGGACGACCCAGAGGGATGGTATGGGGAGGGAGGAGGGAGGAGGGTTCAGGATGGGGAACACATGAGAAATAAAGGAATAAAAAATTAAAAAAAAAAAAGTAAAAAGAATTAAGATATACAAAACATGGAAAATGATGAAATCCCCTAAAAGATGATGCACTGTCTTTAAAAAATACATTATCCTGCAGTTTTCCTATCATAGTGCCCAAAGTACTGCTTTCATTTTCAAGAAGGAATAAAATAAGACTTGAAGGGACTATCTTTATGGTTTGCTTCAAGATTTCATACAAGTTGAGAATTTAGAATTTTTCATTTTCCATTCATAGTGGCAAATAAAAGGAAATTGATAGAGGAAGATGTTTCCAAGTTATTAGATGAATCAGAGGATAAATGGAAAGAGGCAGGTAGCAGCACTCTTAAACTCTGTTAATGATGGCAAAATTGGTCAGGTTATGAGCTTTCAGAGGAATATATTGTAGATGAATCTTCTCAAAACTCAATAATCGATAAATGACCTACATATTCTTAAGGACACAAAAGAAATGTGGTATTTTCATCTAGTTAGTCATTTGACAGGAAAAATATCACTATGCAATGTTTTGTGACAAGAACTTGGACCATCTTGTTTTGCCAAAATGATGTATGATGATACTCTTTAATATTTTTTATTGTTTGTGTGTCAATGTTTGAGTTGAGGTTTACTATGTTAAAATTCTTGTGAACACTTCAAATAAAGTTTTTTTTCTTATTAAAAAAAAAAAAAACTCAAAAAAAAAAAATATCGTCAAAAGTGTTATCACTGGGTTCTGGTAACTTGACTGTTTTGGAGTTTTTGAAAACCTTTGCAATGTTAATTTTGATGTAGTCTTTTATTCATGGCCAAGGATATGAGTCTGAAGTAATTCTTACTCACAGAGCTGCTGGCCAGTTAATGTGAGCAAGGCAGATTTGGATACGGGCTGAAATATCTGGTCAGGCCCCATTCTTTAGCTGCTGTCATGGAGCAGTTCAAGCAGTGATGGGCACATTTTATTTGTCATTAGTATGAGATCACAAGGAAAGCCACCAGTGAACAGCACTAGCCAAACTTCTGACTCTTCGTTCTGTTGGGCTGCTGTGGAGTTGTTCAGTTGCTCAGTCGTGTCTGACTCTTTGCGACCCCACGGACTGCAGCACACCAGGCTCCCCTGTCCTTCCTTGGCCATCTCCTGGAGTTTGCTCAAACTCATGTCCGTTGAGTCAATGATGCCATCCAGCCATCTTGTTCTCTGTCATTCCCTTCTCCTCCTCCTGCCTTCAATCTTTCCCAGCATCAGGGTCTTTTCTAATGAGTCAGCTCTTTGATTCAGGTGGCCAAAATATTCAGCGTCAGTCCTTCCAATGAATATTCAGGATTGATTTCCTTTAGAATTGACTGGTTGCTATGAAGTAGATCCAGTTTTATTTTTATTAATGATTAAATTAGATTGTGTCCGTGTATAACCACTTGTTTTTGACAGAATCTCATATTTTCTTCTGAAGTCTAATATCTAGGAGCTCAAAGTAGAGTAATAAATTCAGCAGGTTTTTTTTTTCCTCTTGTGTTCAGAATAAGGCCATGGTTACACTGCACCATAATCAAGTGTATAATTTTTAAAATGTCAAAGCATTTTAAGTTTTTCAGATTTCTGTTGTAAAAGTCCTCAGTTCAGTTTTACATTATTCTTTATATTGACTGATCTAAAGATTTGACTATTAATTTAACCAACATTATTATACTTTTCCTCTAGCAAAAATCAAAGCTCTTTAAATGAATTGATCCCTTAACTGTCCTATAACAATGAAGAGTATGCAACAGTCATATTTTCAGACACTCTTGCACAATATTGTCAACACTTGAAGAGAAGAACAGTTATTGTTTGGTGAGTGAAGGTTAAAGGTAAACATTCCCTGCCAGTTCAAAGAAACAGAGGCACCCTACTTTATTATGTATGTGTAAGTGGAGCTCAGTAGAAAATATAGTCAGATTTCACATATATTTCATAAACTAACAACAGCATTTTCCACTTTTGACTAATACAGCCCTAAGTTTACACCCTTATAGGTGACTTGTATGATGCCATATGCCTTGCAGGCACGCAATAGATGCTAGCTAATGATGAGAGATGAATATCCTTGCGTCCCAGTTCTGTACTTGAGATAATCATGACTTTTAGGCAGAGTTAATTAATATATGGTGGTTTTCTACATTGCTAAGGGAATACGACTTTGAATTATCTCATCGTAGATGAATTTGTAAAGTCACAAAAGTAGTAGTTCCAGTTTTGGACTTGGGAAATGACATTTCACTGAGTAATGGTAACTGGTAGTAATGTAAATGCTCAATTTCCTGCCATTTAAGTCTAATGTGTAGGCATCTGGGGATGCTGATATACTCATTTACTTGTAAGTGAGAACCTTCAGTGCTCCTGGCAGTGCTATTTGTTGGCATCATTTGTTGCATAATTAGTGCAATAGTGGATTTAGAAGTTAAGTGTCAGCCTATGGCTGAAATTATCTGCTGGCCAAAGAACCTTAGCCATTTTCTTGTTTGGGGTTTTTTAATTGGAAAAGGGAGAATATCCCCATTTATTATTCATAGATAGAGTATATTTGTTATGATTCCTTTGGTTAAAATGAGACAAAATATGAATTAAAACCAAATACATTCTTCAAACTTCCAAACTAAATTAGAAAGCTGGTTTCATACATCTTCAAACATTATGGCTTTAAATTTTATTATCTGATTTAAGTATTTCACCTCAGTTAATATGGGGGATGTTGACAGATAACTGGACATTTCTATTTAGACATTCATAATTAGTCTCTGTTTATTTTTCATAATCATAAAGATAAATGATATAGTATTGGATACTGTTGATTTTTCATAAATGGAGGCAGAAAGAGTATAGTATCGTGAACAAAATACTTGGAGGAGAAAAAGTGGACGTGTACAGTTCACTGTGTGAGATGGAATGGATTCATGGAATTCTTTCTTTCATCAGTCAATTCATTTCAGTTGTTCGGTCATGTCTGACTCTCTGCGACCCCATGGACTGCAGCACACCAGGCTTCCCATCACTAACTTCCCATCACACCATCACTAACTCCTGGAGCTTACTCAAACTCTTGTCCATCGAGTCGGTGATGCCATCCAACCATCTCATCCTCCGTCATCCCCATCTCATCCTCTGTCGTCCCCTTCTTCTCCTGCCTTCAATGTTTCCCAGCATCAGAGTCTTTTCACATGAGTCAGTTCTTCGCATCAGGTGGCCAAAGTATTGGAGTTTCAGCTTCAGCATCAGTCCTTCCAAAGAATATTCAGGACTGATTTACTTTAGGATGGACTGGTTGGATCTCCTTGCTGTCCAAGGGACTCTCAAGTGTCTTCTCCAACACTACAGTTCAAAAGCATCAGTTCTTCGGCACTCAGCCTTCTTTATGGTCCAACTCTCACATCCATACATAACTACTGGAAAAACCATAGCTTTGACTAGATGGACCTTTGTTGGTGAAATAATGTCTCTGCTTTTTAATATGCTGTCTAGATTGGTCATAACTTTTCTTCCAAGGAGCAAGCATCTTTTAATTTCATGGCTGGAGTCACCATCTGCAGTGATTTTGGAGCCCCAAAAAATTAACTCAATTTTCTCCATGTAGGCATGACAAAAGGTAAAAGAAAGAGTAACAAAAACCTATTTTTGTGAAAAAGAAAAAAAAAATCAAACAAAAAAGCACAAACTTATTTATATAAATTTAAAAAAGCATATCTGAAAGCTACATCCTGAAATTATTAATCTAACAGAGGGTCTTTTTAAATTTTATTTGAATTACTTGAATTCAAATTATTTGAATTTATGAATTTATTATTTGACTTTATTTTGATGAGCATGTATTATTCTTGTAATTTAAAAATATTAAAGGAACAAGCAAAAAGAGAAGCAGGAGACAGACGGCTAGAGGAATATGAAGGGCTGTAGGAAGTGAGAGAAGGGCTAGAGAGGCAAATACTAGAGCTCAGAACTGGAGTCTGACACATCAGTTCAGACCTTGCTGGCTATAGGGGAAGTTGACTGGGTGTTGGCTGGGTTATATCAACATTTAGAAACATAGCAATTCATTTTCTTAGGTTTGGGGATGATCCACATAAGATATTTTTTAAATTGTCTAATATGAGGTTAGGCTTTTACACCTAGAAATTGAAGTATAAGAAGCTGTTTATTGGCTAATGGAACAGATTGGTTAATCTTTTACTGAACGAGACATCTGGAATGTTATCAATATATACAGACAGAAATTCACATATACATTCTCTATGTAAGGTTAAGATACAGAAAGCTAAATATATTCATTAGTATCACTTAGGAGAGGCTCTCTCCTTTGTCATGTTTCTTTGGCAAAAGCTAGCAGTTCTGTTAGCCGTGGTTTTGATGATAAAATCCTGTAATTCAAGAGCTTGGCTTATTCAACTGAACCACTGCTACCTTGGGCAGTGCTGGATCAACTGTGAGGGGTCTGTTTTCTTGAGACCTGGAAAGCTGTTCTGTTTGCTAAACAATGAAATTGTTGATTTAAATGATTTAATTCCCCTTTTGGCTAAAGGCTGCTGAATGAAAACAGTGCTTATTTGGGAAGGAATCTGTTGCTAAGGCAACTGATATCTCCTTAATTATTGGCCAATCTTCCCATATGAGATTGGTCTCTTTTGATTGTTGGAAATAACTAGATTGTCCTGAGCACTTTCAGGTCTTGAATTTGGTGGTGATAATGGGGTATGGGGAAAGAATTTCTCTCCTGTATATAATCAGAAATCTCCAATTTGGGTTGGCATGGTGAAGGTACTATATTTGGGGGTGGGAGTAAAAATATAGGTAACCACATCGTAATTGCAAATCTCTTGCATTATAAGAGATCTTGTTACTTAAGACTATTTGTAATTTTATAGCGCAAGGAACTATAGTCAGTATCTTGTAATAACCTATAATAAAAAATAATCTCAAAAATAATATATGTGTTTATGGATAACTGAATCACCTTGCTGTGCCCCTGAAACATTGTAAGCCAACTATACTTCAATATAATATATATATTAAGAAAAAAAAGACTAGTTGTAGCTATGTGATGAATGACCTATGTTCAGTCTTTTTTTTTTAAATTGAAATATTTGACATCTGTAAGAAAAATATATAATCAGTCATTTATCCTCAAGACTGAGCAAAAATTAATATAAGGAGAAACCTGCAAATTCTATTTAAATAATTATGCTAACAAGGACTGTCTTCAGGACTGTGTGCAGCCATTTATGTGAATGTATCTAGTGGTGGATATGTTGACCTTGGACGGTAACCTCTTTCTGCCTATTACTTTATAGGATCATATAAAAGGCTTATGGTTTCTTGTCTCTCAGCAGTGAAATTGTTTGATCACTTAAAATTAACTGAAGCTTTGAATAGTCAGGCCCAAGTTCCAGTGTATTCTTATCATGCTTCTGTCAGTTCAGTCACTTAGTCATGTCCGACTCTTTGCAACTCCATGGACTACAGCATGCCAGGCCTCCTTGTTCATCACCAACTCCCAGAGCTTGCCCAAACTCATGTCCACTGAGTCGGTGATGCCCTCCAACCATCTCATCCTCCGTTGTCCCCTTCTCCTCCTGCCTTCAGTCCTTCCTGGCATTGGGGTCTTTTCCAATGAGTCGATTCTTTGCATCAGGTGGCCAAAGTATTGAAGCTTCAGCTTCAGTATCAGTCATTCCAATGAATATTCAGGGTTGATTTCCTTTAGGATGGACTGGTTGGATCTCCTTACAGTCCAAGGAGCTCTCAAGAGTCTTATCCAACACCACAGTTCAGAAGAATCAATCCTTCAGTACTCAGCTTTCTTTATGGTCCAACTCTCACATCCATACATGACTATTAGAAACACCATAGGACATAATAAGAAATCAGTAAAATTCTTACAAAATGAGATTTGTCTTTATAGTTGTATTGTATGTCTTATAAATACTTACTGTGAATCACAGAGATCGTACATTATCTCATGTCTTTACAATAAGGAAATTTATTATAGTTGTCTTCTGCAAGCCTGGTGAACATTAACGAAATTCGAGTGTCACTCAGGGTGTCCCAGATCTTCTAGTTGAGTGGATGTGAGGTTCTGACAGGTGACTGTGATTTTTGTCCTGTGCAACCATTTGGATTTTCCAGGAGTCTCACATGAAAGACTTTTGGCACTATAGTACTAGGTAAAATCTGTTTTGTTATACTTTTGGATGGTTATACTTCTGACTCAGGATTAGTCTTTCCGTGTTTCATTCATAGTGATGACACATTGGTTTTACAGTTTGGGTAGAATTGAATATGAAGATTTGTACTGTATCTTGGAATAATACTTGAGCTATTCATGTACATATTTATTATCTATTCTAGACTTTCAGAATTTCACTCTTCATTTTAGCTTCATAGCTTACTTCATAACTTCAGGCAGTAAATACAAATAAAATTCACTTGAGGAAAATATTAAAATACGTAACAGGGGCAATAGCCTGCAACACTGTTGATTAAAACATAAGCTCAAAGCCATAGAATATAGGTTCAGAATAGTTGCTGTCTCTACATGTGTGTAGAACATCATTAACCTAGTTCTCATGCATGAGTTTTACAGTATCTACCAAAGTTTTTCCATCTAAGGCTGATACATAAACATACAGTTAACTTCATGATATATTTTATATTAACTTTACTTTTTAAAAACTTTCGAACTTATATCTTATTTGAAATGTATTTAAATCTATCTGTCAGATGTTGTTCTTTTTTGTGTTCTATTTTTCAATTTCATAATATTTATAAAATTTTCAAAGGTATTTGTTGAAGTTATCTGTCTTATGAGATTACTTTTTTGGATTATCATAAGAAAAAAATTTTTTTTAAGATTACACAGAAAGAATTCTCCTTGTTGATTAGATCATAAAAGCTTGATCCAGGTTATTGTATATATTAAAATCAGTCCATTAATTCATTTTGTCATATAACAGTTGATTCCATTTTCCACCAAAAATATAGCATTGAGATTAGGTTTCTTTCTCCATGACTCCCTGGCCTGCTCTATTTCTCCTGTTCCCTTTCCTCCCATCTTCCATTCCCTTTGCCCCCTTTCTTCTTCCTTTAAAAATTGCCAATTCTTCATTCAGTCCCTCTGTGTCCCATTCTCCTAGAAATTAGTGCAGTGCAGTAATCACCATTGAATTGACAATAGTTGATAATGTTGTGTCTTTTATCTGTTTTACCATGTTACTTAGAATTGTAACTTACTCAGTTTTTTAGTGAAGAATCCTTTAAAAACTCACTTGATGGCTGGATTTGATAGTGTAGATATTGTTTCAAGCTAATCCATTAGATATTTATTTCAAAGGAAAAAGAATACTGATAGCCTATCATGCACATTCACTTTCAAGACTGTCCCTTAAAGAAAACTGATTTTAAAAGAGATAAGGCAAAAAGCTTTATTCAATACTTATGATCTATAATAAGATACACTCTAGTTCCATATTTTTAACCAATTAAGTAAGAATATTATGTATTAATAACATACACAAT
Source organism: Bos indicus (assembly GCF_029378745.1). Classification (NCBI taxonomy): domain Eukaryota; kingdom Metazoa; phylum Chordata; class Mammalia; order Artiodactyla; family Bovidae; genus Bos; species Bos indicus. The sequence continues at coordinate 26,633,716 of NC_091770.1, forward strand.
TTGGAGAGATAGAAGACATTTCTTTTTTCACTCATTTAGTTATTTTTACTCTTTCTAGTGATGACTGCTTATTTCCCCTCTCTATCAGAGTTGTTTAGCATATATTATATGTAAACTCTCGGTTGTTAAATTCTGAAAGGGGTATTTTATTCTGTTTGTATTATTTTTCTTAGCTCCCAAAAATGTAACAAGGAAAATCTATTCTTCAAAAGATTATTTCATCATTTAAAAAATTCCTTTCCCACATTCTATTCTTTCTTTGTTAGTGTAATGATCAAATTTTTTTATCCTTGTGTTTATTTAACTCCTCCCTTACTTGTGTCATTCAGGTTTGACCCAAGAGCAAGCAGTTGAAGTACTTCTAATCTATCATTGTTAGAAACTCTGCATCTCAAAATTAATGCTTGTAGGAGTGTGAGGGAAAACAAGAGTAAAGAGGATGTAATATATAAGAGAGTACTCTTTCCTAAGACATTTATGGTCTATTGGGAAACCAGATTACTACATATAAGGCAACCTATTAGCAAGCCAGGGTAATTTTAAATTCTAAAATATGTGGAAAACTTAACAGTATGAAGCTTCAGTGAGAAAAAAAATTACAACAGGCTGGAGATGTCAGAGAAGTTTTAGGCTGAACTTAGGTGGTCAGATGAAAGGAAAGAGGATATTTGAGAGGAAAATATCAGGATGCTCCTCTCATGTTTCTCATCTCAAAGATGATACATACAACAAACCAAAAAAAAAAAGAGAGAAAAAAGATTCTTAGCTTCTAGGTTTCCTCATTGGTCCACAGGAGGTCTGTCAAAAACCAGTGGACTGGCCCCTTCTATATATTTGCAAGTGCTTTGTTCTAGTAAGCTCAGACCACAACACCACAGATTGGGTGGCTTAAACAAGAGAAATTTATTTCTCACAGTTCTGGTGCCTGGGAAGTCTAAAATCAAGGTGCGGCCAATTCAGTTCCTGCCTGGAGCCTGCTTCTTGGTCCATAGAGTCTCTGTCCATGTTCTTATTGTGTCCTCACATGGCCTTTCTTTGGTGCCCGCACATTAAGAGGAAAGATCTTGTGTTTCTCTCTCTCTGTCTCCCCTAAGCTTTATCAGGTTATAATTGACAAAACTGTAGATGTATTTAAAGTGTACAATATGATGATTTTGGTATACTTTGTGAAAGGATTCCCACAGTTGTATTAATTAACACACCTCACATATTTACCTTTTGTGTGTGAAAACACTGAAGTTCTATGCCAATTATACAACACAGGATTATCAACCATATTTTTGTTTTCCTCTTTTTATAAGGACACTAAATCCTATCATGAGGGCACCACCCTCATGACCTCATCTAGACCTAAGTACCTCCCAAATACTTCTAAATACCATCCCATTGGGGCTTAGTATTTCAACATTGACTTTGGGGAGATTGTAATGTTCAGTTTCTAGCACTCCCTAGAGCTCATATTTGCTATGCTCAGTCCTGTCTTTTCTTTGCCTCCCTGTATTCCCTCTGCACCCTGGGAGGTAAGGTACACTACAAAGGACTGTAGGACTTGGTCCAGACTTAGTTCAGGACCCTTCCTTTAGCTTTACATAGCTGTATTAGTTCAGAGTTTGCACATTTATAAATGTTTTTAGATATTTTCTGAAAATTAACTTTTTGAAGAATTTGGCTCACTTTACACTCCACAGAAGTAAATATTTCGTCTTAGATAAATGTAGTTTATTTATTTAATGACCTCTTAGTAGATGCCCATTATATGCTCTTTTCTGACTTTTGGCCTAGGAGTCTGTTCCATTTTCTTGTCCCTACACTTTTAAGGGCAGATTTTGGAGGGGCGTAAAAGCGCTTGCTGTGAAATAGTGACAATTATTACTGAACACGTGTTTTTAAAGATCTTTTATATACCCTTTATCCCCTTCAAATTCTTACTGTCATATAATTATGTGCAAAATATCATGCTTAGTCAGGGGTTTATAAACTTTTTCTTTAAAGTTGGTTAGTTTTAGTCAGTTGTGTCTGACTCTTTGTGACCCCATGGACTGTAGCCCGCCAGACTCCTCTGTCCATGGAATTCTCCATTCAAGAATACTGGAGTGGGTTGCCATAGGCCTTGTAGGCCATTTGGTCTCCATTGCAACTTCTGACACTACCTACCACTGAAGCATGAAAATAGCCATGGACACTATGCAAACAAATGAGTATGGTGTTGTTCTAGAGAATTTTTATTTTCAAAAATAGGAAGCCAGCCTACAGGCCTCAGTTTGCTAGGTGTGCTAGGTGGTGGGGCTACAAAGATGGATATGACATAATCTCTGTCTTTGAGACATTTATAATGTAGCTAAAGAGACAGACTTATGAGGGAGAATTTCATGAGTTGATAGATGCCAAGATCAGGGTAATGTATGGGGTCCTCTGAAGCACAAGGTAGGGGCACTTAGCCTGTTTTGGAGATTCAAGGAAGGCTTTCTGGAGGAGGTGATGGAAGGATACGAGTTAACCAAATGAAGCAAGGTGGAAGATAAAAGGAGCAGCTCAGGAACTTTTAACATTAGGTTAGAAAATTTTTGAGTTACAGGTGCTTCTGGGACAGTCAAAGGCATGTATGCCCAGCTAGGAGTTTGAAAGTACACTCATGAGGGTACAGTGTGGCGAAGCTACAGTGACACTAGAAACCATAAATAAGAAACACCAAAATTTCAAAGACTAAACATAAAAGTTAATTTCTCCTTGTATACAGGCCTATACAAGGTTGGGTGATCACCTTCATCCTTGAACTGTACTTTGTGGAACTTGTAGGCTTCAAGTTTGCCATGGTGACATTGGCAGAAGAATGAGATGAGGGAGGGATACCAGTTCTTTGCAGCCTTGGTCTAAACTGCTTGGACCAGAGCTAGTCACAAGGGCCCAACCTAAATGCAAGGGAGGCTGGGAAGTACAGAAAACTCAGGCACAATAACAGTCTTTATCTTATTCGGAAAGTAGTGAGTTTCTCGTGGGTAGACAGTTGAAAGGTCCACCTAAGGAAAGAATTTAACAAATTTCTAGAAATGTGAGAGCATTCCACATTGGAATGCCATTGCCGTTTAATTTCTTTTTCTCATAAGCACCTCTGATTTTCCTGTAAAGCTTCTTATTATGTAGAGGGAGCTCTGTGAACAGAAGAAAGAGGAGGAAGGGATGATCATCCTGTTAAAATGGGAACATTCTCTCTTCTGCTTAGACAATGTAAAGCAACTTATGGTTGGTTTTGTGTTTTTTAAGGGTCAAAATTTAGATTGTTAACATCTATCTTTATCCTGTTATAGAACAGGTTTAAAAATATATAATTTTCAGGAAAATTATCAATAAGAAGATATGTGGATTTTATTTTTTCATAGTGCAATACTTATAATCATCTGATGGTTTAAGGAAAAAAAAGCAAAGTTCCAGCCTAATAACCAAAGGATTGATTTCTAGTTGAGACTACAATGAAATAGAATGGACTGTGATGAAATGGAATGTACTGGAATCTATCATTTACAGTAATGTTAAGTATTGTTTTTTGAAACTTTTCTTTCAATAATAGGTGTGCGTTTATGATTATGTGTTTACTCTTAAAAAGCACATTTCATACTTGTGGGTCATGGACAAAAAGATGTTGAAAGATACTAGAGTAAGTGTATTGCTGGGTTTCAAGGGTGTAGATCAACTCTGCTTTTGACTTATGAATAGATGCATTCACCAGGCTAGAACCTGGAGCTAAGTGAAAGAAAACTCCAGAGGAGAGGAGAGATTACAGTCAAAAAGGGGCAAGAGGAGATGTCTGCTCTTGAGAAAGCAGTTTGTTTTGGTAGAAGGCAGGTGGGTGTCATGAAGGAAGATGGTCCCAGTTATCTGGAGGCCAGCCTACTTGAGGGAACACATCTAGGCAAAGTGCCTGTGGATTTTGTCAGCTGTTTTGGTTATTGATTGCTTGCACAATAAACTGCTTCTGAATTTAGTGGATTAAAACAACCGTTTTATATTGGTCATGATTTTGTGGGTTCAGAATTTGGAAGAGGCTCAGCTGGTCAGAGAGGATGGCTCTTCATCCACATGTCCAATGCCTCAGAGCTCTTTGGCCACTCCTCTGTCTTCACACGTGTTCTCATCTGTCAGGCCATCTCCACATGGCTTGACTATTTTACTTATGGTATGGTGGTTTCTGGATAATCACATTTCTTACATGGCAGTTGGCTTCCAATAACGTGTTATTTCAAGAGACAGGAAGTAGAAGTTGTCAGTATGTTAGGGCATGAGCCCAGAAACTGGCACAGTGTCATTTCTACCATATTCTATTCAGGTTCAAGACAAAAAGAAGTAGACCTTACTTCTCAATGGGACCATTATCAAAGAATATGAGGCCAGCTTTAATGTGCTGGGCTTCCCTGGTGGCTCAGAGAGTAAAGAATCTGCCAGTAATTCAGGAGACCTGGGTTCAGTCCCTGGGTTGGGAAGATCCCCTGGTGAAAGGAATGGCAACCCACTCCAGTATTTCTGCCTGGAGAATTCCACGGACACAGGAGCCTGGCAGGCTATAGTCCATGGTCACAGTCAGACACAACTTAGCAATTAACACTTTCACTTTTTTTTTTCCCTACTTTTATTGTGATACATTGGCCAATCTATAGTGGTTGTTTTAGAAGGGTAGCACCTGGTAAGTTTCTCTTTTTGTTTTTTGCTGCTTTTATTGAAATTATTAAGATCAAAAATAATTATTATGTGAGTTCAATTGTTTAAAACTTTTTTTTACATATTTCCTTTTCCCTTTTATTTTGATTAAAATTTTGAATGAAATATAGATTCACATGCAGTAGTAAAAAATAATACAAAGATCCCATATACCCTTTACATTATTGCCTCCAATGGTAACCCTTGCAAAATAATAGTGCAATATTACAACCAGGAAATTGGTATTGATGTAATCTGCTAATCTTATTCAGATTTTTCGGTTTTACATGTATTCATGTATGTGGGCATGTGCATATGTGTTTAGTTCTATGCAGTTTTATCATATGTAGGTATGTGTATCTACCACCACAGGCAAGATAACAGAATACTTGCATCACCACAAGAATCCCTCATGTTTCTCTTTCATAACTGCATCTACCTCCTCTCATCCTAATCTCTAGCAACCACTGATATATTTGTTCTCTATGTCTGTGATGTTGTTATTTCAAGAATGTTATATAACTGGAATCAAATGATGTATAGCGTTTTGGTATTGGGTTTTTTTACTTAAGATTCATCCACATTGTTGTATATAACAATAATTTGTTCCTTTTATTCCATGATATGAATGTACCAAAATTTGTTTAGCCATTCATTTGTTTAAGGACATCTTGGTTGTTTCCACTTTTGAGTTTTTTGTGAATGACTTCTATGAAATTCATGTATAGTTTTTTAATATGTTTTCATTTCTCTGGGATAAATAATAGTATAGTATAATTGCTGGATTGTATGGCAATTGCATTTTAGTTTTAAAGTGCCCAGCTTTTTCCAGAGTGGCTGTACCATTATTCATTCCCAATGTATGTGTGATTGAGTATTTCTGAAATCTTGTCAGCATTTGGTATTATAATTATTTCTTATTTTAGTCATTTTAATAGGTGTATAGTGATATCTCATCATGGTTTTAATCTGCATTTCCTTAATGGGCTTCCCTGGTGGTTCAGATGGTAAAATATCCACCTGCAATGCAAGAGACCTGGTTTCAATCCCTGGGTTGGGAAGATCCCCTGGAGGAGGGCATAGCAACCCACTCCAGTATTCTTGCCTGTAAAATCCCCATGGACAGAGGAGCCTGACGGGCTACAGTCCATAGGGTCGTGAAGAGTTTGACACGAGTAAGTGACTAAGCATACAACGATTAATCATGTTGAAGATTTTTTCATGTGCTTATTTGCCATCTGTATATTCTCTTTGGTAAAATGTCTGTTCGTGTCTTTTGCTCATCTTCTAACTGGCTTTAATTTTCTTTATACAATTGAGTTTCAAGAATTCTTTATATATTATGCATACTGTTCTTTGTTGGATATATAGCTTGTAAATATTTTTCTCTAAGTTGCAGCTAATCTCTCCATTCTAATAGAATCTTTTGCAGAACAAAACTATTTAATTTTGATGAAGTCCAATTTACCTGTTTTTCTTTGTGCATTGTGCTTTTGGCATTAAGGCTAAGAACTTCTCCTAGCCCTAGATCCTGAGATGTTTTATCCTATGTTTTTGGTTAAATTTTATAGTTTTATATTTTACATTAAGTCCGTATTCCATTTTAAGTTAATTTTTGTTTATGGTGTGAAGTTTTGGTTGATTTTCTTTTATTTTTTTTTTGATGGAGGTCCATTTGATCCTTCAAGTTCTTAAATACAGTTGCATTTTGAGTGTTGGCTTGTCTCAGATAAAAATTAAGGAGAAACAAGAAGTTTTAATCTGTGTTCATTCCAAGAAAAGAGGAAACAAAATGACTATATGGCTGTATGGTAGGAGTATAAAAGAGAGATAATTGAATAAGGAAAGCTAAAATTCAAGAAGAAAGGACTGAGAACTATTTGTATAACTCATCCTTTCTGCAGAATGTAGAAAGACTTTTTCTCATTCTTCAAGGATTTTGTAATATGTGGTTGATTCTTTTCCTGATATATGAAACAGTTTTCAGAGATTTTTATTTAAATATATAATTTTTCTTAGTTGTTCCTGATTATACTTGATTTTTGACATTTGAGAATAACAATAGTTTATTTCAGTCAATATTATGTAATTTATTCTTTATTTGTTGGGGTTGAAATTATGTTAAAATCCTGATTATAATCTGGTCAGAATTAAGCCCCATTTCTTATTACAAGGGTATTTATAAATATAGATGCCTACAAAACTAAAATTTTAGTGCTAATCATTAGTAATAACATGAAGTATTTCTAGTAGTATGAATAGTTCAAGATATCCATCTCATATACCAAATTGGGTTTCTGTAATAAGTCTACTAATTTTCCTCCAAAATTAACTCTGTTTAAACCATTCTTGCTTTTGTCATATTTCAAAATGTGTTAGGTAATATTACTTTAAATAATCAAGGTATCATTTTTATCTTGCAAATTTATGCTGATCAAAAAATCTTCAAATTTGAAATGTTTATAAAAATGACTATGTGACAGAATGGCAAACATACTCTTTAAAATGTTTTAATTTTAAAAGCTCACAAGGCATTTAGAAAGGTAGTGCCTACAGGAAAAGCATTATCTTCAATATTATTTACCTGTTCATTTTGAAATTCATAAAATTTGTTCACTTTTTTTGAAATTTGACTATGTGGGTCCTTATTATCAGGAAGGAATAGAAAAATGAAGGCAGTTTGGAGCTGAATAGAAGTTATTAATGAGCTTAGCTTTGACTGAAATGACAGATTAATGGCTAAATTTTCTTCTCTAACAAGTCTGTTAAAACTTCTAGCTTGCTTCAGTAAATTCTTTTTGTCATTACAAATTGAAGGCAAAAGGCAAAGTAGTTTTAATTTCAATTTTGAAATTCAGACTTTAAATTTTTAGTGACCTTCATGCAGAACAAGGACTGGTTGTACTTCTTTGGAGCACATTAAAAAAGTAGTGTGGGCACTATAAATCATACAACACATAACATTTTCTGTTTTTTTATTGACTACCAAAAAAAAAACACGGAACCAAATTGGTTGGCTGTATTGCTATGCTGTCCTATGTTGGGAAGATCCCTGGAGGAGGGCATGGCAACCCACTCCAATATTCTTGCCTGGAGAATCCCCATGGACAAAGGAACATGGTGGGCTACAGTCCATGGGGTCACAAAGAGTCAGACACGACTAAGTGACTAAGCACAGCACAGCACCGCACTTTGTGGTATGCCTTTTTTGTAACTATCCTGACTTCATCTCATTTTTTTTCTTATGCTATCTTCTCTAATTTCCTCATCATTTTAGATATTCTGTTAAGATAATAGTAATAATAATAATTCAGATTTATTTAGTGCTTTTTATAAGCACTCTACAAATGTTATGTTAAATGTTTAATAGCCCTTTGAGATAGATATTTTTCATTGTCTTCACTTTATTGATGAAGTGTAGAGCAGTGCTACTCAAAGTTCAAGTCTGCAGTGAAATTAGGAATTTGTACAGAATGGAATCAACTCTCTGCTTCCTTTATCAAGAAAGTCATGATATTAAAAATTATCTGTTGAATTAAATGGGATGCCTAATGACACAGTCAGTTTTCATTCTGATACAAGGAATACCAGTTACAGACTGGTAAGTAGCAGTTCGTTGCCAGTATGGATGTAACTGAACCAAAACTTGGGTCTGTCTGCCTGCATCAGATCAGATCAGATCACATCAGTCGCTCAGTCATGTCCGACTCTTTGCGACCCCATGAATCGCAGCACGCCAGGCCTCCCTGTCCATCACCAACTCCCGGAGTTCACTCAGAGTCACGTCTATCGAGTCAGTGATACCATCCAGCCATCTCATCCTCTGTCGTCCCCTTCTCCTCCTGCCCCCAATCCCTCCCAGCATCAGAGTCTTTTCCAGTGAGTCAACTCTTCGCATGAGGTGGCCAAAGTACTGGAGTTTCAGCTTTAGCATCATTCCTTCCAAAGAAATCCCAGGGCTGATCTCCTTCAGAATGCATACAGTAAAGCAAATCTCTTGACATCAGGTTGTGGTGAAGAAAGTAAAAATGAAAGCTTAGTCACTCAGTAATGTCTGACTCTTTGCCACCCCATGGACTGTAGCCTACCAGGCTCCTCCCTCCATGGGATTTTCCAGGCAAGAGCCCTAGGGTGGGTTGCCATTTCCTTCTCTAGAGGATCTTCCTGACCCAGGGATTGAACCCTGGTCTCCCACATTGTAGGCAGATGCTTTACCGTCTGAGCCACCAGGGAAGTCCTTGGTGGTGAAAAGTGCAGTGTTAACTATAAGGCACCATACAAGGAGTCTGGGACAGGTTATGCTCAAAAAATCTGAAACCCCTGATGGGGAGTTTTAAGGGCAAGGTAAGGAAGGAGGAGTCCTAGGGTGTGTGATCAGCTTCTATATAATTCTCTGATTTGGTTGCATGCATGCTAAGTTGCTTAGTCGTGTTCTGCTCTTTGCAACCCCATAGACTATAGCCCACCAGGCTCCTCTATCCATGGGATTCTCCAGGCAAGAATATTGGAGTGGGTTGCCATTTCCTTCTCCTCTGATTTGGTTAATGGGAGCCTATCAGGGTGGTGTGACAAGGGTTAGCATTATCAATCCTTAGGTGCCAGTAGGTCTGGGGTCTATGTGCTCATGGTCATCAGGTAATCAATTTCTTCCATTTGGTGGGAGTTTTAACATCTGTGAAATAACTCAGGAAATGTGCATCAGATACTATCGTCTAGGTACTCCAGGGAAGAGCTGAAGCAGAGAGTACAGGGAATGGGGTCTGACCCAGAAAAGCCTGATGGTGTCCTACATGAAGACCAAACTTTGAGCAGCAGTGTTCCAGAATAGTGTTCCTCAAAACTGTCTGTGAAGAAGAATCCCTGAATGTGAATTTCTTTTTAAATGTTCAAAATTTGTAGACTAATATTAATAGTTTTATAAAATACAAGAAAAACATTATGGTAAGGTCAAAAGTTTCTATGCATTTTCTGTAATTACCTTGTTTTAGAACAGTAATTGAAACCATTTACCCAAACTGGGACTTGAATCCACACAGATGGGACTCAAACTCAGCCAAAACTCAGTTTGGGGCTCAAACCCATGTGACCAGGACTTGAGCCCAGCTGAAACCCTGTTTTGGACTTGAACTTGTGTGCCTGGGACTCAAACCTGGCCAAAACCCTACTTGGGACTTGAACCCACATGTCTGGGACTCAAACCCAGCCAAAACCTGGTTTCAGGACGTAATGAAGCTCAGGTTCTTGATTTCTTATCACAGAAAAGAATTTAGTGAGAGACAAAGTGATAGGTAAGAAGTGGATTTACTCAGATTCAGAGAGATGCACACTCCACAGACAGAGTATGGGTGATTGCAGAGGGCTAGTGAAATGTGGCTTGGTTGGTTTCTATAGGCTGGGTAATTTCATATGCTAATGAGTAGGAGGATTGGAGAAGGCAATGGCAACCCACTCCGGTACTCTTGCCTGGCGAATCTCATGGACAGAGGAGCCTGGTAGGCTGCAGTCCATGGGGTCGCTAGGAGTTGGACACGACTGAGCAACTTCACTTTCACTTGTCACTTTCATGTGTTGGAGAAGGAAATGGCAACCCACTCTGGTATTCTTGCCTGGAGGATCCCAGGGATGGGGGAGCCTGGTGGGCTGCTGTCTATGGGGTCACACAGAGTCGGACACGACTGAAGTGACTTAGCAGCAACAGGAGGAGGATCATTCCAACTATTTTTGGGAAGGGGTGGAGATTTCCAGGAATTGGGCCACTGCTTTGGTCTTTTGACAGTGCCTTGGAACTGTCCTGGCACCTCAGGGTGTGTCATTTAGCTAGCTGATTGGGAATCAAGGTCTAATCAAAGTTGACTTGTCTGCATCTTGGACCCATCTGATTCTAATTGGTTTATGTTGTGTCCTTGGTCTATGTCACTCTTTCAAAAGTTGTGCCCTGCCCTTTTCCCTCCTGTTATATTTCCTGCTCAGAGATTTTACTCCCATATTCTTATGGGAGGCAGAAGGGCGAAGGTCCATCTTCTGTAACTGCTTTAAGGTTGAGTAGGGGCATTGACCCTGCCTCAGTTCAGTTCAGTTCAGCCGCTCAGTCTGTCCGACTCTTTGCAACTCCATGGACTTCAGCACACCAGGCTTCTCTGTCCATCACCAACTCCTGGAGATTGCTCAAACTCATGTCTTTTGAGTTGGTGATGCCATCCAAACATCTTATCCTCTGTTACCCTCTTCTCCTCCTGACCTCAGTCTTTCCCAGGATCAGGGTCTTTTCCAATGAGTCAGTTCTTTGCCTCAGGTGGTCAAAGTATTAAAGCTTCAGCTTCAGCATCAGTCCTTCCAATGAATATTCAGGACTGATTTATTTTAGGATTGACTGGTTTGATCTCCTTGTAGTTCAAGGGACTCTCAAGAGTCTTCTCCAACGCCACAGTTTAAAAGCATCAATTCTTCAGTGCTCAACTTTCTTTATAGTCCAACGCTCACATCCATACATGACTACTGGAAAAACCATACCTTTGACTATATGGACCTTTGTCAGCAAAGTAATGTCTCTGCTTTTTAATATGCTGTCTAGGTTGGTCATAGCCTTTCTTCCAGGGAGCAAGTGTCTTTTAATTTTGTGGTTGCAGTTACCATCTGCAGTAATTTTGGAGCCCAAGAAAATAAAATCTGTCACTATTTCCACTGTTTCCCCATCTATTTGCCATGAAGTGATGGGACCAGGTGCCATGATCTTCATTTTATGAATGTTCAGTTTTAACCAGCTTTTTCACTCTCTTCTTTCACTTTCATCAAGAGGTCTTTAATTCCTCTTCATTTTCTGCCATAAGGGTGGTGTCATCTGCATATCTGAGGTTACTGATATTTCTCCCAACAGTTTTGATTCCCAGTTGTGCTTCATCCAGCCCAGCATTTCACATGATGTACTCTGCATATAAGTTAAATAAGCAGGGTGACTATATACAGCCTTGACATACTCCTTTCCCAATTTGCAACCAGTCTGTTGTTCCATATCTGGTTCTAACTGTTGCTTCTTAACCTGCATACAAGTTTCTCAAGAGGCAGGTAACTTTGTGGGAGCAGTGACCCCACAAGAGATGAAGCCAGAGTTGCCTGTGAGTGTCCAGGAGTCTCTGGCAGAGGCCTGGGTCAATCATGGCCTGCGTGGGTGCAGGGGCACTGACTGCAACAGTCCTGGGAGCCACAGGTGCTGGCATAAGTCCTTTAGAAGGAGGTCGCCATTACCAACTTAGCCCTGCCATAGTTTGGCCTCAGGTCAAACGACATGGAGGGAACATAGCCCCCTCCATCAGCAGAAAATTGGATTAAAGATTTACTGAACATGGCCCTGTGCATCAGAGCAAGACCTAGATTCCCCCACAGCCAGTCCCTCTCATCAGGAAGCTTATCTTCCTGATGGCCCATCAGAGGGCAGACAGAATGAAAACCACAATCACAGAAAACTAACCAAACTGATCACATGGATCACAGCCTTGTCAAACTCAATAAAACTATGAGCCATGCAGTGTAGGGCCACCCAAGACAGACGAATCATGGTGGAGAGTTCTGACAAAACGTGGTCCACTGGAGAAGGGATGACGAACCACATCAGTATTCTTGCCTTGAGAACCCCACGTACAGTATGAAAAGGCAAAAAGACATGAATTTGCCTATGAGGGAGTAAAAATCTCTGAGTATTTGATCTGGAGGCCCTAGGGGCAGGGCAGCACCTTGTTTTAGTCCATATGGGCTGAAATCCCTACATAGCCATCATCTTGATGTAGAACTGTTGTAACTGGTTCCTTAGGTTTCCTATGGAGCACCTTGATGATGAAGCACTTTTTGTATGAGCACCATGGTACAAAAATATCTATAAATGACAAAAGACTTAAGAGGCATGGTCAAACATCTGATTACAGTGTAAGATAAAGGCTGGCTACAAATAACCAGAATTACAAATGGTTACATTTAACATAACATACCAAATAACTCTTGTTAAATATTTCTCTTTGAGATACCTCAGGGCCCCTCTAAAGTGTCCGCCAAAGTTAGTTTTTAGTCAGATAAGATCATAAGTCACTGTAAGATAATACTTATTCTCTAATCAATGTTATAAAGATCTCAAAAGTGAATATAAATTACTTACATGCAAAGAAACTCACCTCAACCTATTTGTCAAAAGCAGCATTTCAAGAATGCTGCTGCTGCTAAGTCGCTTCAGTTGTGTCCGACTCTGTGTGACCCCATAGATGGCAGCCCACTAGGCTCCTCTGTCCCTGGGATTCTCCAGGCAAGAATACTGGAGTGGGTTGCCATTTCCGTCTTTTTCAAGAATGCTTTAGAGGAATAAACCAAGTCCAGTCTTGTCCTAGCTCATTCTTACCAAAATCCACTTACCCAACTAACGTTAATACAGTCTTAGAAAATCCTGATCTTTGTATAATCACACCAACAAGCTTAAACCACTTTCATACCAGTATGGACTAAAAAATGATGTACAACTTGAGAGTTGTGAGTTAAGTCAACATATAAGGTTTTGGTGAAAGGAGTTCAATGCCATGAAGCACTCATTTTACAAAAGGTTTTTGTCCGTCATGAGGATCTGATGTCACCATGAAGGGATTTAGTGCTTCTCTAGATATGATCTCAAGGATTGAGATCATAAAATCTGTTCCTAAAAACATCCAACTATCTAAAGACCTGTCCCAACAGATTCCCTGGAGCACAGAGTGCCTCACTCCACCCTGAATTCCCTCAGGCATTGTTGAAGGTCAACAGCTATAGCAGCATGGGGTTGAATCATGAGGCAAATGGCAAATGGCTTTGTTGTTCAGTGGTTGGCAATGCTCTTGGTAAGATTTGTAGTTGACACCAGATACCAGTTTTGTTCTGAATACTTTCCGTATAACATGACCCTGAAATTTATTCTGGCCAGATTATGTTATATTTCTGAGTATTTATAGAAGTAATTAATTTCCTTTAAGTCAAATAAAGCTCTTTTATGAATTAATTTTTGGTAATACCATACCTCTATAACACATATACAGACACATATGAACACACAAACAAGCACAGAGGCCTCATAGTTCTTGTTCCAGAATTTTGGCCATGATCTTGAGAATCCAAACCATTTTCCCAAAATAGTTTTTAAATCTGGGAGAGGTTCATTATCATTTGGTATATATTGAGGTAATCTGAAAGATGGGATTATCTTTTATGCCCATGTGGGAATAGTCTCTACCATCCAGTGACTCTGTCTACCTTTATTAATAAATATTTGTGTCCTCTGAACTTGGGCATCTGAGTAAAATCAATTTGTCAGTTCTCCTCAATGTTGTTTCCTTGGTGTTGAATGGGTCTAAATAATGGAGGAGGGGGCGGCACTGTTCTCGGATTATTTTGTAGACATGTGTCACATGATTTGGTAATCTGGGCCACCACCATTTTCATTCCTTTACCCACACACAATCTTTGTAGTAAATTCCAAAGAGCTTTCCAAAGAGCTTCACATTCATAGTTGGTAGTTTCAAATCTTTTCATCTGTTAGGTAGTTAGAATAGGGAAAAGGAGTCCAAAATGGCATTGGCTAAAAAACAAGGAAGGGAAAAGCCGGTGAAAATAGAACAAAGGAAGGTCAAAGGAAGGTCCGAGGACTGGAGTGAAGACCTCAGGAAGAACAAACAGCACTCCTGGCTAAGCCCAATTTGCATAGGGCAGGCCCAGGGGGAGGGAAAAACATATAAAAGGAGGAGTCAAGCATGCTCTCTCTCTCTCTCTCTCTCTCTCCCCCTCTCCCTCTCCCTCTCCCTCTCCCTCTCCCTCTCCCTCTCCCTCTCCCTCTCCCTCTCCCCACCCTGCGTATGTGTGCTCTTTCTCTTTCTCTCCCATGTGTGTAAGCTCTTTCTCTCTTTCTCTACCAGCCCCGCCCCATGCACACGTGCTAGCATGCTCCTCCACTCTCTTCTCTTCTTCGAGAGTGGATTCTCCTGCTATCTTCTAAATAAAATAGAGCTGTAACACCATTTTTCTAAGAGCTATGACACGGTTTGTTCAATACCCGAGAGCTGTGATGCGACGAGGGCTTTAATGTCCGTCGATCCAAATCATTGTTGTGACAAGAACCGAGAAGTATACACTCGCCTGACACATCCAACATATACAATCCCCTTTGACTTGTTAACCCCATATTTTTAGACCAGTTTTCTTTCTTGGTATAGCAAGGTTGTGGCATTTTCTCCATCAAGCCTGCAACTTTTAAAATTGCCTGTGCTTTAGCTGTTTGTATGCAGACTGTTTTGTTTCTTGATCAGCTTGGTGATTTCCCTTTCCAATTTCAGACCTGGGAATCTGAGACTGATGTCCCCCACTGTGAACAACAGTTATTTCTTGAGGGTCTTGTTTAGTAACCACTGGCTGGATATCTCTGGCCAGACCAGGAACCTCAATATTCCACATCCCAGATTTCTATTAAGGCTTCTATCTATCTCAACTTCAAAGTGTCCCTTTCTGTTTTTTTTTAGAATCATTTGGCAATGAGTGTGGTTCTTTTTTTCCTCCAGAAACAGGGTGGCCCCTAACTCAGTTAATAAATCTCTTCCCACTAAAGGGATGGGACAATCAGGCACAAATAGAAATGGTTTCATATCAATTTTCGAACTGGCTTGAGCCGACCATGCTTTGAGTAGCACTAGTATAGAGCATATTCATGTGTGAATTGTGATTCTAGATTCTAATGAGAATTCCAGTATCTTATTCAGCAGTAATATGTGAGGACTGTCTGATTTGCATATATGTAAACTTAGGGCCACAGGGTGGAGAATTGCAGGGTAAACATCTAGATATTTATCCCGCCTAGGATAAGCACCATTGGTCTAACCGGTTTGCATATGTCCAATTAGAGCAAGGGAGTAAGCTTGTAGGTCTATGGGGCAGAATACCTATAGGAAAACCGGTCACAGGCAGGGAGCTTCCCCTCTACGGAGTTTAAAAACCTTCAGTCTTCACACCCAGTGGACTTGTTCTCAGTGCAGGAAAGCATGCTTTTCCACTTTTCTCACACTTAAATGTTGAATGTCAGGTTGAAAGTTCTGAACTTCACCCTGATGAAAGCCCTCATACAGTATTTCATCCACAGTGAGAAGGGAGGGGCAGGAACAAACATCCATGCCTACAAAGGACCGTTCTGGATATCCACTAGAGTTAAGGTACTGTACCTCACTTCCTTACCCAGAAGAAGTGGGTGTCGTCCTCCCCTCCCCTCCCCCATCTGCCTTGCTTTTCTTTTTCTCGTTTCCATAGCACTTCTCTCTAACATCACTATCCAATTTGCATACTTAGGCTTTGCCTCTTGTATCTCCTTGTAATTTCAGACTTTAGAACAAGTGAGATATGAATGACAACATTCTGAGAATTTTCTCTGCTGGTGGGTGGAGGAAGGCGCACCCAGTGAAGAGTTGCTATTTCCTTTGCCTTCCTTAATTAAGTCAGCTGTGGGACTTGTATTAATTTCTGGTGCTACCTCTTCCCAAGGAGCTGAGGCTCCAGGCTGCCACTACCTTATACGACAAAGTCATCCAGTGCTTGGCCATTTCCATATAAATTTGTACATCAAAATTTCTTTTATCTTACTTTTTTTTTTTCTTTTTAAAGAAGGCAGTTGTGTTGTGGTTAAAAATAGGGCATAAAATTATTAGGTCCTCCCCTTAACATTTGACTTTGGACAAATGATTTCACCTTTCTGTGTCTCATTCTTCATAAACTGAGGCTAATAAATCATAAGCTTGCTGTAGGGATGCAATAAGAAAACACACATAAAGCACTTAGCATGGCACCTGGCATGTTGTGAGCATTCAATGAGTGGCAGCTATTATTATTATTATCTAGCTTTTATGGATGAATTTTAAACATGGCAAAAAATTGTACTTTCATTTATCTTATTTTGACAGTATACCTCTTCTCCTGACCTACATTACTGAACTTTAAAGAACATTTTCCCAACCTTTTATTATTGCTAGACTTTCAAGAGTCCTCTACCTTCTTTGCACTTTCTCATTCCTGGGATATGATGTGTATGAACTGCAATAAAGTAAACATAGTAGTTTTTCTATATTGAAAGGCCAACTGGTTAAAGATGACATAAACATATCTGTACTAAATCTGTACCTGTATAAAATTTTGAAAGGCATAATATATTGCTAACTTAAGATGGTTTTATTGTACTTGCTGAAAATTGAATTTTAATTTTATTTTTATTTTTTGTTTTTTTCCTTAACATAAAATAAACATAAACAAATTTCCTTTCTCAAAGCAAAAAAAAAAAAAAAAAATGAATGTAAGTATTTCCAGGATCTTCTGAGGGACTTGTAATGATATATGACTTGCTGTCTCCCATCTGTGTGTATGGAGCCAGTTCAGAAAAAAGCCTGTTTAATTTCATTTAGTGTTAATGTTATTCACAAGAAGTCATACATTTTTATGGAATTAAAAAACATTCTGATGAGCACTTTGATAACTTCTTATATGTATTTATTTTCATAGCTGGTGCTGACTGGGTTGATCATAATTTCTAAGCCATACAGAGGGAGAAATGCCCTCAGGCAACTCTTCTTAGTAGCTCAGTACAGAAAGACACCTTGTCCCACTGCCCTGCCCCCACCGGCACTCCCACCTCTGTTTTTCACACAGGATTAGGTGGGGACCAAAGCGGAGGGGGGCTTCCCTGGTGGCTCAGCGGTAAAGAATCTGCCTGCAGTGTTGGAGACGTGGGTTCGATGCCTGGGCTGAGATGATCCCCTGAAGAAGGATATTGCAATCCACTCCAGTATTCTTAAAAATGGAAACAGTGACAAACTTTATTTTCTTGGGCTCCAAAAACACTGCAGATGGTGACTGCAGCCATGAAATTAAAAGACGCTTGGTGCTTGCAGGAAAAGGTATGACAAACCTAGACAGTGTATTAAAAGGCAGAGACATCACTTTGCCAACTAAGGTCCACATAGTCGAAGCTGTGGTTTTTCCAGTAGTCATGTACAGATATGAGAATTGGACCATAAAGAAGGCTGAGGACTGAAGAACTGATGCTTTTGAACCATGGTGTTGGAGAAGACTCATGAGAGTCCCTTTGACTACAAGGAGATCAAACCAGTCAATCCTAAAGGAAATCAATCCTGAATGTTCACTGAAAAGACTGATGCTGAAGCTGAAGCTCCAATACTTTGGCCACGTGATGTGAAGAGTCCACTCACTGGAAAAGAACCTGATGCTGGGAAAGATTGAGGGCAGGAGGAGAAGGGGGCAACAGAGGATGAGATGGTTGGATAGCATCATCAACTCAATGGATATGAGTTTGAGCAAACTCTGGGAGATTGTAAAAGATAGGGAAGCCTGGTCTGCTGCATTCCATGGGGTTGCAGAGGGTCAGATACAATTGAGTGACTGAATAACAACCAGTATTCTTGCCTGGGAAATCCCATGGGCAGAGGAGCCTGGTAGGCTACAGTCCATGGGGTCACAAAGAGTTGGACATGGCTGAGCAACTCAACAACAACAACAACAACAAAGCAGAGGGGGCTTGGAGCATAGGAGTATGACCAATATGTAATAGTGACTCAATAATTGTTGAATTAATGAATGAACAAATGAACAAACTAGAAATGTCAGAGCTAGATTTTTTCTTCAATTGTAGCAAAGTAGATAGCTATCTGTGATATATTGTTTTTCTATTCCTAGTTGCTTTTATTTTTATGTTTTGCTGGGCTGTGTAACCTGTGGGATCTTAGTTCCCTGACCAGGGATTGAGCTCATGCTGTCAGCAGTTACAGCACAGAGTCCTTACCACTAGACCACCAGGGAGTTCCATATTGCTTTATTTAAATTTTTTTCTTCCAGTTTTATTGAGATATAATTGATGTAGAACACTGTATACACTTACAGTGTACAGCATAATGATTTGACTTACCTACGTCATGAAATGATTATCACAGTAAGTTTAGTGAACATATATCATCCCCTATTGGTACAAAAATTAAAAAATTGAAAAAAAAATTTTGTATGATGAGAACTCTTAGAATTCTCAACTATTTTTATATATCACTTATGATATTAATTATATTTGATATGTTGTATATTACCTCCCCTTTACTCCTAATTATTTTAAAATTTTGGTTATCCTGCTTTATGGATGCATTAATATTATAAACTCCTCATATTTGTACAATAAGACTTAAGCAAGATTGGTTTCAAGTTCATGCTATATAAACAAGGAGAGGTCCTCTTGGATTCTGGGCCAGTTCCAATTGTTCAATTCAGTTCAGTCACTCAGTCGTGTCCAACTCTTTGCGACCCCATGCACCACAGCACGCCAGTCTTCCCTGCCTGTCACCAACTCCCAGAGTTTACCCAAACTCATGTCCATTGAGTTGGTGATGTCATCCAAACATCTCATCCTCTGTCATCCCCTTCTCCTCCTGCCTTCAATCTTTCCCAGCATCAGGGACTTTTCAAATGAGTCAGCTCTTCGCATCAGGTGGCCAAGGTATTAGAGTTTCTGCTTCAACATCAGTCCTTCCAATGAATACCCAGGACTGATCTCCTTTAGGATGGACTGGTTGGATCTCCTTGCAGTCCAAGGGACTCTCAAGAGTCTTCTCCAACACCACAGTTCAAAAGCATCAATTCTTCAGCACTCAGCCTTCTTCACAGTCCAACTCTCACATCCATACATGACCACTGGAAAAACCATAGCCTTGACTAGACAGACCTTTGTTGGCAAAGTAATGTCTCTGCTTTTGAATATGCTATCTAGGTTGGTCATAACTTTTCTTCCAAGGAGTAAGCGTCTTTTAATTTCATGGCTGCAATCACCATCTGCAGTGATTTTGGAGCCAAAAATAATAAAGTCAGCCACTGTTTCCACTGTTTCCCCATCTATTTGCCTTGAAGTGATGGGACTGGATGCCATGATCTTACTTGTCTGAATGTTGAGTTTTAAGCCAACTTTTTCACTCTCTTCTTTCACTTTTATCAAGAGGACCTTTAGTTCCTCTTCACTTTCTGCCATAAGGGTGGTGTCATCTGCATATCTGAGGTTATTGATATTTTTCCCGGCAATCTTGATTCCAGCTTGTGCTTCCTCCAGCCCAGCGTTTCTCATGATGTTCTCTGCATATAAGTTAAGTAAGCAGGGTGACAGTATACAGCCTTGACATACTCTTTTTCCTATTTGGAACCAGTCTGTTGTTCCATGTCCAGTTCTAACTGTTGCTTCCCGACCTGCAGACAGGTTTCTCAAGAGGCAGGTCACGTGGTCTGGCATTCCCATCTCTTTCAGAATTTTCCACAGTTTATTGTGGTCCACACAGTCAAAGGCTTGGCAATAAAGCAGAAATAGATGTTTTTCTGGAACTCTCTTGCTTTTTCGATGATCCAGCAGATGTTGGCAATTTGATCTCTGGTTCTCTGCCTTTTCCAAAACCAGCTTGAACATCTGGAAGTTCACAATTCACGTATTGCTGAAGCCTGGCTTGGAGAATTTTGAGCATTACTTTCCTAGCGTGTGAGATGAGTACAATTGTGCAGTAGTTTGAGCATTCTTTGGCATTGCCTTTCTTTGGGATTGGAATGAAAGCTAACCTTTTCCAGTCCTGTGGCTACTGCTGAGTTTTCCAAATTTGCTGGCATATTGAGTGCAGCACTTTCACAGCATCATCTATAGGATTTGAAATCGCTCAACTGGAATTCTATCACCTCCACTAGCTTTGTTCGCAGTGATGCTTTCTAAGGCCCACTTGACTTCACATTCCAGGATGTCTGGCTCTAGGTCAGTGATCACACCATAGTGATTATCTTGGTCATGAAGATCTTTTTTGTACAGTTCTTCTGTGTATTCTTGCCACCTCTTCTTAATAGCTTCAGCTTCTGTTAGGTCCATATGATTTCTGTCCTTTATTGTGCCCATCTTTGCATGAAATGTTCCCTTGGTATCGCTTATTTTCTTGAAGAGATCTCTAGTCTTTCCCATTCTATTGTTTTCCTCTATTTCTTTGCATTGAGGGCTGAGGAGGGCTTTCTTATCTCTTCTTGCTATTCTTTGGAAATCTGCATTCAAATGGATGTATCTTTCCTTTTCTCCTTTGCTTTTTGCTTCTTGCTTCTCTTCTTTTCACAGGTATTTGTAAGACCTCCTCATATAGCCATTTCGCTTTTTTGCATTTCTTTTTCTTGGGGGTGGTCTTGATCCCTGTCTCCTGTACAATGTCATGAACTTCTGTCCTTAGTTCATCAGGCACTCTGTCTATCAGAACTAGTCCCTTAAATCTATTTCTCATTTCCACTGTATAATCATAAGGGATTTGATTTAGGTCATACCTCAATGGTCTAGTGGTTTCCCCCACTTTCTTCAATTTAAGTCTGAATTTGCAATAAGGAGTTCATGATCTGAGCCACAGTCAGCTCCTGGTCTTGTTTCTGCTGACTGTATAGAGCTTCTCCATCTTTGGCTGCAAAGAATATAATCAATTGATTTCGGTGTTGGCTATCTGGTGATGTCCATGTGTAGAGTCTCCTCTTGTGTTGTTGAAAGAGTGTGTTTGCTATGACCAGTGCGTTCTTTTGGCAAAACTCTATTAACCTTTGCCCTGTTTCATTCTGTACTCCAAGGCCAAATTTGCCTGTTACTCCAGGTGTTTCTTGACTTCCTACTTTTGCATTCCAGTCCCCTATAATGAAAAGGACATATTTTTTGGATGTTAGTTCTAAAAGGTCTTGTAGGTCTTCATAGAACCATTCAACTTCAGCTTCTTCAGCATTACTAGTTGGGCATAGACTTCAATTACCATGATGTTGAATGGTTTGCCTTGGAAATGAACAGACCTCATTCTGTCGTTTCGGAGATTGCATCCAAGTACTGCATTTCAGACTCTCTTGTTGACCATGATGGCTACTCCATTTCTTCTACGGGATTCCTGCCCACAGTAGTAGATATAATGATCATCTGAGTTAAATTCACCCATTCCAGTCCATTTTAGTTGGTTGATTCCTAGAATGTCGATGTTCACTCTTGCCATCTCCCTTTTGACCACTTCCAATTGTACCTTCCTCTAAATGCAGCCTGCAGCCTTTGGTTTATTCTGACAGTATATAACAGTCCACCATAAAGACTGGGACGGACGTTTCCCCCAGCTTCCAATACAGAAGAGAAAATGTTAAAAAGACAATCCCTTAGTGCTTTGAGAAATCAGAAGGTAAATGGTTACATAGAGGCCTGCATGAAAAGCACCACAAAAGGAGATGAAGAAACTGAATTAATTGTCCAGGGTTAGGACCTGTATCCTGAATCCAATAATTTTAGGAGTAAGATTAAATTTTCTTAATGTTTGTGCCAGGTAATATAACCAGAAATAGTTTTGGCCAGACTTTGGTGACTAGTTAGATAGAGAGATTGATAGAAGGATGAACTTGATGGGAAACATTTTTAGGGTTGTTGTTCATTTGCTAAGTTGTGTCTGACTCTTTGCGACCCCATGTACTATAGTATGCCAGGCTTCCCTGTCCTTCACTGTCTCCCAGAGTTTGTTTAAATTCATGTCCATTGAGTAGGTGATACTTCCTAACTATTTTTATGGTAGCATGCCATAGATGGCCCAGAATGTCCAAATATATCCACGGTCTGCCCTCTAAGGACTAAACAAATCTAGTGCTGCCTTGTTCTGAGAGCAAGTGAGTACTGGTTTATGGGAGTTGCTAATTTGTGCTAGGTAGAAAGTCAAAAGGAGTGCTGTGCAGATTAATCAAAGGTGTCTAACTCCAAAGCAAAGGATGTCAAGATGATAAGAAAGGCAAAGGAAGCGCTAATAAAGATTGTAAATGTAGTGAGAGTAGGGACCTTTTCTGTCTTATTTATCGCCCTGTTTTTAGCTCTTAGATTAAGGCCAGATACATGGTACATGCTCAATAAATAGATTTGAATGATTGTAGGAGAACCTTCTGACAGTGCAAGTTCAGCTATATCCAAGGATTATTGCTTTATCAATCAATCTTATACCTAGATTTCTTCCTGTAAGTCTGTATTGAAGGAGTGTAACAGGTGATCGTAGGATATAGTTGCTGTGATTTATGGCAATGGTTTAGTATATTTACAAGAGAGGAATGTATTGAATATGAGACCTGTATAACCTCTGAGAAGTTGTGTAGCCTATGAAGACCACATGCTTATTTTTACTATGCCACATAGCAATAGAACTAACCCCATGTACTTTTTATATTTTAATCTTTATATTTTATATTTAAACTCTAAGGGATTGGAGAAATGAGGGCTAGGAAATAGCAAAGGATCCTGGAAGTAACGTCATCTACACAGTCATAATATTATCAATGAAGATTAATATCTAGAAGGGAATGGAGCTTCACCTATGGTTCCCATTTCCATAGGAGGAGATTTGATCTACTGCTAGATCAGTTCTTTAGATGCTGACTTCGGCGTCTGAAAAATTTTGGGGGAAGTGGCTCTTGTCATGAGTAGAGGCTTTTCAGGGGCTGGGGAGAGCTTAGGAAGAATTTTGGATTTGAATATATAGACTTGTAACACTACTTATAGCCTGACAGAGTAGCCTTTTAGACTCTGGTGTGATATCTATAATGTCTGTGGAATATTCTCTTACATGGGGCTTCAGGGGATGTAAATGACCAACAGAACAGTCAGTTGATTTACCTGTCAGTCACAGAGTCTTAATTACTTCTAGGGAAAATCTGAAATTGACGGATCTACTGTTACATAAATCAAAGATATGACTTGAAAAATTGGGGGAATCATGGCACCAGTGAATGAGTCAGGAAATTTGGAATGGGGAATTGGTGTGGGAGGAAGGATGGTCATGTTGGTTTCAGAAGTTCTGAGTTTAAAAAATGACAGCATGGCATGTTGAAATGTGTAGTAAGTAAATATAGTAAGAAGAACAGTGGAAAGCTTAGGCGAGAAGACAAGTTAGTGGTCATCTGCTCTTTGTTCCATTCCTCTGGGAAAGCAATGAACTGCAGATGCCACATTTAGCCTGTTGCAAGTGGCTGAGCACATTCGCAGGCACATTGGTGTTTAGGCCTTTTACCTATGTGTTGTCTTAGAGCACAGAGCATTGCTGTGATGAATGAAATGGTGAGAATACAAAGCAGTGACTTCCGTTTATTAGAAGCTAAAGAACAAGACTCACAGATAAGCAATTTTCTTTGCTTTTTTTTTCTTGAGAATTTCTCATTATTCTCAAGGTTCTATCAGGAAATATATGCTCAGAGCCTAGCAAGAATGTCTCACTGCTTATGGAGAAATGCATCAGAATGGCTGATGGTTGGGAAAAAAGAGCCTCATGTAGAGCACAGAACGTTCTAGCAATCCTCCAAACCATGCCGATTTACTTAAAATTTCTTTCACAATTCTCGTTAGACTCATGCAGTAAAAAAATTAAGTACCTTTCCCACTGGGGGTTTTTAAGAAACACTTAATGAAGTCAATGCCACAATGTTAGGTCAGAGGGGGAGCCAAGCTATTGAATTATTTTTAGCATGCATTTCTAGCTTAATTTTTTGTTGGTTTCTTTTGATCTGGGCATGAGCGTTAGCCAGATAGTGTGGTTTAGCAGACAGAGGACAGGGTGTGAGAGAGATTTGGCTTTAGTGTCTCATATACATAACGAAGAAGAGTCACTTTTTTCTCAAAGGTTAAAAAATTGTATTTGATAAGATTGCCATTCTAAATATCAAAATAGCTATATTGGATGCAACTAAAGAGACATACTATTAACTCATTACTGTTAAATGTTTGGGAAAATTCTATTTTATGCTTAATTTTAAATATCCTGTCCCTTTAAAGAAAAGTATTGTTGTGTACTGTTTAAAAATAAACATGCTTAACAATAAATATTTCAAAATATAGATTAATCTTTATAATTAAGAAAGCTTTTTGAGACCTTGAAGGGCCTCAGATCATCATTTGAAGAATTAAATAATTATTATATCATAAATGTGCGTGTGTTTTAGAATTCCTGATATTAAAAATTCATTAAAAAAAAAGACTATAGGCACATTGTTTGAATAACTAAAAACAGTTACTAAAGAAACCAAAAAATGAAAAAACTGGGAGTAGAAACAATATAAAAATGCACCAGAGAAGATGCATTGTGTCTGGAAATGATCTGTGTCTGGTGGGAAATCTTCAATTTTGATTGACTTACTTTCTGAACAAATTAAGAGTTAATGAAATATAAAGTTAGATAAATTACAGCAGTAATTTTCCACCCTTGAATTGTTCAACAGACTCTTACAGTTTTCCTGTGGTATACTTTTAGAAGTATGAAATGTTATTCTGAAAGGGAGAAAAGAAACTCAAAGATGGTTTTCTTTTTGCTTGGAACTCTATAATACCTCTGTACATGGTCTCAACAGGGAGTGGTGCTCCTGATTTCAACTTGCAGCCTATACAGAGCTCAGTCCAGCCTTTTTGCAATCTCCAGGCAGTCAGAGGTATTGAAAGGTGTAATGGGAAACAAAGTAGAAACGGCAGTATCCTATGTTACAGGCCAAATGGATAACCCCAAGAGAAAGATTTTGACAGCCATAAATATTTCATCTCTTGAGGCCCTGATGCTACTGTGTGAGAACAATTTAGCTGGAAAGATCATCAACAATTAGGTGACATCTCTAGCACACCTTTTACTGAGTTGAAATTTCGATGACATGAATAATAAGGGGTCTTGTTTGACATTTAACAGTTTAATTAATTTGTTTCCTAAAGTGAAGGATGTTTTACACTGTGATTTTTTAATACGCCATCTCCATACACTTGATTTTTTTTTTCCCTTTTGCTTTTCTTAGGAAACCATTTTACTTTTCTTTTCACTTAATAAATTACCTACCTATCTTGACTCTCATGCCAGCTGTGTTTCGTGGGGCTTAGGGGATGGGGCTTGGGTTTGGAAAATTGGGGAACAATTACAGATCTTCCTCCACTATTCAATTTTAGAGGAGAAGCAGTGTAGGAAAATAGAAAAGAAAAAAGGAAACACTGTCATTTTTGAATAAATGTAGTGTTTTGTTGTTGTCGTTAGGCCAAAACACAAGTCTTATCTCTTTGGTCACTCTAGTCACGAAGGATCATCAAGGGGCCGTTGTGTGTAGTCACACCTGTCATATGGTATAACTATTTGCACTATTCCCTATGTATTACTGACTTCATTGGTTTCTGCACACCTTCAGCATATATTGTATATGAATGTTGTATCTGCAGTGCTTGTTTTTGAAAGTAAAACACATAATGTTTCCTAAAGGTCACTTCTAAAAGAGCTGCTGTGACAGCGGGAGGAATAATGCAGCCTGACAATAGAAAGCACGAATCTACTATATATTCTTGCAAATAGAAATAGACTTTCAAGAAATTAGCCAATACAATTAAATTATTTACTCTAATTTCCCCTGTACAAGCCTCAAACCCCCTGCCTTAAACTATTTCCCTTTGCAAAGAATTAAAAAAAAGAAAAACATACCAAAGATGTGTGGGAAAGCTACTTCTCTCCCACTTGAACCTGTAGGACATCAAGGTAAATGATACATGGGTATTCTTCAGAGTACAAGTGCCCTTCACTGTCTGATTACGATGTATATTTCTGATGGATGGAGCTTAGCTGGGTAGATGTGCCCAGATGAGATCAAGTGAGTACATGTTCGTGACAAGTGTGAGTGGGAAGAATGTCTTAGAACATGTCATCCTGAAGAGACAACCTTGAAGTACTGCAAGTTGAAAACTGAAAGGGAAGATAGGCTGCAGCTTTTGCAGGGAAAGATCGTTCAGGACACACCTCCCACATGACACCTCTTTCCTTGTTATCTGCTCTTATTTTATAACAGTGCTGAAAAAGTGTAAACAGTTACCACTCCTTTTTTGAGCTGTTTTAGGGCCAAATATGATGAAAGTGATATGGAACTGATTTTTAACTATTAAACCTCTTGGATGGATAAATTATTAATACTATCACAAGACACCATGAGATGCTTCTTCATAATAGAGTGCTGGGAAAGTTGAAATTGCTGCTATTGTGTATCTCAGACTTGTTAAAGCTGTTCCAGACCCATGGTGAGATAGATTGCTTCCTTCCACTGATGGAAATTGAACTTTTTTCCCCCTGCACATGTGTTTATAAATAAGCTGAGACATAAACTCTTCCTTTGGAACATATTTTGAAGCAGAGATGTGTGTTCATAGAGAGTATTATGTGTATTACTTAAATGTTTCTTTTTTCAAAACAGCTGGTTTCCAGTTTGTAATTTTGAACCTGTATAATTTTCATCATGATTTTCTCCTCCTCTGAACTGAAAGATCATCTAATAAATGAAAATACTTTATATTCATTTTTATTAAGTGCTTTTCTCTCTCCTCCTTAGCACACATATAGCAAAGTGTCAAGAATAATTTACTAAAGATAATTAAGCATAAGCCTTGA
The DNA here is from genome assembly GCF_029378745.1 of Bos indicus. NCBI lineage: Eukaryota > Metazoa > Chordata > Mammalia > Artiodactyla > Bovidae > Bos > Bos indicus. The sequence goes on from NC_091770.1 coordinate 26,660,883, forward strand.
GTGAATTTCTTTCACCACAAAAATGTAAGAAGTGCAAGTGTTGAGTCAGCATGGTTTGGATTTAAAAAAAAAAATTTTTTTTTTTTTACGTAAGGCATAAAAGATGAATATGTCCTAAATACTTTTGCTAGGTGCCAGGCACCGTGCTTAGAACTCAGTGTAACATTATCTCATTTGATTCCAGCAACTCAGTGAGATAGTTTTTTATTATAGTTTTTTTTTTTTTAATTTGGTACACAAGGAAATCAAAGCATTTAAAATCACTATGCAATAGTCCATTCATCAACACTTCCACTACACAGCGAAGGTCTACTTTCCAGGAGGTTCTGGTGATATCTCTGGTATATTCTTTCTTTCAGCCTTTCCTATTAGCTTCTATCTAGAGTCCTAATCCAAAACCAGTGCCATGTGTTTCAGATTTTGTTTCCACAGTACCATACTTCGAGCAACCACATTTGATCTGATTATCTCTGTTACAGTAAAAAATCATACCAACCTTGGTGGTGTAAAACCACAACCATTTTATTATGCTCCTAGATTCAGTGGATGAAGAATTGGGAAAGGGCACAGCAGGGATGGCTCTTCTCTGCTCCATTTCAACCTTTACTGGTTAGACTTGAATGACTGAGGGCTGGAAGATCCACTTTTAAAATGCTTTCTTTGTTCATGTGTCTGGTACTTGAGCTGGGACCACTTAAAGGCTGGCTTAAGTGGTATTGTTGATTGGAATACCTCTATATGGTCTCTCTGGGCTTCCCTGGTGGCTCAGAGGTAAAGAATCAGCCTGCCAATGCAGGAGACACAGGTTGGATCCCTGTGTTGAGAAGGCCCCCTGGAGGAGGGTGTGGCAACCCATACCAGTTTTCTAGCCTGGGAAATCCCATGGACAGAGAAGCCTGGCAGGCTACTGTCCATGGGATCACAAAAGAGTTGGACATGAACTGTTGCTGGCTTTTAGGAGGGAAGGTCCTACAAGCAGGCCTCCAGACAGAAAGGATTACAAGAGCAAGGATCAGGCACAGCTTGTCTGACTTCTTAACTAGTCTCAGAAATCACCCAACCCTATTAGTTGAAGCAGTCACAAGCCTGCCCACATTCAGGGAAAGGGGATATAGAATGCACCTCTTGACGGGAAGAGTGTCAAAGAATTTGGGGTTCATGTTTTAAAATTACCCCAGGGATGATAAAATTCGGGGGATAATACAGTCTGGTTCTGTGGTCTAATAACTTCCCTCCAACACCTCAGACTCTGACCCATGCCCATGCCTCATTCAGGAGTTTTTTGTTCCAGGACCAAATCGCAGTTTTCAAGATATTATGTATTTTATTTTTAGTATTTATTTATGTATTTGGGTCTTAGTTGCAGCATGGGGAATCTTTAGTTGCAGCATAGGAGCTCTTAGTTGTAGCCTGTGGGATTTATCTAGTTCCCTGACCAGGGACTGAACCCTAGCCCCCTACGTTGGGAGCACAGTCTTAGCCACTGGGCCACGAGGGAAGTCCTGATATTATATATTTTATTAGGATAACAGCATTTCTATCCAAAGGTGGTATTATTATTATTGCCTTGCTTTTGCTAATGGTCTTCTCCTACTTATTTTTCTCATCTTCTTCCTCTTTCTTTTTCTTCCTGCTTCTTCTTTGTCTTTCTTTTCCTCCTTTTTCCTTCCTCTGCTTCTCTTCCTCTTTTCTTCTCCCTCATTATCTTCTTCATCATACAGCAGTATGTTCTGGGCATCACTTAGTATCTGTTTTCACTTTTTGTTATTGTTGTTCACTGGTTGTTGGCCTAAAGACAATCTGAAATCTATAACATATCTCAAGCTGTAAAATCTGAAAAGAGGACAAGAAGACAATGAAGAAATAAATAGGATAAAAAGCTAGAATGAATGTTGGAGAGCATTTCATCCTGCAAGTGCACGGTATCAGTAAGGAGTAAAGTTGAAGGAAATTCTTATAAAGCAATATATAGGCTGTTGTTTTAACTTCCAGGGAGATAAAATATGAGAAGCCATTTGGACTCCCCAGTTGCCCCAGGTAGCCAGTACATGGTATTTCTGGAATAAATGAGAAAAGGAAACTGCCAACCTCACACAGACCTTCTTGTCAGTGCAAATCACTTAAAATGTGAATGGAATTGGGGGAAGTGTATTGACTACAAGACTGTGAGTATTCCATGAGTATAGAAAAGCACAGGTTTATGGCACCCATTTCTTAAGCTCTTAATTGAGTCATTTGTCAGTTATGCATGCTAGTGGAGAAGTAGAATATTATCAACACTCATATATCATTGTTTTAAGCTTATGCTTTGCTTGTTTCATATTGTTTGAGCCTGTACCAATTTATATTGTATGAAATAAACTAGGACCCATCTAGGTAGCAGATACATAATCAGTAATCAGCTTAATAGTTAAAACTTTAAGCTGATAATCCATTAAGGAGACAGTGCCTTTGTGGAAAAAAAAAAAAAAGGAGACATTTTTAAATTTGGAAATGAACTTGAGGCAAGATGGCACATGTATGAATTTGAATGGAAATTTTAAAATAACATTTTCAAAAACTCAAATTGCCTATCTCACAAAAATCTACAATAATTTAAAATGTCAATGCAAACTTAACTGACTTTAGATTCTTCTGCCATGCACTCATGGTATCACCCATTACCTACCCTAGTCTAACGCTTTAAACATTAATGTAACTGTTTACATTGTCTACTTCCCTTGTTAGAGTAGAAGCTCCTTGAAAGTGAAAGTGTTAGTTGGTCAGTCGTGTCCTGCTCTTTGCTACCCCACGGATTGTAGCCCGCCAGGATCCTCCATGGAATTTTCCAGGCAAGAATACTGGAGAGGGTTGCCATTTCCTCCTCCAGGGGGTCTTCCTGACCCAGGGATTGAACCCAGGTCTCTTGCATTGCAGACATGTTTCTGAGCCACCAGGGAAGCAGAGAGAGAAGCTCCTTGGGGAACATTAAGTCTACCTTGTTTACTTCTGTATCCTTAGTACCTGTACATATATGGTAAATAAACTAGACACCAGGGCTTGAGAATTCTGTTTGATCTGCTTCAGATTCTTTTTTTTTTTTTTTGGCAAGAATATTCCATGGGTGGTATTCTGCATTTTCATTTAAACCTAGCAAATGGATATCACTGTTTTGTGATATTAGTGGCCATTATTTCATTATGGCCTTGCAGAGTGGTGGTATTCTAATGCCTTTATTTTTCTTCATTTGTTCACTGAAATACTTTCATAAAGAGAAACTTTTCCTTACTGGTAACCTGTAGTGTGGTTAATATAGGAAAGGCAGATTTAAATGCTTGATTTCTTTCCCTTTATCTACCTGTTTTCAGAATAATAAGTTCCCTAGCATGCTCTAGAGGAGACCAACCAGGTTATATTTAGTTTTATTTTTAGTATCAATATGAATGCATAGATTTTTAACCTATTTTATGTGTTTCAATCTGGTACTCAAACTTGGAAATAAACATAAAATTTAAAAATTGGATCCATTAAGGGTGATTCCATTTCAAATGGTTTCCCCACATAGAATTTAATAAATAAAAGACTTCCTATGTAGTTACACATGGGCTTTCCAGGAATATGTCTGATACATAATGTGGATTGAATCTGCACAGGGCCTTTACTATGCATATATACATAAATGTATGTGTCTGTGTGTATCTCTGGGGCTATATATGGTATCCTAAGGAGCGGTTACATATTTGCCATTATAAAAGAGGTCCAAGTCATCTGCTTTGGGCTAGGGTTATTTCTAAGGTGAGAGCCACTCTGTAACAGCCCTTCCGTACCTTGAACAGGAGCATAGTCTCTGAATAAGTTCTTTGGCTCTGACCACAGGAGGGGAGCCAGACTAATGCTCAGTGATTTGTCAGGTTTACCTGCGTTTTCATCGTATTTTCTATCAAGGAAATTTGTCCTAAGTGTCAAATTGCTGATTTTTCCAGTGACTGAAAGGTTTCATGGGGACTTCTGTTGTTATTTACATGTATATGGAGAAAATTGCAATCTGTGAGTAATTTGAGAAATTTCAACAGTTTCAGCAGTAGTGATCTTGAAATTGAATGGGTTTCAAATACAATATTCCAGTGTAGTGCTGCATATATAATGTATGTGCAGCATATGCTGAGGTCTTTTTCAAAACATTTACATTAAACCTGTCAGGTATTTATGAATAGCAAAAATTAATTTCCCCTAGTTCTGTCATCAGTTAGAGAAATGGATTTTAGCACAGAAGACTGTCAGTGTTTCCTGCATACCAGAACAGCTCCCTTCAATGTCATAGTGTTACACCAGGTGGCCTTCTAAGAGTCAGCTTAATGTGATTTCAAATGATAGGGTAGAGAGTGTGAGGGAAATTAAAATAGTATCATACTTATGATTTAAAAGCAAGTTAATTACAAGGGCTTGTTAATAAACAAAGAAAAATTCAGAATGTATTATCTGTTACATAGCATATCAATAACAAGTGTGATGCTTGGAAAACAAAAAAATCCACCACTATGTGACTTTGAGATGACTTAAAAATATTGAATTAAATTGTTGACAAATGTGCTGGTCTACTAATGGCCTTATAGCATTTGAAAGAATTTCTAGATGTTCATTTTAGCTCTTAAGACACTTCTAAAAGCATTGTTTAACCAAAAAGATTAGCTACATTATTGGCATTTTATCTAGAAGATCCCTGATGATGTGTTTGATGTGAATGATTCTAACCGCATTGTACTTTGTCAGTGTTCAGTCAATGTATTTTCTCCAACTCAATATTTTAATGTTCTTAAAGGGCCAAAGTCCATGCAATATCACTACAGGACACATTTCACTTGATGAATGATTTAGTGTTTTTGATGGTCATGGGTGATGTTCCTTCCCAATGCTCCTGTCTTATATATTAGAGAAAAGGAAAGGGAAGGGTATCTGATGTATTTTAAGAAATCATTTAAGTTCTTATTTTTTTAAATCTTTCTAAAATTTTAATGTGTGGAAGTATTTGTTAAATTCTGACCATGACACAGTATTTCCAGGTCTAGGTTGTTTTTTAAAATTATTATTAATAATTTAATAATGTGATGGCCTTAGAGAGAACAAGAGATGATGACAAAGACATTCTCCATCATGTATATGAAGTTGCTGGGGGCCTGATATGTGTGTGTGTGTGTGTGTGTGTGTTAGTCACTTGATCATGTCCAACTGTTTGCAACTCCATGGACTGTAGCCTACCAGGCTCCTCTGTCCATGGAATTCTCCAGGCAAGAATACTGGAGTGGATAGCCATTCCCTTTTCCAGAGGATTTTCCTGACCCAGGATTTGAACCCAGGTCTCCTGGATTTCAGGCAGAATATATATAATATATATGCTATGCTATGCTATGCTAAGTCACTTCATTCGTGTCCGACTCTGTGCGATCCCATAGACGGCAGCCCACCAGGCTCCCCCATCCCTCGGATTCTCCAGGCAAGAACACTGCAGTGGGTATAATATATATACATATGGTTCCAAATAGGAAAAGGAGTGCATCAAGGCTGTATATTGTCACCCTGCTTATTTAACTTATATGCAGAGTACATCATGAGAAACGCTGGGCAGGAAGAAGCACCAGCTGGAATCAAGATTGCCAGGAGAAATATCAATAACCTCAGATATGCAGGTGACACCACCCTTATGGCAGAAAGTGAAGAGGAACTCAAAAGCCTCTTGATGAAAGTGAAAGAGGAGAGTGAAAAAGTTGGCTTAAAGCTCAACATTCAGAAAACAAAGATCATGGCATCTGGTCCCATCACTTTATGGGAAATAGATGGGGAAACAGTGGAAACAGTGGCTGACTTTATTTTTATGGGCTCTAAAATCACTGCAGATGGTGATTGCAGCCATGAAATTAAAAGACGCTTACTCCTTGGAAGAAAAGTTATGACCAACCTAGATAGCATATTCAAAAGCAGAGACATTACTTTGCCGACAAAGATCTGTCTAGTCAAGGCTATGGTTTTTCCAGTGGTCATGTATGGATGTGAGAGTTGGACTATGAAGAAAGCTGAGTGCTGAAGAATTGATGCTTTTGACTGTGGTGTTGGAGAAGACTCTTGAGAGTCCCTTGGAGTGAAAGGAGATCCAACCAGTCCATCCTAAAGGAGATCAGTCCTGGGTGTTCATTGAAAGGACTGATGGTAAAGCTGAAGCTCTGGTACTTTGGCCACCTCATGCGAAGAGTTGACTTATTTGAAAAGACTCTGATGCTGGGAGGGATTGGGGGCAGGAGGAGAAGGGGACGACAGAGGATGAGGTGGCTGGATGGCATTGCCAACTCGATGGACATGAGTTTGAGTAAACTCCAGGAGTTGGTGATGGACAGGGAGGCCTGGCGCCCTGCTATTCATGGGGTCGCAGAGTCAAGACACTAGTAAGCGACTGAACTGAACTGATAAAGATAATGAATAAAGAACAGAGACTGATTTTTTTAAAATAAATATATGGCTTATAAAAATCTCATTTTCTAGTCTCAAGATAAACTGAGGATCAATTTTTTTCCTCTGGACTGTACTGTTGGGTAGCTTTGTTAATAAACCTATTTCTGTAAAGATTAGTTCAAGGAATTTTAATAGTTTTTGTTCCACTTGGTTTTTAAGATTAATAATTAAGCCCAATTCTTAGCTAGTCTCCTTTTAAATAGTGGGTCCAATACAGCAGGGTTACATAGAGTTTAAATCCTAGAAATAATATGTCTCTACTTATACAATATTTTATATTGTTTTCCTTTTCAAAATTTCCTTGTTTACTATAGTATTTATAATTTGAGATTGCTCATTCACATGATAAAGAATTTCTTTGTACAGTCCAGCTGTTTTAAGTTTCTTTAAATGTCCTGGCTGATAGCCCACCATTGTTGTGCTGGAGTGAATAACAAAATTTCATTTGAATGAGAAACACAACTGACATATTTATGGTTTATCAGAGGCCATAGCATTATTAGTCACAGGAGCTAGTGTTTTGGTTCCAATCATATATCCTTTTTTTCTTAGGACTTCCTATTTTATGATTATTGTTTTTTTTAAGCATCATGTATATGTCTATTTCGGAGAAGGCAATGGCACCCCACTCCAGTACACTTGCCTGGAAAATCCTGTGGATGGAGGAGTCTGGTGGGCTGCAGTCCATGGGGTCGCTGGGAGTTGGACACGACTGAGCAACTTCACTTTCTCTTTTCACTTTCATGCATTGGAGAAGGAAATGGCAACCCACTCCAGTGTTCTTGCCTGGAGAATCCCAGGGATGGGGGAGCCTGGTGTGCTGCCATCTCTGGGGTCACACAGAGTCGGACATGACTGAAGTGACTTAGCATAGCATAGCATAGCATATGTCTATTTTGGGCTTTCCTGATGGCTCAGTGGCAAAGAATCCACCTGCCAATGCAGGAGACGGGTTTGATCCTTGGTCAGGAAGATCTTCTGGAGAAGGAAATGTCAACCCTGTCCAGTATTCTTGCTTGGGAAACCCCAAGGACAGAGGAGCCTGGTGGACTACAGTCCATGGGGTCACAAAGAGTCAGACAACTTAGCAACTGAACAAATATCTATTTTATGTTTAATAAATAGTAATACCACAAATCTCCTTGATATTTTATGTATTTTATTTGAAATTTGCCTATGTCATGATGGTTTTGATAAACCTTTGAATATCATGAGAATATTCTTGTATTTTTTCAGTTACATATAGATTCCCTTTAAAAAAATAGTTCACCAGATATTTTTGAGGATGTCGTAAAAGCCAAAATTTCTGCATTTGTGGGGAGGGGGAGTGCTGGATCATTGTTTTAAGACAACTTCTATAAGAGTTTAGGCATTAGAAAATAAAAGGCAGGAAAGTATATTTTTAGGGACTATTCAATTTAAAACAAATGTCATGTCAAAAGTAATTGAGAATTAAAGCTCTTGATTGTAGTCTTTGTAGTGCTTTTCTACAGTCCTATGTATAGTATATGTGTATGTATATGCATTTTCCATATATGCATGGCTTCTTGCCAACCATTTCACTTTTTATAAATATCTTAATGAGTCACTAAAAAATAATATTGATACTTACAGCATAGAGATAGGCTATCTATTTGGTTTTGAAGTATCAATATATTGGGACAATAAGCAGTTTTGTTGATCAAAGTTACTATCTTCAAATGTCTAAGAAAATCACAATTATTAATATTATCACATATAGATTATGTTGACATGTGAATTCAAAAGCAAACCTGATGGTCTGTTGATGTAGAAAAAGAAAATAGTTAATACAGTAGGAACAACAGGTTAGAAGGAATGCAGAAATTCAAAAGTTTGAATACCTACTTGGGTGCTACAGCACTTGGAATACACTTAGACTTGTGCCACAAACATTTAATGAGTTCTTATATATGTCAGGTTCCATATTTGGTACATGAAATGAAAATGACAACGTGTCTGCCCTAATGGAACTTAGTGTGTATTGGAGAAACCTAGCATGCAAATAAATAATGACAGTTCATAGAAGATATAATAAGATATGCAACCTAGACAGCATATTAAAAGCAGAGACATTACTTTGCTGATAAAGGTCTGTATAGTCACAGCTATGGTGTTTCCAGTAGTCATATATGGGTATGAGAGTTGGATTATAAAGAAAGCTGAGCGCCAAAGAATTGATGCTTGTGAACTATGATGTTGGAGAAGACTTTTGAGAGTCCCCTGGACTACAAGGAGATCAAACCAGATCAAATCCTAAAGAAATCAGTCCTGAATATTCATTGGAAGGATTGATGCTGAAACTGAAACTCCAGTCCTTTGGTCACCGGATGCGAAAAAGTGACTCATTGGAAAAGACCCTGATGCTGGGAAAGATTGAAGGCAGGAGGTGAAGGGAACAACAGAAGGTCAGATGGTTGATGGCATCACCAACTCGATGGACACGAGTTTGAGCCATCTCTGGGAGTTGGTGATGGACAGGGAAGCCTGGTGTGCTGCAGTCCATGGGGTCTCAGAGACTTGGACAAGACTGAGTGACTGAACTGAACTGAACTGAGGATGCATAATTATTATACAAAAAAGGCTATAGTGGTTCAACTGAAGAAAATGTAACATGAGTTTCAAAAAGCTCAGGAAAGAAGAAGAAATAAAATAAAAGCCATTACAAAATTGAAAGACATAGTTTGTTGTCTGTGGAATGGTCATATATTTTATCATTCAAACCCTACCATGTTTTGGGCCCCATCAATAACATGCTAGGACCACAGGCATAAGTAGGGTCCTGGGCAAAGCAAGGACCCATGATTACTCATTATTCTGCCATTTCAGAGTTTCTATGAATATTTTCTTCTTTCTGAAACTCGTTTACAGAGTTCCTTCCTATGGGTGATTGAGTCTGTCTGTGGTCCATCTGATCTCTTGTTTTGCTTCCTTTCCTTTTGTTTTTTATTTTACACCAAGGGGACCAGTTTATTCATTGTATTCTGATGGATTTCCTTTCCTTGGGGATAGGTTGGTTTTTTTCTCTAAAGTTATCTTCTAACTGACCCTGAGTCTCTCACTGGGAAATGATGGTTGTCTGCATACCCTCCCCAGGGAAGAACTATGTGGGCCATGTTTATATACACACCCACCTTCTGCCCTCCCCCCAAAATTATGGATTTATATACATACTTTAACAATTTTTTAGCTTCAAGCTTAGAGAAAAAATTCATACCCTTTATTGGAATTCCTATATCCTTTAACTTGAAAATACCAGTCATATTTTGCTCTGTTCACTTTAACATTCTTTCTTTCTCTGTATATATGCATATAATCTTTATATAAATATAACACCTCTCTCTACATATATCTTATCTTTTTATATCTATACCTAATACCTATCTGTCTACTTATGTATTATCTGTCTTATGAGTAAATTGCTGATGTGGTATCCTTTACCCTTAAGTATTTCATTGTGAATTTTCTAAGGACAAGAATATTCCCCTATATAACCACAGGACAGTTATCAAGCTCAGGAAATTTAGGGACTTCACTGTGGGCTGGGGGTGGGGGTGAGCAAAGAATCTGCCTTGCAATGCAGGGGACTTGGTTTGGTTCCTGGTCTGGGAACTCAGATCCCACATACCCTGGAGCTACTGAGCCCATGAGCTGCAACTACTGAACTACTATTCAAATCATTCCTTCTAAATTTGTTGGTTGACATTCTATTGAAGAATTTCTTTCTTTCTCTCTCTTATGTAGGTATGTAAATTTGTATGTATTGTGAATCAGATGGTAAAGAATCTGCCTGCAATGCAGGAGACCAAGATTCCATCCCTGGCTTGAGAGGACCCCCCTGAAGAAGGGAATGGCAACCCACTCCAATATTCTTGCCTGGAGAATTCTAGGGACGGAGGAGCCTGGAGGCCTGCAGTCCATGGGGTCACAAAGAGTTGGACACAATTGAATGACTGAGTGACATCCACATCATGTGTGTTTTAATAGTTCGGTGTGGACTCATGAATTGTTTTATTCAATGGATTAGAGTCTTTAGGGTGAGCTGAGTTCTGTGAAGTAGGACTGGTGGGTGAAAAGGTAAATGCAAATCTAGTTGTATTACATATTGCCAAATTCCTGTCTGTAAGGTTGGTCTAGCCTCCATATTCACCAGCAGTATGTGAGAGTGCCTGCTTTCCCTCAGCCTTGCCACCAGATTTGCTCAAACCTTTTAATTGCAGCCAATGCAATAGCTGAGAAATGCTATCTCAGTGTAGTTTTAATTTTTATTTATTTTATTATGAGTTAAGTTGAACATATTTTCATGTATTTAAGACATGTCTGTCTGTCTGTCTATCTATCTAATGTAAATGTGATTTTAGGTCTTTCTCTCCCCTCATGCTTTGTTGTTTAGCTGTTTATTCTTTGCGACCCTTTGGACTGTAGCCCGCCAGGCTCCTCTGTCTATGGGATTTCCCAGGCAAGAATACTGGAGTGGGTTGCCATTTCCTTCTCCAGGGGATCTTCCTGACCCAGGGATCCAACCCGTGTCTCCTGCGTCTCCTGCATTGCTGGTGGATTCTTTACCTGCGGAGCCATCCGGGAAGCCCTTCTCCTCTCAATTTTTAAGAATCTTTTATCTTTTATGTGTGTTATAGATGTTTCTATCAATTTATTTTGCTATAGTGTTTGTGAGTTTCTTTTTTTGCTCTGCAGAAGTTAAATTTTTGTTAACTTTTATGCAGTCAGATTTTCAAAAATTTTTTTATATTATATCTGGATTTTGAGTCATAGTTAGTCTTTCCCTACACTCCAGTTATAAAGGAATTTACCCATGTTTTCTTATACTGTTTACATGGTGTAATTTTTCACATTTAAATTGCTGGTCCATTTGAAGTTTATTCTTCTGTATAATGCAAAATATGTTTCTAATTCTATCTTTTTTCTGATTAACCCTCTGATAATCCCAGCACCGTTTACTGAAAGGTCCATCTTTATCTCAGTGGTCCGACACAACACTTTTTTATAGATACTAATTTTAACTCCGGGAGTTGGTGATGGACAGGGAGGCCTGGCGTGCTGTGATTCATGGGGTCGCAAAGAGTAGGACACGACTGAGCGACTGAACTGAACTGAACTGAATTTTATATGTACTTGGTCTACTTCTGGATCTTTTATTCTATTCCATTGGTCTGTCTGTTCATGTGTCAGTATCACAGTGTTTTAGTTGTTTAGTTCAGTTCAGTCGCTCAGTCATGTCCGACTCTTTGTGATCCCATGGACTGCAGTACGCCAGGCCTCCCTGTCCATCGCCAACTCCTGTAGTTTACTCAGACTCATGTCCACTGAGTCAGTGATACCATCCAGCCATCTCATCCTCTGTCATCCCCTTCTTCTCCTGCCTTCAGTCTTTCCCAGCATCAGGGTCTTTTCAAATGAGTCAGTTCTTCGCATCAGGTGGACAAAGTATTGGAGTTTCAGCTTCAGCATCAGTCCTTCCAAAGAACACCCAGGACTGATCTCCTTTAGGATGGACTGGTTGGATCTCCTTGCACTCCAAGGGACTCTCAAGAGTCTTCTCCAACACCACGGTTCAAAAGCATCAATTCTTCGGTGCTCAGCCTTCTTTATGGTCCAACTCTCACATCCATACATGACTCCTGGAAAAACCATAGCTTTGACTAGATGGACCTTTGTTGGCAAAGTAATGTCTCTGCTTTTTAATATGCTGTCTAGGTTGGTCATAGCTTTTCTTCCAAGGAGTAAGCGTCTTTTAATTTCATGGCTGCAGTCACCATCTGCAGTGATTTTGGAGCAAGAAAAAATAAAGTCTCTCACTGTTTCCATTGTTTCCCCTTCTATTTGCCATGAAGTGATGGGACCAGATGCTATGATGTTAGTTTTCTGAATGTTGATTTTTAGGCCAACTTTTTTCACTCTCCTCTTTCACTTTTGTCAAGAGGCTCTTTAGTTCTTCTTCACTTTCCTGCCATATGGTTTTAGTTGTAGAAGGTTTGTTTTATGTTTTAGTATCTGATACAGCTAGTCTCATCTCATAGCTTTTTTCCCCAGTTCCATAAAAATTGTTACTATTTTATTGAGATTGCACTGAGTTTATCAATTAACTAGCAAAAACAGATGTCTTTATGAAGTTGAATCATTCTGTCCAAGTGTAGGGGATGGCTTTCCATTTGTTCAAGTTTACTCTGGGTTTTTTCAGGAGTATTTTAAAGTTTTCCTCACATAAATTTTGCACATTTCTTGTAAACCTTATTTATATCTTATCTTTTTCCTTGCTACTAAGAGGGGCTTTTCTCTACCATTATATTCTTGAATTGGTTATCATTATATGTGTGTATGCTCAGTCACTTTAATCATGTCTCTTTTGGGACCCTATGGACTGTAGCTAGCCAGACTCCTCTGTCCATGGAACTTTCCAGGCAAGAATACTGGAGTGGGTTACCATGCCCTCCTCCATGGGATCTTTCTGACCCAGGGATCAAACCTGTGTCTCCTGCATAGCAGATAGATTCTTTTCTTGCTGAGCCATTGGGGAAGTTCATATGTGTATTTAAAGACAATTAATATCTGTATATAATTTTATATCCTACCTTACTGAATTTTAAAATTTATATATACATATATATTTGTATAAAGATTCTTATTTCAATAGCCTCTGAAAGTAGCCACATCCTTAGCTCTGTGAATATAATCAGCTCAAACCTAAGTCTATATGTATAAATTATTTTTAGATACTTGTCTATGCATAACTTTTTTCCAATTTTTTGGAGTACACTTACCAAATGTAAAGTGGTTACTATACAATTCCATATAAAGTCCTCAAAAATCAGCTAAAAAATATGGAAAAATACTTATTAAGCTGTTGCAATACATAAACACAGTGAGGCATGTGGGGATTACAAAAAAATAAAAAGACAAAGAAAAAAATGAAGACCTCAACTTGCCGAGAATTTATCTAAGGAGATAAGATTTTCTCTCTTTCTTTCTCTTCTCTTTCTATCTCCACATATATATAAACTTGCTTGGGAAGTCAAGGCATTATATAGAAGGAACTAAATGAGTCAGGTGTAAGACAGAAGGTCAGAGGAGGAAGTAGGAGAGGGGGGTTCATGGAAGAGGACCACTGTCAGGCCTAGTGGTAGGCATGGTATTCAGAGAATCCATAGTCTCAGGATAGCAGTTATGGAATGTGCCTGGATGGAGAAATTGCCCCGTCTCCCTCAAGTTCTTGTGGCTGGACTCATAATAAAATTGACATAAGACAGATGAATAGGAGAAAAAGAAACATTTTAATTCGTGCATGGGGGTCACATAGAAATGGGACCTAAGAAGTGGCCAAAGCAGGCAACTTTTATGCTTTTTAGAGAAACAATAAATTTGTGAGAAATTGATAGGACAAAGAAACTTAGGTTTGGGGTGCTTAGTTAGTGATAAATCTAAACAGAATTTGAGGTTGGGGTAGTGAGTTAAAGAAGTAACAAGTTTTGTTTATATAGGCTGCTAGCCCAGATTACCTACCTCTGGTGATACCATCAGATGCAGGGAGCACACCTTTCATGATAGACTTATTTCCTGCTTTCAAGGGAGACAGAGAGGAGGGTCAAATGTCCTACTTGTAGTGGCCACTTCTTAAATAACTTGAACTCAAAATAATCAGTGTTTGAGGTGGCCTTCCCTGAGCCCCAACAAATGTGTGAGGCAAGGATTAAATAAAAGATCAGTCCAAGGTGGCTTCATTTGGAGAGCTGTGTGTGGGAGTTCAAACTGGAAACCCAAACTAATGGTGGATGATGGAGATCCTGGTACCAGGTTAGAGATCCTGGACACCATTTCCCTTCCTCTTCCATTCCCTACCCTCATTAGCTTTGAAAAGCCCCATTTCCTTTATTATTATCACACAGAACATGATTTCTTTGATGCACACAATTTTTTTGATGCAAGTTGTCTCTTATTAGTTGGTAAATAGGGGAATTAAATAGGAATAACACATGGAAATAGTGTTGGTTTATGGGTGATTTTCCCTTTTTTTGATTAATGTTTGAAGTCATTTTCTCCCAGTTAAAAAGAAAACCTGATCACTTTATGAAGACCTCAGGAGAAAAACTAAAAATCTAGAGAAGTGCCTTTCTTTAGTGCAAATAGTGGCTCATTTAGTGACTTCATGAACCTCTATTCCTTTCACTGTGATAAGTCAGCTGGTGTAGCTGCACGTGTAGAAGAGGCTGCAAAGACATTTCCTGTATATTAAAACAGTAAGTTAATGGAGAATGCTCTGCTCTGGATTATTCATACCTTTCATTTTTAATGAAAATGATCTCTTTAGACTCAAACACCCACTAGGACCTATATTTCAAATGAGGAAGCATGAGCCTCATGGTTTAAGGCTGTAAAGAATTGACTATGTTCTAAGTGCAAATATCCTCAGAGGTGAACTATGTTTGTTTTTCTATTAGGATTGTTATTATTTTCATTTTCACTAAGTCACTAAGTCACTTCAGTCGTGTCCAACTCTGTGCGACCCCATAGACGGCAGCCCACCAGGCTCTGCTGTCCCTGGGATTCTCCAGGCAACAACACTGGAGTGGGTTGCCATTTCCTTCTCCAATGCAGGAAAGTGAAAAGTAAAAGTGAAGTCGCTCAGTAGTGTCTGACTCTCCGCGACCCCATAGCTGAAGCCTACCAGGCTCCTCCATCCATGGGATTTTCCAGGCAAGAGTACTGGAGTGGGTTGCCATTGCCTTCTCCATTTTCATTTTAGTCTCCGGTTAAAAGTTTTGAGTGGTGTGAACCACTTTTCTCATAAGCTATATTATTTTTTTAGTGCCTAATTTTGTAGAATGAAAAGATTTTTTAGGGAATTATTTTTATGAGGCAGCAAATTCTAATCTTTACCAAATATTTACACAATATAATTGACCCAGTGCAACAATCATATATTTTATTCCTCTTTTATGTGTATCCGTAATACTATTTTAGTCTCAACAGTAGTATCCCTGTCTCTCAGTCATGTCCACCTCTTTGCGACCCCATGGACTATAGTCTGCCAGGATCCTGTCCATGGAATTCTCCAGGCAAAAATATTCCCTTCTCCAGAGGATCTTTGAACACAGGGATTGAACCTGGGTCTCCTGCACTGCAGGCAGATTTTACCGTCTGAGTCACAAGGGAAGACCGTTTTAGTCTAGTCTTACCTAATTAACTTTACTTGTTGACTGTTTTGTTTCAAAAATGAAAATGTAGATGAATAATCTGAGTTAGCATTTTTTAAAATTTCTTTTCAAGGTGTATATATTGGTCACACCAAAGCCAAGAGGCTAAAATAGGCCAAATGAAGTTGATGAAATCCTGTAAGTACACTAGACAAAATCAGTTAGCTTCTGTTGGCAACACTTGGTGTTGGAGATAATAATTTGAAATAGATATGTTTGGGGTAAGGCTTGATATTTTTAATTTAGTACCCCTAAGAAGAAGGGTATGAAAAATAATTTCAGTTTTTGTATTATATTAAATATATCCCATATTTATTCCTAAAGTAGTCAATGAAATTTTCTTCTTATTTAAAATATGGCTTTATGGTTACTAGGCAGTTGGGAAATCTAGCAATTAACTCAAGGATTATATAATCTATTGCTGTTTCAGAAATGCCTGTTTATACAAATCAAGAAGGATTTTCAGCAGCTTGAGCCTTCTTTTTCTTTTTAAGCTCGCAGAGTCAATGGTTAAAGGACAAAAATTCTAAATTGATTGAGTTACAAATGAATACAGTGTTAATTAAGCCAGGCCATTGTCTTTAAAGTGGAGTCAGTACATTGGAAGTCAGATTTCTCTTGCTGTTTAGTCAAGCTGCCTAAGGCTGCAAATGCTTCCTTATTAGGTTACTGGCATTGGGGAGATGTCATTGTTTGCTGCTGTAGCCAGGCTTTCTGTTAAAAATCACAGCATGAGGCTTAAACTGCTGCAACCATTATCCAGTGCTAACATGTCACTAAAGGTCTGCTAATAGAACAAGAGGAAAAATATCAATCTTTAATTTTAGAACAGCTGAGTAACCTGTAGCACCTGTTCATTTTCTCTCATCAACCCACTTAAAACAAGACTAGACTGATCCTTTGATGGGCAGGCAATGAGATCCTAATACCATTTTTTTTTCTTTCTCTTCTTATCAGAGGAAAATGTAAAATTTAAGTAAGGCTGAAGCAAAGGAAAAAGAAACTATAAGTAATTTTTGCTTAAAATTAAGTAAAAAGATGAGCTGCTATAATCCAAGAATGATGAAGTTTTTATAAAATTTTTTTTAAAGGATCGTTTCCTTTACTTTTCTGAAATGCATTTTGTAGATAAAAGCTAATCAATGAGGACATGTTACAGTGGTCAAAAGCATTTTTTCTGTAGAGAGCAGAAACTTTCAGGCTGTAAATAACAACCAACTTATATTTATCTATTGAAACATAATAAACATAATTAGAACTTCGAAGCTGTTAGCTTTCCCTGATGCAGAGCTCAAGGCTCCATCACAGTATGGGGCAAAATTAAGGAAGGCTTTGTGGTTTGCACTTTTGAAGAGGTGAAAGCAAAGTACGGCTTCTGCAAACCCCCTTTAGCAATACGAGTTTCAAGACATTTCCAGTGAACAAACTCATAGTTACCAAAGGGAAAAGGTGGGGAGGGATTAATTAGGAGTTTAGGATTACCAGATGCACACTGCTATATATAAAATAAATAACTGACAAGGACCTACTGTATAGCACAGGGAACTATATTCAATATTTTATAATAACCTATCATGGAAAAGAATCTAGAAAAGAATGTGTGTGTGTGTGTGTGTGTGTGTGTGTATAGCTCAATCACTTTGCTGTAGACCTGAAACAAACACAACATTGTAAATCAACTGTATTTTCAATAATAATAAAAAAAAAACAGACAATATTTTCAGTGATGCTAGAATAAGTACTGCATACTTAGAAAGTAAACACATAATAATAAAAGCAACATACACTTTAGTAAACCTTTACAGTCTCAGGGTATATCCATCTTTTATTTAGCTAAATTAGAAAGTAAATCACTATTAAGAACTAGTCACTTAATTGGGTATTGAGAACATTAAGATGAGTGATAATACATGTACCCTTCACTCTGTCATGAAACTTTGATCTGTTATTGATCCTCTCTACAAAACCTTTTGTGTAGAACTAGTGCACATATAGTTTTTGTTTGATTGATTTTGTTTTCTTTTTTTGGGCAAGAGAAGAAATTGTGATACAGGGAGGTTGTGACTTGCCTAAGGTCACAATATAAGTGGCAGAAGAAGGATTAAAAGAATCTAGTATTCTGATTTCTAGTCCAGGGCATTTTTGAAAAACTTATCAAGATGAAGGGACTAGAGGGAGGATGGAATTATAAAGGCACAGTTTTAATGGATACCTAGTAGAATAATAGAGCATTTGATTCAAAAATTAACTGTAATGAGGGAAGTCTAGAAACTAGATATATTTTAAGTATCTTCAAAAGGATATGTCAGTAAAATAACAAATTGCACCTTTTACATATGTAAAGAATTATCTTATGCATGTAATGTTCACTGGCATCTAATCATTTTCTTACAGATTTGCCTATTGAAAACACAGACTGCTAGGACACACACACACACACACACACACACACACATACACCCCTATACACACAGCCCCCATACACCTTTGACCAGTTTCATATCTGAGATCTGACATTTAGCCCTAAAATCTCCTTAGCCCAAAGCTGCTGTTGTCCTTGTACCAGGCATTCCAACTTTGAGCATTTTCTTCGTGGTCACTTGTGTGCCACATCTGTCCTGAGGTCTACATCAGAGCAGGCTCAGCCTCATTCTGCCACGACCATTTCCATCATCACAAGTACTTGATCTGTTTCACGTTTTATGGAATCGATAAATCTCATCCCTAAAGAGTCCAGCAGGCCTTTGATTCCTGACCTGACATTTGCTAATGCTATTCCTGATGACCTGCCACTACGGATCTGCAGCACTGCACTCTGTGTTTGACAACACTCATAATATGAATCAATATTCAGCATTCAGTAAGTGAGCTGGGGAGTCATTTCACTGCTGCAAAAGGCAGCATTGCCCCTGGGCAGCTGTCAGAAATGGGTAGTTATTAATAGCCCTCTCTTTTCACTTAGCATAGTCAGTAGGGGTCAGGCATGAAATGATTTAATCAGTTTATGATATCTGTGACAGAGAGCACTTAAAATGTAATCACAAAATTTAGGTAGAAGTGTCCCTGGGCTGTTGTCATGTTTTTCTCACTTAATTTTCCCTAATGCTGATACAGTGCAGTGCACACCGAGAGACTGACCAGACCCCAGAATGACACATCACTTGGTGTTGGTTTCATGTCTCCTTCCGTAAACTTGTCTTTTTTGTGGGATTTTTCACTTTAAAATATAGACTGTAAATCCCTGAGGGTACATGTGATTAAGTCTCTTGGGTTGTTTGCCTGGCTCTGCAAAATGTATCTAGTGTTGAGGGGCCTTGTGAGTGCAGAAAAGAGAACCTCATTGGGCAGGAGAGACTCAAGCTCGTAAGCCTCTCTCTGGTCCCCAAAGAAAAGAATACTAGAAATAAGAGAACTTTTTTTTTTTTTCGTTTCACATATGATAATTTACATGTTTCAATGCTATTCTCCCATATCATCCTGTTCTTGCCCTTTCCCACAGAGTCCAAAAGACTGTTCTATACAGCTGTGTCTCTTTTGCATCTTGCATACAGGGTTATCGTTACCATCTTTCCAAATTCCATATATATGCATTAGTATACTGTATTGGTGTTTTTCTATCTGACTTACTTCATTCTGTATAATAGGCTCCAGTTTCATCCACCTCATTAGAACTGATTCAAATGTATTCTTTTTAATGGCTGAGTAATATTCCATTGTGTATATGTACCACAGCTTTCTTATCCATTCATCTGCTGATGGACATCTAGGTTGCTTCCATGTCATGGCTATTATAAACAGTGCTGCGATGAACATTGGGGTACACGTGTCTCTTTCAATTCTGGTTTCCTCAGTGTGTATGCTCAACAGTGGGATTGCTGGGTCATATGGCAGTTCTATGTGCAGTTTTTAAGGAATCTCCACACTGTTCTCCATAGTGGCTGTACTAGTTTGCATTCCCACCAACAGTGTAAGAGGGTTCCCTTTTCTCTGCACTCTCCAGCATTTATTGCTTGTAGACTTTTGGATAGCAGCCATTCTGATTGGCATGAAATGGTACCTCATTGTGGTTTTGATTTGCATTTCTCTGATAAAGAGTGATGTTGAGCATCTTTTCATGTGTTTGTTAGCCATCTGTATGTCTTCTTTGGATAAATGTCTATTTAGTTCTTTGGCCCATTTTTTGATTGGGTCATTTATTTTTCTGGAATTGAGCTGCAGGAGTTGCTTGTATATTTTTGAGATTAATTGTTTGTCCAATGCTTTGTTTGCTGTTATTTTCTCCCATTCTGAAGGCTGTCTTTTCACCTTGCTTATAGTTTCCTTTGTTGTGCAGAAGCTTTTAATTTTAACCAGGTCCCATTTGTTTATTTTTGCTTTTGCAATAAGAGAACATTATCCATATAAAAGACTTCTACTCCAGTATCAGTAATCCTAGGCAGCCACTTGAAAATTAACTCTACAGAAAAATAAAAGCTAACTAGACTGGTGATTTTGGAGGATCATGCCTCAGTAGGGATTGATCAAGCTGGGAATTCAAAGTTCAAGTAAGAAAAATAGGAGGGATGAAACCTAGAGTCAGTGAAAGATGAATCTAAACTTAAAAGACTATGAAAGAAATCATTACAAGTTAACTGTACATAGAACAAGATTGGAACAGTGGTTGGGGCTCAGAAAGAAAGACCTAGATTTCAAATCCCATCTTGTGCCTTAATTTCCTCATTAGAAGTTATATCCATTTCATAAGTTGAGTATGAGAATTGTGTAAGAACTTACATGAAGTGTCTGGAACACAGGAGATATTCAAATGTTATCACTGCCCCTTCTCTCTTTCCTTATCTATCAAGGCCTAATTTGATTAACCATGATACAGTCAGGCAGACGGTGTGGAGCTGAAGCTCAGGTATAAAGGGATCATCACCATGGCCATCCCTGATTCATCCTTCTTGCAACATCGTCCTTGCCACTAGCATGCTTGGCCATCAGAGGAACACTGGGCACTGTTAACATTCTAATGGAGAAGTGGGAAAAAGCCTTAGCTCAGGCTTTTTTTTTTTTTAACAAACTTAGGGAAATGGAAGAAAGACAGAAGTATAGAGATATGATAGGTTTAGATTTGTAATTCTAGTATTAATTAATGTTTGCCCCCAACTGGGCTTTGTTCCTTCAGCAGATCCTTACTTAGCACTCAATTATGTGCTTTGTGTGTTCTGGCAGAGCCCGCTCCAGGTTCCTTCCTGCCTCATTCCTGACTCTGTTGTAGATCATAGAATGAATGTTAGACAGATGCATGCACTGCTAGTCAAAATCTAGAGTTCTTTGTGAATGTAAAGCCTTGAAAACATTGCCATTGTTCAAGAACCCCTTCTCTCTAAGTGCTTTGGTTTGCACTGGTTCTTCCCCTGCGTTTCTAAACCAGGATGCCATGGTCTCACCTGAAACCATGAGCCCTGATAGCAGGTTTCTCCTGTGGTAGGCAGAATTCTAAAAAGCCCTCATGATTCCTGGCCCTTGGTGTACACATACGTTTTCTCAGGTATTCAAACACTACTCTAGATGTTGCTGTGGAAGGATTTTGCACTCATAATTAAGGTTCCAAATCAGTTGGCCTTCAGGCAGGGAAATAATCTCTGTGGACTTTGACCCTTTAAATCTGGATCTAGAGGCAAGAGAAAGGAAGTCAGAGATTGAAAGCCTGAGAAGGATTTGCTGGCTTTAAGAAACCAAGTGATGATGGAAGAAACCACATGGCAAGGAGAGTGGGAGAGCATTCCCTGGGTGATAGCCAACAAGGAGTAGGGAACCTCTGTCCTACAACCACAAGGAGCTGAATTTGACCAACAGGAATTGGATTCTTCTCCAGAGCTTCCAAATAAGAAAATGTAGTCATTACCTCTGTTTCATCCTGGGATACCTTGAGCAAAGAACCCATCCACATCGTGCCAGACTTCTGACCCATGGTGCTATGAACTAAACAATGGGTGCTGTTTTAAGCTGCTAAATTTGTGGTAATTTGTTATACAGTAATCAAGAACTAATCCATCTTCTCTGTTTGGCTCTTGCCTGTTCCACATTCACTTCCTCCTATATCAGAAGAAAGCATCATCTCCTTTTTCTGTGTTTGCATTTGTGTCCATTTCAGGGTCATCCATTGAGTTCTTTCTGTTGGAGGAAAATGTTCTCAGTTCACTTGCAAAAAGAGATGCTTGTGATCTTCCAAAGCTAGTGAATGACTAAGGCTTTCTTAGGTTACTGGCTCTGTCCACTTCTTTGGATTCTGTTTGGTGACTAATCACTCAGGCACCCCCTCCAGGGGAATACTCTGCAAGAGTACCTTGATTATACTTATATAATCCCACAAACACTGAAAATGTACATTGAGTGGCAAATATAATTCATCCCTAAGGGAAGAGAAGAATCCTTCTTGCACAGCAGGAAGGCTCAGTTTTTTCCTGTCAAGCCACCTGCCACAACCTCTTCAACTACTCATGTATTTTAAAAACATTTCTTGCCAGAGAATCATTATCCTTTTGTTTGTTGGCTTATCTTAAGAACCGCTAAAGCCTCAAACCCCACTTAGCCTTCATCCTATATGATGTCCACCAACTCCACTCTATCCTGGGCTCTCATCTTAGGACAGAATGGGTCTTCTTCAGCTTATTGAACGTTGGTCATATATTTTTGTCCCAGACTCAGCTCCATCGTGTTAAAAGTCAGGGTGTTATATAGAGAGCATCTTTACTTCATCCTTTTCCTGTTCAGCATTGGCTTTACATTCTGGGATTTTTAAAATATGAGAGATTCATTCTCATAGGCTTGACATGGCAGTAATGTTAAAATGTGGGAAGGGAATGGGAAAGGGAGCTACCAGGAGAAGGAGTGTGTGTAGAGGGGAGACATATTCACAGAACTGCTTTGCTAAAAAGACAATCCAGAGTTCAAATTGCCAACATATGTTGGATCATCAAAAAAGCAAGAGAGTTCCAGAAAAACATCTACTTCTGCTTTATTGACTATGTGAAAGCCTTTGTGTGGATCACAACAAACTGTGGAAAAATCTTAAAAAGAGATGGGAATACCAGACCACCTGGCCTGCCTCCTGAGAAATCTATATGCAGGTCAAGAAGCAACAGTTAGAACTGGACATGGAACAATAGACTGGTTCCAAATCGGGAAAGGAGTACGTCAAAGCTGTATATTGTCACCCTGATTATTTAGCTTCTATCCAGAGCACATCATGAGAAATGCCAGGCTGGATGAAGCACAAGCTGGAATCACGATTGCCAGGAGAAATATCAATAACCTCAGATATGCAGATGACACCACCCTTATGGCAGAGAACGAAGAAGAACTAAAGAGCCTCTTGATGAAAGTGAAAGAGGAGAGTGAAAAAGTTGGCTTAAAGCTCAATGTTCAGAAAACGAAGATCATGGCATGTGGTCCCATCACTTCATGGGAAATAGATGGGGAAACAGTGGAAACAGTGACAGAATTTATTTTGGGGGGGGCTCCAAAATCACTGTACAAGGGACTGCAGCCATGAAATTAAAAGACACTTGCTCCTTGGAAGGAAAGTTATGACCAACCTAGACAGCATATGCTGGGAGGGATTAGGGGCAAGAGGAGAAGGCGACGACAGAGGATGAGGTGGCTGGATGGCATCACTGACTCGATGGACGTGAGTCTCAGTGAACTCCGGGAGTTGGTGATGGACAGGGAGGCCTGGTGTGCTGCGATTCATGGGGTCACAAAGAGTCGAACACGACTGAGTGACTGATCTGATCTGATCTGAGACAGCATATTAAAAAGCAGAGACATTGCTTTGCCAACAAAGGTCCATCTAGTTGAAGCTATATTTTTTCCAGTAGTCATGTATGGATGTGAGAGCTGGACCATTAGGAAAGCTGAGTGCTGAAGAATTGATGCTTTTGAACTGTGGTATTGGAGAAGACTCTTGAGAGTCCCTTGGACAGCAAGGAGATCCAACCAGTCCATCCTAAAGGAAATCAGTCCTGAATATTCATTGGAAAGACTGATGCTGAAGCTGAAGCTCCAATATTTTGACCACGTGCTGCAAAGAACTGACTCATTGGAAAAGATCCTGATGCTGGGAAAGATTGAAGGTGGGAGGAGAAGAGGACAACAGAGGATGAGATGTTTGGATGGCATCACACACTCAATGGACATGGGTTTGAGCAAGCTCCAGGAGTTGGTGATGGATAGGGAGGCTTGGTGTGCTGCAGTCCATGGGGTTGCAAAGAGTCGAACGTGACTGAGCAACTGAACTGAACTGAAAGAGACAATGTCAGCAGCAAAGCATCAGCATATATGTTTTTAAGACCGACAACCACTTAAGAGTATATTTACATATAAAATGCATATATGAAGATTTTGTATATGATGATAAATTATTTACATCAATTATGGACTGTCTGCTATGAAGTTAACCTTAATGTTAGGCTCCTGGGGAGACAATGAACAGGGAACACCACTCTAAATTTAGTGAACATCCATCATCTCATACAGATACAAAATAAAAGAAAATGTATTTTCTCTTGTGATGAGAACTCAAAATTTATTCTCTTAAAACTTTCAATGTAACACACAGCAATGTTAATTATATTTACCGTATTGTACATTATATCCCTGCTACTTATTTGTCTTATATTAATAACTGGAAATTTGTATCTCTTGACTTCCTTTATCCAATTCCAACCCCCCCCCCCAAATCTAATCTCTTCTTCTATGAGTTTGTTTGTTTTTGAGGTAAAGCTCCTCGAATCTTTTTTTCTACCTCCATGTGGTGTGTATGGGAAGAAGTCGTTACCAAATAATATCTTGTGAGCGTCTATTCACCATCTTCTGAACCAAAGAAGTTCTCTAAAAGCTTGCAATGTCTGGATGAGTTGAGTTCCGTGGTTCCCTCTTTTCCACTTGTCTTCTAATTTGGGATTAAGGCAGTGATGTATTACCTCATACTTTGATTAAAGATACACATGAGGACCATTGCACAATATAAAGGAAACGGTGGCTCTCATATGTGTATTCTCTGCATGTCTTCACAAGGACTGCCAATGGGACTTGGGGCTAAAGTTTTAAACTACCCGTCAGTGAACGTCCATCTACTTGAATTCCTGTACACAGTCTATGCCAACTTGCAAGACCTGGAAGTCAATTGTTTTTAAAGCTGTTTCTTCAGTATTTTATTTTTGTAAAAAACTATTTGTTCCAATGTACACTCAGTGAATAGTTCATTCAGTATCCATCTATTTCACTCAGCTGCACAATTCCAGGTGTCCCAGAGTTTGGGGTAGGGTACATCGTGGTAATCTAATCACAAGATTACTTAATAGAGCAGAAGCCCACGTCTGCAGCATCTTCATTCTCTCTCTGAGATTGCTGAGACAAAGAACTGGATGCAGGGGCCTCATGCTGTCCAGTGGGTGGGCATGCCTGATATGTCACATTGATTGAATTCATAAATGTACTTCAGAAACCTGAGCGTGAAGACCCTAAATTTCTGTTGTCCAGGTGACTCTAAGCAGATGGTTAAGCGTTAAGTTTGGAAGAGTTGGAAGTTGAAGGGAATTGTGTATGTTGCCCTTTGTATTCCTCTGGACGTTACTGATGGGCCTTGAAGCTCTCTGGAGTTTTGTGCATAAGAAAGAAAGATGTCAAATTTGCCTTCTTGAGTAGTTTATCAGGCTCACCTGTGATATATATTTAACACTGAGCTGCAAGAAAGAGTTCCCAATAAAAAGATGCTGGAACATAGCCAGTCCATTAGCATCGAGGCCGTGCTTTCTTCAGAACATCCTGACTGGGGCTCTAAACCAAAGAATGCTTTTTAAATGACAGCAGTGGAAAAGGTTTGTTAAAATTTTGTGTCACTCTAGGTGAATTTGTGTGGAAGAATTGAGATCAGCAGCAGCATGGTAAACTTTGGGACATCACAGTTAGGCACTGTGCTAAGTGCTTTTGCAGGTTATTTCATTTGATTTTCATAACAGCCCTGGGAATTGCATGATATTATTCCTGTTTTACATAAGAGAAAACTGAGGCCTATAAATGCTCTACCTTCATACAGGTATGAATAACTTTCCTTAATACTATGTTGTCATTGATATCAGAACCAGTTTAACTTAAGACAAAGTGCAATATAGGTTTGTAATGTGTTGTGGATATGTGTTTACAGTGACACACATTGGAATTTTGCCTATAGTCATTACTACTTAAGAATATTTTTAATAAAATTCAGAAGAGGAATTTTTGAAAAAACCTCATTTTACTCCTGGCTTTCCCATTGGCAAGCATGCAAACTGAGCCAAGACACTTATCTGTCTTACCTTGCCATTCCTCACTAGAGATGGGAGATTTTAGTTGGTGAGTTTTGCAGTCCATAACAACTAAAATTTTGTACAGGAACTTCTCTGGTGGTCCAGTGAGTAAGACTCCTCTCTCCCAAAGCAGTGGGCCCAGGGTTTGACACCTGGTTGAGGAATTAGATCCCACATGCATGCTGCATGCCCCAGTGAAGATCCCACCAGCTGCAACTAGACCCAGTGCAGCCTAAATAAATATTAAAATAAATAAATAAAACTTTGTGCCATCGGGTCATTCCACATAAAATACTATAGCAGTGCTTAGAATCAGATATGAGGTCCAAAACAGCTACTCACCTTCATAGCTTCCATTTATCAAGCACTTGCTATCAAGCACATGGTTTCAGGAACCATGCTAAGCAGTTTAATTACATACACATCTTATTTAATTCTCATAACTGCCCTGCTAATATTATTTCATTTTATAAATGAGGAGACTGAGACACAGAGAAGCTAAGTACTTTGTCCAGAGTCACGTAGTGTGTGATGATAAAGCTGCGTGAAAGCTGGTGTAGTTGACAGTAGAGCCTGCCTCTTAACCACTGGGCTACATTGCCTCCTGTTATTCAGTCTTAGGGGCTTCCCTTGTGGCTGAGCTGGTAAAGAATCCTCCTGCAATGCAGGAGACCTGGGTTTGATCCCTGGGTTGGGAAGATCCCCTGGAAAGGCTACCCACTCCAATATTCTGGCCTGGAGCATTCCATGGACTGTATAGTCCATGGGGTTGCAAGGAGTTGGACATGACTGAGCAACTTTCACTTTCACTTTTCACTTTCATTCAGTCTTAGGCATATGATAAGTTTATAAGTTTATGGAATTTAGGCAGGACATTTCTCCCTGATGGTCATTATATAAATCTGTAATGATTTTAGAAGAGATAAATATTTTAAAGAGAATGGAAGAGTTGGAAAGAAAGTAAGAGAAGACTCTTCTTTTTAGGTACAGTTTCTAGTATAAGGAATATTAATGTGTTATCAGTGTTGGTAATAGTAATATTGATGCTGAGCTTAAATTGTTGTTATAGCTGTCATAAATCTTCAGCTTTATTTGTGTTTATGTAACTGGGAATGATGATTTTCCATTCATTATTCCTCTGGATAGTACTAAGTATGGACTCCATGATGTCTTCCATCCAGTTTCTGTGCATGTAGCAGACAAGGCATCTTTAGGATGACCATATAATTTCTCATTCTAATAGGGACACTCAAGGAAGTGAAAGAGGGTACTATTAATAACTGTGCTGTTAATAGAACAATAGCATGAACAAGGACACCAAGTTGTGTGGTTACCCTGGGCTTATGAGATAGATTTGTGGTTCTTATTCTGGTTGACAGGACAGAGGTTTTCAGATATTAGCCTGAAAAACAAAATTATCTTTTGGACTTATTAAAATTTAGTAACTCTGCATGTCAGACATTTGTTGGGCAACATACGCCTGCCAAATTCTACTTGACATGTGGCAAAATGGTGCTTAGAAAAGAGTTCAAAGTCAGAATATTCCCTCATCACAGAAATTAAGTAAAAGACATGTGCTATGATTTAGTTTCATGGCACATCTAAATCTTTTGTTGAAAATCCATAACATCTTCAGCAATAGCCCATGCTATTCAAGTACCTGTAATTGACCAAGACACTGCTGGCTGGCTGTTGACTGTTGGCTATTGACCTGGAAGGTCATGTGTAGATAGCATGAGACCCTTCCTCATTTGATACTTTTTTCTCTCGTTTAAGTGCTGTAATTCTGGGGTAACTGTCTGTAAATACTCCCAAGGAAAGGCAAGTTGACTTTTAACCTCTGTCATGTATCATTTTATCTGTTAAAAAGACACGGCATCCTTTTGTTCAGGGTATGACTCAATTTTTTGTTGTTGTTGTTGTTAGAAATGTGCTTTCATGATATTTCTTCTCTGTGACCTATCAGAGTTGGATGCTAAGGTATTCAACAGTTGTATCCTTCCTTTCTCTATTCTAATGAATGACAGCAATTATTCTCACAGCTCTGATAGCTTCTAATTGTAATTTTATTCTAAAATAAAAAGAATAATTTACCAAATGAAGATATTTTAATGAGTTTAAGACATCTGTCTTTCAAAATACTTTCATTTAGTAGTATTTTGGTTACCTTTCTTGTTTGGTTGGGTATTCTGGTACTATAAAACACAAAATTTTAAAAATAGGTTCTAGGAATTAATATTAAGTGACTTGCAAATAAAGTAGTATGGAAGTGTGGAAGAGCTTAAGAAAAGGATACTTGTTTAAGTTTTAGAAAGATTTGCATATGCATTGTGACCTTTTTTGCTACCTTATTCATTCATTGAACAAATATCTAGTCTCTCTATACTCAGCAGCAGTTACTGGGATAACCATTAGACATTCAAAATGAGTGTAATTTATGAATTCAAGACACTGACTGTTTCATGGGTGAGAGGGACATTAGGGTAGGAAAATCCAATAGTTAGTCAAGGCACTATGACAGAGGTATGCACTGAATATTGTAGGAGCACAAACGTCTTCTTGGTGGTTAAGTGGAAACCTGACCTAGAACACCAGGTTGAATCCTGACTTTGCCACTGTTGGCTGTGTGGTCTTAGACAAATCACTTGACCTTTTTGTGTTTTGTTTTTTCATCTATAAAATGAGGGTAAAAATGAGTTAATACTCATAAAGCCCTTGAAACAATGCCTGGTACATAGCAAGTGCAGTATTATGGTCTGTTAAATAAGATAAGAAAAACAGAAGAAATGAGTAGAAATTAACGAGATGAAGGGAGTTTTGTTTGGAGTGGGAATCGGGGAGATAGTTAAGTTTGAGCAAAGGAAACTGCATATGTAAAATTACTTGACAAGAATGGTCATGGAACTGCCTAAAGAGTGGAGAGGAAGGGATGGCAATGAGAGAAGAAACTGGAGAGGTAAGCATGAACACAGTCTTGTATAAAAGCATAGCAATGATTCACATTTTAAGATTCATATTTTTACAGTGTTACCATAGAAGATAGACAGGGAAAGAGGTTAGTCCAGAGGCAGGGAGACCTTAGAGGCTATTGACATAGTTGAGATAAAAATCACTGAGACCTTAAACAAAGGATATTGGTACTGCAGACGGAGAGGAAAGGGACTGATTAGAGAACGCTTTTGAAAGAGTTGTCAGGATTTGGTGACTGAATGTGTGGGATAAGGGATGAGGGGAAATCAGGTGAGACTCCTAGATCTCTGGCTTGTTTGACTGGTAACACTGAAGCAGAGACTATAGGAGACAAGAACAAGTTAGGACAGGGTGGGATGGGAGGGTGAGTTTCAGTTTATGTATATTGAGTATGTGGAGTCTGTGGGCCAGTTAGAAGGGCTGCCCCAGTAGGTCCTTGGCTCTTCAGAAGGTCTGGGGGTCAAAAGAGAACTCAGAGCTAGAGAAATGTATTTGGGAGTCTTCAATTATGCATGTGCATGAAAGCCACAAGAAGGGGTGAGGTTACATTAAGAAGAAGAATAAAGAACAAAATAAAGCTTAGGATAGATTTCTGGTGATCACTAAGTTGAAGGGTGGATAGTCACATAAAAACCTGGGAAATAGACTGAAAAGTAATGCCCAAAGAGGAGGATAACTGGGAGAAGTTGTCATAGAAACGAAGAGGGGAGAAACTTTCAAGAGGGAGAGAGTGGTCAACCATGTCAAATCCTGCAGAGATGTTGGGTGGGATGGAGACAGAAAAGTGTCCATTGAATTTAGCAACAAAGAGGTCATTATTGATTTTGGCCAGAGAGGTTTCCAGGGGTAATAAGGACTGGCAGCCAGATTGCAGTGGGTTGAGGAGTGAATGGGAGGAGAGGAAGTCTGATTTGTCTGTAAAGGAAAATCAAGACGTGGAGCAGCAGAAAGGGGGAGTGTAGAGTTATAGCTGTCTGAGTCATAAGTGGCATCTTCATTGCAAAGTGAAAAGCCATTAAAAGGTAGATAGAAGTTAGGAGGATGTCATATTATTTCAGGGAGAAAATATACAGAAAATATCCACCCCACCTCATTCCCATGAGTGCAACAGCATGCCAAAATTTATCATTTTTACTCTTGCCTATGCAGTTTGTTTCTTCTCTTTTCACTGAGAAAATGCTTTCTTTATTATTTTTCCTAGATATCAGACTCATTCATAATTAATGGAATGTGGTTTGCATGTATGATTTGTCACAAAAGAGTCCAGTGGAAATTATAATCGTAATAACTGCTGCTTTTTTTTTTTGGCATTACTTCAATTGTATTCAGAGCTCTGTTACAGAACAGCATTGAAAGGAAGCATTAGGAATGTTTTCTGTTTGTTTGTAGGGGTGGGAGGCTGTGTTTAAATGCTAGCCTATTCCCTCATTTAAGGAAATAAGATTAACCTGTGAAACAAAGAGGCCGCAACACTGAACTGTTTCATGAAGCATTGAATTTTGTGGTTCTGTGGGGTCAATCCTTTTGTGTCTTTAGGCATCCTTTTTTGAAGAAAGAGAATATTAATGGATGGTCTGATGATACTGCTCCTGACTTGGAGCTGACTTGCTGGAATACCTTAATCAAGTTACTTTATTTCTACCTTTCCTCTCTTCCTCCCTCCCTCCCTCTCTTTCTTCATCTGTGTGTAAAATAGAAACAGTTAACAATAATCTCTTTAGAAAAGGTTTGGGGGGAGAACAGTTTTTCTAATAACTCAAAGAATGGCTGAGACTTCCCTTGTGGTCCAGTGACTAAGACTCCCCACTCCCAATGCGCAGGGGGCCCAGATCCCATCCCTGGTCAGGGAGTAAATTCCACAAGCCACAACTAAGAGTTAGCATGCCACAACTAAAGATCTTGCATGCCACAACTAAGACCTGGCACAGCCAAATACATTAAAAAAAAAAAAAAAAAGAATGATTGGTACCATATTTAAGTCACTGTCCATTTGCTTGTTACCAGCAGATGATCACTTTATGTGGAGAGAGGACTTTTTTCAAGGTACTTTTGTTTTCAGGTTTTTCTGTTCCATATTGCTATTTTTAAATGATAAGGGATAGGCAGATATCCCTTTTATTTAATGTATAAGAACATATTAAGGCAAACTAATAATATATTAAGGGATAGTTGGAAGTTTCATATTAGCTGTTGCTCTCTGCTTTATATCAACTTAGGTTGCCCTCTCCCACCCACCCCATCAGTCAATTTAAAATACCTGTTAGCAGGACCTAACTAACATTAAAAGAAAACTCTTGTGATGACTTTCTCCTTGAGATGATCAACTGCAGTAGTGTTGTCAGGTTTCTTTAAGAGTTCTTTTGCACTGTCACAGCTTCCTGGGTGCTGCCTAAGTGTAAACCTTGGGATGGGCCAATTTACACAAACAGAAGGTTCTAGGGAATGCTTTTGTCTTCCATTGTAGCCTCAAAAGATGTTCTAAGGCAAAAGTCCACCTTCAGTAGACAGGGTTCAGAGAGACTCATTAATTATCAGTATCTACAACAGATGATTCTTCAAAGGCTTCGAACTATGAAAGCCATCCAACTTGAGAGCTGTTGGATTACAGCACAGTATAGCAATGGCATAGTTTTAATTAGGACACATTCATCACAGAATCATGACATGATCATTTTGGAAGGGATTGGACAGTCACTTAGTGTAGCTTCCCTCCACTGCAGGAACTCCTTCTATAAACATCTTGACAGATTTGTGAGCATTTTCACTAGTAGGACATGCCCATGGTTAAACTGGTGCAGGTGTGAGGACGTGGTCCCCAGAATGAGCCCAGTTATACCTCTCTGTTATAATATATACTCTGTCCTGCTCTCTAGGGCCCCCCACAATTATCATGAGTGTCCTTTAGGTATTTGATTATAGCTCTTATGACTTTTCTATTTCTTCACACTGAGAAATTCTATTTTGCACAAAATGTAATTTTTTAACGCAATCTTCATCTTTACACCCTCTACCCTGCCAAACCTGTCATCCCTTTGAAAGATATGTCTGGCACAAGGTCCAGTATAGAAGACTGTTGCATCTGTGCATCTGGACCCTCCATCTACCTACTGAAGCCTAGTTGAGGAGTAGGTGAGAGTATAGCACAGTGCCTGAAATAATTTGTTGAACTAGAATTACAAATTGGATCATGATAAAGCACATTACAGATACTGATAATCATCTGCTTTTTCATCAGAACTGCCAGCAAGCTGTCTTCTCTAATTTATACCTGATGTTTGATTTTTTGTTTTAAGATAAATAAGTTTCTTTACATTTCTACCTGCTGAATTTTATTTGAATTTGAATTTTTTGGTTTCAACTTATTTGTATGCCAATCAAAATCAATTCAAATTTTTATTCATCACCTAGATTATTAACTAACCTTCCTGCTTTGGGCGATTTGGAAAAGTAGTCTGAAAACTTGAGGTCCCTTTTCAAGTCGTTGATAAATTTTTTGAATAGGCTAGATCTAGACACACAATTCTGGGAGTTTTCATCAACTACCTTGGGTTGGTTGTTCTTAATCTTATTCATGAGGCTTAGTTAAATGCCTTCTTGAAATCAAGAGATGCGCTGGCATTCTGCTAATGGCTGCCTGATTGATCTGTCAAATAAGAAAAAAAAAAGATAGTTTGGCATACTTTCATTTATTAATGTCTATAATTTGGGGCCTCCTTTGGCTACAGTGTTACCTAATACACCTTTTAAAAGAATCTGAACATCAACTGTGTACATTTCCATTCTCCTGGTACTTTCTCTGTTCTTTGGGATGTCTCAAAGTTCCTAAAATTGATTCTGCGTATTTGCCCTTGGATTCTTTCAATTCCCTTGGATGTAGTTAGCCTCAACTTGCAAACTTAAATTCATTTGAAATGATTTTATGCTGTTTTCTTACTATGTCTTAGATGGGGTGTTGAGTCCGTTTTTTGATTCTTATTCTACCCTTTCCAGAGAGAAAATTTTTCAAAAAAGGAATTAATAAGTATACTGCCTTCTTCCTGTCTCCCTTTATTATTATTATTATTATTATCCATGGCATGCCTTGGACACTGTTCCGTAACATTCTTGCATTCTTGTTTCTCTTTTTGTTCCAAATAACCTTTTGCAATCCTTATCACTTTTTTATTTCTTCTTACAAGTTTCAGCATTCTGGAATTTAGCCTTTCTGATACCATGTTTTACAAGTTCCCACCAACTTTCCAGCATAAGTCTGGTGAGACGAAGCTCTTCATCACTACTATATCTACAAATTGTCAATTTCATATCTAGATTTAGAAATGGATCATCTTAATTCTCCATCTGTCTGGTGGTTTATAGTGTATATACTCTCATAAGTATCATTACTGTGTTCTTACTGTTTTCTCTGTTCTCTCCTATTGGATTAGATTTTTATGTAGATCAGTATGTTTTTAACATACAATTTAATTTTATGTTAATCTCTATGAATTGGTATATACGTCAGGGTTCTCCAGAGAAACAGAACCAATAGGAAATATATACATATGTGTGTGTGTGTGTATATATATATATATATATAGAAAGAGAGAGAGAGAGAGATTTATTATGAAGAATTTGCTCACATGGTTATGGAGGCTTAGAGGTCCCACCTTCTACTGTCTGCAAGCTGGAGACCCAGGAAAGCTGGTGGTATAATTCCAGTCCAAGTTTGAAGGCCTGAGACCCAGGGAGCTACTGGTGTAAATCGCAGTCCAAGGGTAGGAGAAGAACATGTCACAGCAAAGCAGGCATGCCAGAAGGAAAATAGATCCTCCTTTCCTCTTCTTTTTGTTCTATTCAGACCCTGGAGGGATTGGATGATGCCCACCCACAATGGGGAGGTCTGTCTACTTTACTGAGTCCACCCGTTCAAATGCTAATCTCATCCAGAAGCACCCTCAAAGACACACTGAAAATAATGTTTGATCTGGGCATCCATACCCCAGTCAAGTTAATGCATAAAATTAATCATCACAATCGGCATTTGACTTTTTCCCCCTGTTGATTTCTCCTGAGATGACCTGGTGGCCTTTCTCAATATATTGGGTTGGCCAAAAAGTTTGGGTTTCCATCCCATCATGTGGGAAGACCTGAACAAATTTTTTGGCCAACCCAATAATTCTTCTAAGTCATACCTCTAGCCTTTTTAAAATTAATATTCCCATTTTACATCAGTCAGTTCAGCCATAGTACTGTCTGCTTTTCAGGAGCTAAATTATATCCCACATCAGAAGTTTTCCATTTGCTAGTTTAAGCTATCCAGGCAGCAGTTTACAGGGGTCTAGGGCAAGTGGCAACTAGGACATTAATGACAAACCTTAAGACCTGGTTACATGGGGCCTCTTCAGGCACTTATGATAGAGTCAAGTAGATCTGATGCTTCTAGATGTCCAGGGAAGTGGAATTGGCTGGTGCAATGCCAAGAGGCCATGGATTGCTTAGAGGAAGTCTGGGAAATCAGCAGACAGTGACCAAGTAGGGAAGTGAACCCCAGACAGGGCTGGAGAACATTAAGTAGGAGAAAATGCTAAGCCTTCTTTTAGCATAGTGATGGTAGTGGTGGTGGTCATGGTGAAGTAGCAGTGGTGGTGGATTTGCTTTTATAGGAGTTGAACACAATGAAAATACAAGATCAAGTTGGTAGGAGGTTTATTGGAATATTCTGCCGAGGGCTTTGGAAGTTGCCAACTTCCGAAGCTGACTTTGAGTCAGGATTCCTCTGATGTGTTGAGCTAGGGAGAGGGGCTAATAGCCCCCAAACCCCTTCCTACTCCACCCTGTGTTTTACATCAGAATTTCAGATGCAGAGCAGTTTCACCAGAAACTAGTTCTGTTCTTCTCTGTTATTCTCCTTTCTCTTCTAATCCACTTGTTTCATAGTACAATTATAATTATTATTAGAACAGTAGCATGGTTATTAACAACAGTAATAGTTACTACTTTATGGGCTTTTATTGACATGCCAAATATAAGTATTAACTCATTTAACTCTTACCATAGTTCTGTGCTGCTGCTGCTGCTAAGCCGCTTCAGTCATGCCCAACTCTGTGCAACCCCATAGACAGCAGCCCACCAGGCTCCCCCATCCCTGGGATTCTCCAGGCAAGAACACTGGAGTGGGTTGCGATTTCCTACTCCAATGCATGAAAGTGAAAAGTGAAAGTGAAGTCGCTCAGTCGTGTCCGACTCTTCGCGACCCCATGGACTGTAGCCTAGCAGGCTCCGTCGTCCATGGGATTTTCCAGGCAAGAGTACCCGAGTGGGTTGCCATTGCCTTCTCCAATAGCTCTGTGAGATAGGTATTATTACTATTTCCATTTCACAGATGAGGAAACTGAGGCTTAGAGAGGTTGGGAAACTTGTCCAAGGTCACACAGCAAGTAACCAGGATTCATATCTATCTCCAAAACCATGCTCTTAAACATGGGGCGGTCCCAAGATGGTGGAGGAATAGAACAGGGAGACCACTTTCTCCCCCACAAATTCATCAAAAGATCATTTGAATGCTGAGCAACTTCCACAAAACAACTTCTGAACACTGGCAGAGGACACCAGGCACCCAGAAAGGCAGTCCGTTCTCTTCAAAAGGAGGGGTGTGATTACTGGCTTGATTGCTCTGTCCCCCTTTGACTCTCCCTTTTCTCTCCCAGGTCACCTCTATCTCCTCCCTTTCCCTTCTCTTCTCTACTTAACTCTGTGAGTCTCTGTGGGTGTTCTGGGCTATGGAGAACACTTAGGGAACTAATTACTGGCTAGATTGGTCTCTCCCTTTTTGACTCCCCCTCTTCTCCTCCTGGTCACCTCTATCTATCTCCCTCTTCCCTCTTCTCTTCTTTATGTAACTCTGTGAACCTCTCTGGGTGTTCCACACTGTGGAGAGCACTTAGGGAACTGATTACTGGCTAGATTGCTCTCTCCGCTTTTGACTCCCCCTCTTCTCCTCCAGGTCACCTCTATCTATCTCCTCCCTCTTTTCTTCCCCATGTAACTCTGTTAACCTCTCTGGGTGTCCCTCACTGTAGAGAATCTTTTCACCATAAACCTAGATGTTTTATCATCTGTGCTGTAGGGATGGAGAAGTCTTGAGGCTACTGTAAGAATAAGACTGAAAGCCAGAGGCAGGAAGCTTAAATCCAAAACTTGAGAACACCAGCGAACTCCTGATTCCAGGGAACATTAATCGACAAGAGCTCATACAAAAGCCTTCATATCTACAGTGAAACCAAGCTGCACCCAAGAGCTAACAAGTTCCAGAGCAAGACATATCATGCTAATTCTCCAGCAACACAGGAACACAGCCCTGAGCCTTAAAATACAGGCTGCCCAAAGCCATAGCAAGCCCATCAGTTCAGTTCAGTTCAGTCGCTCAGTTGTGTCTGACTCTTTGCGACCCCATGAATTGCAGCACACCAGGCCTCTCTGTCCATCACCAATTCCCAGAGTTCACTCAAACTCATGTCCATCAAGTCGGTGATGCCATCCAGCCATCTCATCCTCTGTCGTCTCATCCTCTGTCGTCCCCTTTTCCTCCTGCCCCTAATCCCTCCTAGCATCAGCGTCTTTTCCAGTGAGTCAACTCTTTGCATGAGGTGGCCAAAGTACTGGAGTTTCCCATAGAGACCCCAAACTCACTACTGGACATTTCATTGCACTCCAGAGAGAAGAGATCCAGCTCCACCTACCAGAACACAGACGCAAGCTTCTCTAACCAGGAAACCTTGACAAACCATTAGTCCAACCCCACCCACAGGGTGCAAGCTCCACAGTAAAGAGGAACCACAAACTTCCAGCCTAGAGAAAGGCCACCCCAAACACAGCAACCTAAACAAAATGAAAAGGCAGAGAAATGTTCAGCAGGTAAAGGAACATGTTAAATGCCTACCAAATCAAACAAAAGAGGAAGAGATAGGGAGTCTACCTGAAAAAGAATTCAGAATAATGATAGTAAAGGTGATCCAAAATCTTAAAAACAAAATGGAGTTACAGATAAATAGAGACAAGGATTGAGAAGATGCAATAAATGTTTAACAAGGACCTACAAGAAATAAAAGAGTCAGTCAATAATGAATAATGCAGTAACTGAGATCAAAAGCACTCTGGAGGGAACCAACAGTAGAATAACTGAGGCAGAAGATAGGATAAGTGAGGTGGAAGATATAATGGTGGAAATAAGTGAAGCAGAGAGGAAAAAATAAAAAATAATTAAAAGAAATGAGGACAAACTCAGAGACCTCTGGGACAATGTTAGATGCCCAAACATTCAAATCATAGGAGTCCCAGAAGAAGAAGACCAAAAAAAGGGCATGAGAAAATACTTGAGGAGATAATAGTTGAAAACTTCCCTAAAATGGGGAAGGAAATAGCCACCCAAGTCCAAGAAACCCAGAGAGCCCCAAACAGGATAAACCCAAGACAAAACACCCCAAAACACATATTAATCAAATTAATGAAGATCAAACACAAAGACCAAATATTAAAACAGCAAGGGAAAAGCAACAAACAACACACAAGGGGATCCCCATAAGGTTAACAGCTGATCTTTCAATAGAAACTCTTCAGGCCAGAAGGGAATGGCAGGACATACTTAAAGTGATGAAAGAGAAAAATCTACAACCCAGATTACTATACCCAGCAAGTATCTCATTCCAATATGAAGGAGAAACAAAAAGCTTTACAGACAAGCAAAAGTGGAAAGAATTCAGCACCACCAAACCAGCTCTTCAACAAATGCTAAAGGATCTTCTTTAGATAGGAAACACAGAAAAAGTTTATAAACTTGAAACCAAAACAACAGAGTAAATGGAAATGGGATCATACTTATCAATAATTACCTTAAATGTAAATGGGTTAAACGCCTCAACCAAAATACAATTCTGGCTAAATGGATACAAAAATAAGACCCCTGTATATGCTGTCTACAAGAGACCCACCTCAAACCAAGGGACACATACAGACTGAAAGTGAAGGGCTGGAAAAAGATATTTCCTGCAAATGGAGACCAAAAGAAAGCAGGAGTAGCAATACTCATATGGGATAAAATAGACTTTGAAATAAAGGCTGTGAAAAGAGACAAAGAAGGAAACTACATAATGATCAAAGGATCAATCCAAGAAGAAGATATAACAATTGTAAATGTATATGCACCCAACATCAGAGCACCACAATATGTAAGGCAAATGTTAACAAATATGAAAGGGGAAATTAACAGTGACACAGTAATAGTGGGAGACTTTAATACCCCACTCACACCTATGGATAGATCAACCAAACAGGAAATTAGCAAGGAAGCACAAACTTTATATGATACAATGGACCAGTTAGACCTAATTGATATCTATAGGACATTTCACCCCAAAACAATGAATTTCACCTTTTTCTCAAGTGCACATAAAACATTCTCCAAGATAGATCACATCCTGGGCCATAAATCTAGCCTTGGTAAATTAAAAAAATTGAAATCATTTCAAGCATCTTTTCTGATCACAATATGGTAAGATTAGATGTCAACTACAGGGAAAAAAAATACAAGTGTATGGAGGTTAAACAACATGCTTCCGAGTAACCAACAAATCACAGAAGAAATAAAAAAAATCAAAATATGCATAGAAACAAATGAAAATGAAAACACAATAATCTCAAACCTATGAGATTCAGTAAGAGCAGTGCTAAGGGGAAAGTTTGTAGCAATATAAGCTTACTTCAAGAAGCAAGAGAAAAATCAAATAAATAACCTAACTTTACACATAAAGCAACTAGAAAAAGAAGAAATGAAGAACCCCAGGGTTATTAGAAGGAAAGAAATCATAAAAATTAGGGCAAAAATAAATGAAAAAGAAACAAAGTAGACTATAGCAAAAATCAACAAAACTAAAGGCTGGTTCTTTGAGAAGATAAATAAAATAGACAAACCATCAGCTAGATTCATCAAGAAAAAATGGAGAAGAATAAAATCAACAAAATTAGAAATGAAAGTGGAGAAATCACAAGAGATAACACAGAAATACAAAGGATTATAAGAGAGTACTATCAGTAACTATATGCCATTAAATGGACAACTTGGAAGAAATGGACAAATTCTTAGAAAAGTATAACCTTCTAAAACTGAACCAGGAAGAAATAGAAAATCTTAACAGACCCATCACAAGCACAGAAATCAAAACTGTAATAAAAAATCTTCCAGCAAACAAAAGCCCAGGATCAGATGGTTTCACAGGCGAATTCTACCAAAAACTTAAAGAATAGCTAATCATGTGAAGAGTTGACTCATTGGAAAAGACGCTGATGTTGGGAGGGATTGGGGGCAGGAGGAGAAGGGGACGACAGAGGATGAGATGGCTGGATGGCATCATTGACTCAATGGACATGAGTCTGAGTGAACTCCGGGAGTTGGTGATGGACAGGGAGGCCCGGCGTGCTGCAATTCATGGGGTCACAGAGTCGGACACAACTGAGCGACTGAACTGAACTGATCCTACTCAAACTCTTCTAAAAAATTGCAGAGGAAGGTAAACTGCCAAACTCATTCTATGAGGCCACCATCACCCTAATACCAAAACCAGACAAAGATGCCACAAAAAAAGAAAACTACAGGCCAAGATCACTGATGAACATAGATGCAAATATCCTCAACAAAATTCTAGCAAACAGAATCCAACAACATATTAAAAAGATCATACATCACGACCAAGTGGGCTTTATCACAGGGATGCAAGGATTCCTCAATATTTGCAAATCAATTAATATGATACATCACATTAACAAACTGAAAGATAAAAACCATATGGTTATCTCAATAGATGCAGAGAAAGCCTTTGACAAAATTCAATACCCATTTATGATAAAAACCCTCCAGAAAGCAGGCATAGAAAGAACATACCTCAACATAATAAAAGCCATATATGATAAACCCACAGCAAACATTATCCTCAATGGAGAAAAATTGAAAGCATTCTCCCTAAAGTCAGGAGCAAGACAAGGGTGCCACTCTCACCACTACTATTCAACATAGTTTTAGAAGTTTTAGCCACAGCAATCAGAGAAGGAAAAGAAATAAAATGAATCCAGATTGGAAAATAAGAAGTAAAACTCTCACTGTTCACAGATGACATGATCCTCTACATTGAAAACCCTAAAGACACCAGCAGAAAGTTACTAGAGCTAATCAATGAATATAGTAAAGTTGCAGGATATAAAATTAACACAGAAATGCCTTGCATTCCTATACACTAACAATGAGAAAATAGAAAGAGAAATTAAGGAAACAATCCCATTCATCATTGTGATGAAAAGAATAAAATACTTAGGAATAAAGCTACCTAAAGAAACGAAAGACCTATATATAGAAAACTATAAAACACTGGTGAAAGAAATCAAAGATGACACAAATAGAAGGAGAAATATAACGTGTTCATGAACCAGAAGAATCAATATAGTGAAAATGAGTATACTACCCAAAGCAATCTATAGATTTGATGCAATCCCTATCAAACTACCAGTGATATTTTTCACAGAACTAGAACAAATAATTTCAAAATTTGTATGGAAATACAAAAAACCTCGAATAGCCAAAGCAATATGGAGAAAGAAGAATGGAACTGGAGGAATCAACCTGCCTGACTTCAGACTATACTACAAAGCTACAGTCATTAAGACAGTATGGTACTGGCACAAAGACAGAAATATAAACCAGTGGAACAAAATAGAAAGCCCAGAGATAAATCCACACATTTATGAACACCTTATGTTTGACAAAGGTGGCAAGAATATACAATGGAGAAAAGACAATCTCTTTAACAACTGATGCTGGGAAATCTGGTCAACCACCTGTAAAAGAATGAAACTAGAACACTTTCTAACACCATACACAAAAATAAACTCAAAATGGATTAAAAATCTAAATGTAAGACCAGGAACTATAAAACTCCTAGAGGAAAACATAGACAAAACACTCTCTGACATAAATCACAGCAGGATCCTCTATGACCCACCTCCAAGAGTAGTGGAAATAAAAGCAAACATAAACAAATGGGACCTAATTAAACTTAAAAGCTTTTGCACAATGAAAGAAACTATAAGCAAGGTGAAAAGACAGCCTTCAGAGTTCAGAGGAGAAAAGAATTCTTTTCAGAGGAGAAAAGAATAGCAAATGAAGCAACTGACAAAGAATTAATCTCAAAAATATACAAGCAGCTCCTGCAGCTCAATTCCAGAAAAATAAATGACCCAATCAAAAAATGGGCCAAAGAACTAAACAGACATTTCTCCAAAGAAGACATACAGATGGCTAACAAACACATGAAAAGATGCTCAACATCACTCATTATCAGAGGAATGCAAATCAAAACCACAATGAGGTACCATCTCATGCCAGTCAGAATGGCTGCTATCAAAAAGTCTACAAACAATAAATGCTGGGGAGGGTGCGGAGAAAAGGGAACCCTCTTACATTGTT
The DNA here is from genome assembly GCF_029378745.1 of Bos indicus. Lineage (NCBI taxonomy): Eukaryota > Metazoa > Chordata > Mammalia > Artiodactyla > Bovidae > Bos > Bos indicus. The sequence continues at coordinate 26,702,381 of NC_091770.1, forward strand.
GGTGGGAATGTAAACTAGTACAGCTACCATGGACAACAGTGTGGAGATTCCTTTAAAAACTGGAAATAGAACTGCCATATGACCCAGCAATCCCACTGCTGAGCATACACACCAAAGAAACCAGAATTGAAAGAGACACGTGTACCCCAGTGTTCATCGCAGCACTGTTTACAATAGCCAGGACACAGAAGCAACCTAGATGTCCATCAGCAGACGAATGGATAAGAAAGCTGTGGTACATATACACAATGGAGTATTACTCAGCCATTAAAAAGAATACATTTGAATCAGTTCTGATGAGGTGGATGAAACTGGAGCCTATTACACAGAGTGAAGTAAGTCAGAAAGAAAAACACTAATACAGTATATTAACTCATATATATGGAATTTAGAAAGATGGTAACGATGACCCTATATGCGAGATAGCAAAAGAGACACAGATATAAAGAACAGACTTTTGGACTCTGTGGAAGAAGGAGAGGGTGGCATGATTTGAGAGAATAGCATTGAAACATGTATATTACCATGTGTGAAATAGATCACCAGTCCAAGTTCAATGCATGAAATGGGCACTCCAAGCCAGTGCACTGGGACAACCCTGAGGAAAGGGATGGGGAGGGAGGTGGAAGGGGTTTCAGGATGGGGGACACATGTACACCCATGGCCAATTCATATCAGTATATAGCAAAAACCACTACAATATTGTAAAGTAATTAGCCTCCAATTAAAATAAGTAAATTAGTTTAAAAAAAAAAAAAAAAAACATGATCTTCCCGTCTGCCTAGCCTGCTTAAGAGGACCTGCATCCGTTAGTACTGGTTATGTTGCTATTGGTGGTGGGATATGGGTAAAAACAATAACAAAGTATGTTTTTCATGTTCAAGTGGGAAGTGACATGGGTAAACCTATGGCTGATTCATGTTGATGTTTGGTAAACACCAACACAGTATTGTAATTACCCTTCAATTTAAAATAAATACATAAAAGAAAAATCATAAAAAAATATTTTAGCAGACATTATACTGTTTGATCTAAACAACAGTCCTGTGCTGCAACTATTATTATTCCTATTTTACAAAGAGAAAAATACTGCTGAGATTGGTTAAAACCTCACAAAAGTTTACCTTTGCTAAACTTTTAAAATATCTTTTATTCTGCAAAATAATCCTATAATTCTGATGTGTAGAGGTATCTACTCTTTTATATATATTTTCCATAAACACACATAAGAATTAATATATTTTTTAAAGGACATACTACAAGGACTGTTTTTTAAATTTATTTATTTTAATTGGAGGCTAATTACTTTACAATATTGTAGTAGTTTTTGTCATACATTGATATGAATCAGCCACAAGTACTGTTTTATAATCTAATTTTTTTAAACTTCAAAATATACTATAGCCATTTCAATGTGATTAAATATTCTTCTACAATATTATTTTAATAGTGGTACTGTTTTCCATTTTGTGAGTATCCCCCTTTGTGTTCCTGATACTGTCTGTAGGGATACTGTAGGGGAAACATGGTAAAGATAATTTAAAGGGAGAGTATAGAACCAGTAGTTTCACATTATTAATACAGTTGAAGTTCAAAGCATACTAGTTGATTAGAACTTTCTTCAGGGTGTAAAGGCCAATATTCTTATTATTTATCAAGCTGATAATACTTGAACTTTTTGTTGGGCCTTGTGGTATTATTACCGCTATGCAAGTGCCCACCATTATCTGTAAGTGAGTCCCATGAACTCAGCCACCCCCCTGACTGTTATTAGGGCTGAACAAGAGGGAATCATTGTCCAAAGAGCTGTGCTAGGCTATGCATTATTTCTCACTCAGTCTGCCTGATGTCAAAGTCATGTGTGTTGTCCTGATTTTTTTCTACTAGATTACAGATTCTCATCTTTGTATCTCTTGCATTTCCTAGCATAGTGCTGGTCAAGAGACCCCTTCCAAATGGTTTAACTTACATTCACTTTATAAATGTCAGAGATTGCTTAATGACAATGCCTTCAAACAATTTTTAAATCTATAAATTGGATCAGAGAAAGAAGTAAAAATTAAGTGTGAGTAATCAGGCAATGTGGTATCTTGGAAAGAACACTGGATTGGAGTACAAAGATGTAGATGTAAAACTTTGTCACTGTCTTTCTGAGAGAACTGGGAAAGTCACTTGACTTCTCTGGTTCTTTGTCTCTCTTCTTGAAAATGAAACTGTGACAAGATATGATCTTCTCCATGATGGTCCTCATGATATATGAGGATTGTGTAATTTAATATTGCCTGAGCTTATACTTAATTTTGGGCTTTCCAGGTGGCTCAGCGGTAAAGAATCCACCTGCCAGTGCAGGAGATGCACGTTCAATCCCTGGGTTGGGAAGATCCCCTCAGGAAGAAGATGGCTACCCACTCCAGTATTCTTGCTGGGAAAATCCCATTGACAGAGGAGCCTGGCATGCTACAGTCCATGGGGTCTGTAAAGAGTCAGACATGACTTAGAAAATAAATAACACACTTAGCTTACAAAAAAAAAAAAAGGAAGAAGAGAGAGCTAAACCTCAGGACTAAACAGATTCTAAAGCAGTTCTGAAGTTTGTGCAGTCACCTGGGGAGCTTTTAAAAACAAAACAACAACAGGGGAGCAAGGCTCAAGAGGGATGTTATATACATACATGGCCGATTTGCGTTGTATGGCAGAAACCAACACAACACTGGAAAGCAATTTTCCCCTAATTAAAAATAAAATAAAAAAGAAAACCTGATGCCTGGATCTTACCCCAGAAAATATGATTTAAGTGAGGTGGCATGTGGCCTGGGTTTGTAATTTAAAAAACCCTCTCCAGGTGATTCTATGTTCAGCCAAAACTACAGTTTTAAAAGATCTCCCCACTGTCTTATTAATAAGTGATCAACTCCTAGTAATTCCACAAGTATTACTGTTTTGACCTTAGGAATAAGTAGGAAGACTGAATTCTCAAAAGTTGATGATGCGATTTCTGCTGTCTTCACGCAGAGGTATAAGAATTTGCCTTACAATATTGTGTTGTCATTCCACAACATGTGTTTGTGTGTGAGTGTGTGCATGGGTATATGTAGCCCATAAATCTGTTGGGTAAATTAGATGGAGCTAAAAGGGAATTGAGGATTACAAATTATCTCTACCGGCTGTTGAATATTTCATGTCAATTAAACATTTGCAAAAACCAAGTATAGTATTATGATCCACTTGTAACCATTATGAGACTGGCACATCTCCATACAGCAAGAGTCATTGCTGAGGCTACTGTACTACTCTGGCATGAATTATAGTAAATTGGGGTCCCCCTGGACATAATGAACAGTAATATAATTTTGTAGTTATTCTCCTAGTGTGATGAAGCAGCCAGGCAAATTGAGTTTCTAGATAAATTTTGACATATGGGTCTTATTCCTCAAGAAAAAGAGCTATTGTTGCTCTGGCTTTGTTCCAGAATTCTGCAGAAATCCACATTGTAGCTTATTGTTGCATTACAAAAAGGTACTACAAGTATTTTTCTTTTTTTTTTTTGTTTAAATAAAAAAGAACAAATTGCTAAGTTCAATTAGTCCTTTGGGGCAGAATTTGGAATTTCTTTCCAGTCTATGTGCTGGACCCTATGTAAGCTATTGTTTGACTCACATAGGGGCAGTCCTAAAGACCTATGCACCACAAGGCCCCCGTAGGGGCTTCTAGTTGATGGTGGAAGGATCAAGTGACCGTCTTCTCCACAGCAGTGAAATATGATGTTAATGTGATTTTTTAAAAAATATCAACCATAGGAAAGGAGGTTAAGAGGTTGTGGTGAATCAAAACAAATCTAGGCCTTTGAACTGACAATCAGAAATTTATTTAATGTTGATGAGGAGATGCAGTTTGAGGAGTTGTATAAGAATGATCAGGTAAGGGTGCTTTGAATTGAAACAGTTTAAGGCAAACAGAAAGCATGCATGTTAAAACATCACAGTTGATACTGCCCTCCATGCTTATAACAAGGATTGATGTGAATGTATATTCAAGAGTGGGGCCCTGATTTGTAAATAATTCTCAGGGAGACAAGATTACCGCTAGGATTAAACACCTAGTGATAGCAGAAAGCAGAATTGGAATGTCACTATATAGCCACAGTCTATAAGGAAGCTTAAGGGAGAAGGATAGCTACCGTGGGAACCAGTATTCCAGAAGTAAATTTACCAGACGTAAATTCTGCTTGGGAGAGTTACCACTAGACCAGAAAGATTCCAGTGTGGGTCTGTAAAGAGTGTCAAATCTATGGTTCTCAGTATGGAATTATTAGGATGATTTAATGGAGGAACAGAAATTTTCCTGCAGCTCTTTTAGTAGTACTGGCTCAGCCTTTGAGTTGTCCAAAGGACTCTCAGATTGTCCTAATTGACGTTAATTCAGCCCTTCCGTAAGGCTTGTGTGACATATGCAATGCAACCATCAGTCAGTGGCATATTAACATGCTCTCCACAGGACCACAGAGCTGTGAGTGACCTCTGCACGGACCCTATGTCTCTTGAGCAAGAATACTCATATTTCAGCACTGCACAGAACAACAGCTATCAAATGTGATGGAAAAGTTATGTTCATTCTGGAGAGTCTTGCAATGTTTCTGTTCTCACTCACACCAATCCTTTCTCATACAGTCAGAGAAGGGATACATGTGTATACACACACACACTCACAGAGTTTTGAGTAACATTGTATAGGCGAGTATACTAATGAAAATGGGGTTCCTTTTGGATGAAGCTCAATTTAGGGCTCAGCTTGTTTTCTGGAAGGAAAAGATTGCTATTAGGCAGAGACAGATGCGGGAGGGATGAGAATTGAAAGAAGATAAAAAGAGATGCTTTCCTGGGTCAAGTTTCTTCTGTAGTTAAGTCTACTGTTTTGGCACAACCCTGCTTGTACAACTTTTGGCAGAATACAGAATTTGGGAGCCAAGCCAGGCATTAACTTCAACAGCACAGCCTAGAAGCTGGTTTCAGTGTTGATGTTCACTGCTTTCCATGCATCTAGAATTATTCATTTACTGAGTGCTTACTTAGCCCTGAGGAAACTGGTAAATGAGACAAAATACTATTCCTGCCCTCATGTAGTAGTTTACAAGAAAGCCCTGGAGAGGTTAATTGTTTACTTGCAAGTGTGATAAAAGTTGCTGTTAGAATTTATAATAAGGAGATCCAACTTTGCTATGGTGGGACTAGGATGGTTAAGGAATGCAATCCTGTATGGCTGATTTATTTTGCTATATAGTAGAAACTAACATAACATTATAAAGCAACTATACTTCAATAAAAATTTATTTTTTTAAAAAAGCATAAACTTAAATGATACACTAGCAAAAGAGTGGGGCATAATGTTCTAGACAGCTGGCAGAGCACTTGCAAAGTCCCTGAGATAGCAAATAGCTTGGTACTGAAGAAACTAAAAACCTAAAAAGGCGAACTTGGCTGGAGCAGCTAAGCACACCAGAAGAGGAATGAGAAAGAACTAGACTTTGTAGAACCTCATGGGCCACATGGCAGGGGTTTGGCCTTTATCCTAAAAACAGTCAGAAGGCACTGAAGTTGCAAAGCTGGGGGGACGACATGCACAGCCTGGTGCTTTTAAAGAACCATCTGGTTACAGAGTGCACAAAGGACCAGACCAGGCTGGAACACAATGTGGATTCGGAGAGCTCTGGAGGGAGGCTGCTGCCGAAGCCCAGAACAGAGAACTGCAACCAGGGAGGGAAAGGAGTGGAAGCATTCAGGGTACATTTAGACGGTGCAATGGTCGAGTCTCAACTTAGATGACGTGATGGTGGTTGAAATGTCAGTCTTTGGGACAGTCTCAGAATTTCATTTGGCTGTCTTATCTTGGTTTTTGGATTGTTTAGATTAATTCTATTACAGAGCCCCAAACTAAGTATGTATTCTGGGAAACTCTGCCTCATGAATAAAAATCACACTCTGCTGTGATTTCTAGTCATAGAACAATTGTACCCAGAGACAACTCAATAGGAAAACTACTAATAACTGGTGATAATATCATCTCACAGCCTCAAAATAAATGTTTTTCATTTTCAAAAGTTCTAAGTTCAGTTACTTGCAATATTTCTGCTTACATGGTAAAGGGCTATAAATCAAGATGCAAATATCAGAAGTTTCTTACAGCTTATCGTAGGAATGGTGATTTTCTTGGAGTATCTCACTAATTTCACATATGTAATCCAATGGAATATATTCATTTCAAATTATTTTGAGTCACTTTGATTTTTCTCCCTACTTTAAAAATGAGCTTGATTTAATTATTTTGCATTGCCAATCTGTGTACTATTACTATTATTACTCTTCCTCAGAAGTTCTGTAAGATCCCTTCCAACTTGATATTCCATAATTTTCCTGCCTCTCTCATCCCGTATCCTCTCTCAGTTTTCATCTCTCTCTCTCTCTCTTTGTGGAGATAGTGGCTGGCATGATAGATGTAGGTTAGAATATTCAAGGAGTGTAGTTACCGAGGGAAGCTGGGGCCCCGGTCATTGCCAACCCTCTTTCCTCAATTTCCTCTGTGCATTAACTTCAAGTGCAGTCATTACTCATTTAGTCCTCAAATAAAATGCTTTTTGTTGCAATGACAGTTTTCCCCTGGTATAAGGCAAAATGGCAGATCAGTTTGATAATGTGAATTTTATAGCAATTGCCAGATTTTATTTGTGTGGGGAGTTTTTATAGTTATTGGGTACTTTTTTTTTTAAGTTGCCATTTGGATCAAGGAGGATTTTATTTCTTAGCTAGGATTATTCCTTTATCTGATATTAAATTAGAAGTGGTTTTTGCCCTCTAAATACCAAATTCATAGAGATGCTACATAGTTAATTTTTTCCTTTTTAACTAGATTATCCCCATATCAGGTATTTCATAAAGCCAGGATAAATGTATTTGAGAGAAAATACCCATCTTATGAGTAACATTTCCCCCCAAATACAGTGAGGTCCACTTAAAGGTGTACCTGAAATAAAAATAATCCTAATGATAGATCTAATGCACTCTGCCTTAGACCCACTGAGTTCCTTTAAACTGTATTCAATATATGCCTGATTAATAAATAATCTTGTTAAACAAATAAAACCCCAGTGTGCCAAATGGAGACATAAAAACAGTCATGATCAGACTTGTTATGGGAGAGTGATAGATGAATAAATCTACTGTGCAATTAATTTATAACTGAGCTATGATGAAATCCCAGTGGCAATGCTAAATCTGTTAGAGGAATAGATTTATCATCTTCTTTCAAACAATTGCATTCCAGGAATTTAACAAAATACTGTTAACTGAGTCTCCCCATTACAGAGATATCTATTCATTTACATGGGGGAAGACAGTTTTTCTGTGCAGTCAGAGCTAAATAACTGTTTATTATTATTGATACTAACCACAACAGGAGCAATCTATGATGGAAACTACTAATGTTGATAGCTGTTCTCATCTGCTTCTGTTTTTTCAGACTTGATCAAAGTTGCCCAATTTTTAGATGCTTTGGTGTAAAAATTTTGTTTTTTAAAAGATTAAAAATAAACCAACAAAAATGGGCCATAGGCTCTTTTAAAAACAATCAGTGCTACTGTATAATGTGATTCCACTTAGCTTGTGAATGCACAAATTTGGGGACTGTGTTTAAAGAAGAACAACAGAGACTGGTAGGATATCAGAGTGTTGTTACATGTTGTAACTTCAAAAGACAGCCTACTGTATTTTAGTTCTATTGTATTTTTAGATATAAACTTATTAATAGAAAAAATAAAAGATAAAAAGTTTTGAGCTAAAGGTTAGATAGTCTGAAATTCATGAATACTCAGAGCATGGTGACCAGGTTATAAGAGATTTTAGGATCCAAAAACAAAACCACATTTAATGCAATCTTTCTTCTGTTTTGGGGGAACTAGAGCTGATGTTTTAAATGCAGTCATTTTTACTAACATAATGGAATTTAAGAGATAACACTTGAATAAAAAGGTAGCTTTGTATAGTGATACAGAAAGATGTAGTTTAACTAGAGGTTTATTTTGTTTCTTTTAGATAGAGAAATAAAGAATTAGTAGGGGTGAGGTGAAAGAGGAGAGAATTCCTTCAGGGAAGGAAGAAATTGTCCCATTGGGATAATATTTAAGGTCTACATTTTATTCATATTTTAATATGCTTTCAAATAAACACACATAGACCTAGGTCTATGCAAATAAAACTATAACATTATTCTGGTTTAAATCGTCTGCTCTTTTCACAGTTGATAAGCTAGGCATCACTTTTTTAAATTAATATAATATCTGTATGTCACAATCCTGTGTATTCTCTTGTAAACAAATAACTATTTTATAATTTCATTTAATTTGCACAATTGTTCATAATCAACATTAAACATATAGCATTGTTCTAAGGCCTTCTTCAATATGATACTAAGTATAAATAAGCAAAAAGAAATAGAAGTTATAGGTCTTGCAGAACTTATATTGAGATGACTTTAACATATGAAATAGATCATTAGAACATTGTGTTTGACATGTGACTCTCTTATGACCTCTCCTCATGAATTATTGATAAATACTCTGCTATTTAGCAATATTTTTATTATGATAAAATATACATACTTTAACCATATTTAAGTGTATAGTTCAGTTCATTAAGTATATTCACATTGTGTGCAACTATCAGCACCACCCATCCTTAGAACTGTTTCATCTTCCCAAACTGAAACTCCATATCCATTAAACTATAAATCGTCATTCCCCCTGCCCTTCAGTTGTTGGCAACAACAATTCTACTTTCTGTCTTTATGAATTCGACTACTCTTGATACTTCATATAATAATGGAATCATATAATATTTTCTCTTTGTAACTGCCTTATTTAACTTAGTGTAATGTCTTAATAATCACGATGGTATGATCGTTCACACTCACCTAGAGCCAGACATCCTGGAATGTGAAGTCAAGCGGGCCTCAGGAAGCATCTTTACGAACAAAGCTAGTGGAGGTGATGGAATTCCAGTTGAGCTATTTCAAATCCTAAAAGATGATGCTATGAAAGTGCTGCACTCAGTTCAGTTCAGTTCAGTCGCTCAGTCATGTCCAACTCTTTGCAACCCATGAATCACAGCACGCCAGGCCTCCCTGTCCATCACCAACTCCTGGAGTTTACCCAAATTCATGTCCACTGAGTCAGTGATGCCATCTAACCATCTCATCCTCTGTCGTCCTCTTCTCCTCCTGCCTTCAATCTTTCCCAACATTAGGGTCTTTTCAAATGAGTCAGCTCTTCACACTCAATATGTCAGCAAATTTGGAAACCTCAGCAGTGGCCACAGGACTGGAAAAGGTCAGTGTTCGTTCCAATACCAAAGAAAGGCAATGCTAAAGAATGCTCAAACTACCACACAATTGCACTCATCTCACACGCTAGTAGAGTAATGCTCAAAATTCTCCAAGCCAGGCTTCAGCAATACGTGAACCATGAACTTCCAGATGTTCAAGCTGGTTTTAGAAAAGGTAGAGGAACCAGAGATCAAATTGCCAACATCTGCTGGATCATCCAAAAAGCAAGAGAGTTCCAGAAAAACATCTATTTCTGCTTTATTGACTATGCCAAAGCCTTTGGCATATCAATATATGCCAAATATATCAAATATGCTATATATCAATAGCAAATATATCAATATATGCTATCAATATAAACTGTGGAAAATTCTGAAGGAGATGGGAATACCATGCCACCTGACCTACCTCTTGAGAAACCTGTATGCAGGTCAGGAAGCAACAGTTAGAATTGGACATGGAACAACAGACTGGTTCCAAATAGGAAAAGGAGTACGTCAAGGCTGTATATTGTCACCCTGCTTATTTAACTTCTATGCAGAGTATATCATGAGAAATGCTGGCTGGAGGAAGCACAAGCTGGAATCAAGATTGCTGGGAGAAATATCGATAACCTCGGATATGCAGCTGACACCACCACCCTTATGGCAGAAAGTGAAGAACTAAAGAGTGTCTTGATGAAAGTGAAAGAGGAGAGTGAAGAAGTTGGCTTAAAGCTCAACATTCAGGAAACGAAGATCATGGCATCTGGTCCCATCACTTCATGGCAAATAGATGGGGAGACAGTGGAAACAGTGACTGACTTTATTTTTTTGGGCTCCAAAATCACTGCAGATGGTGTTTGCAGCCATGAAATTAAAAGACACTTACTCTTTGGAAGGAAAGTTATGACCAACCTAGACAGCATATTAAAAAGCAGAGACATTACTTTGTCAACAAAGGTCTGTCTAGTCAAGGCTATGGTTTTTCCAGTAGTCATGTATGGATGTGAGAGTTGGACTATAAAGAAAGCTGAGTGCCGAAGAATGGATGCTTTTGAACTGTGGTGTTGGAGAAGACTCTTGAGAGTCCCTTGGACTGCAAGGAGATCCAACCAGTCCATCCTAAAGGAGATCCAACCAGTCCATCCTAAAGGAGATCAGTCCTGGGTGTTCACTGGAAGGACTGATGCTAAAGCTGAAACTCCAGTACTTTGGCCACCTGATGCAGAGCTGACTCATTGGAAAAGACCCTGATTCTGGGAAAGATTGAGGGCAGGAGGAGAAGGAGATGACAGAGGATGAGATGGTTGGATAGCATCACCGACTCAATGGACATGGGTTTGGGTAGACTCCCAGTTGGTGATGAACAGGGAGGCCTGGCGTGCTGTGGTTGTGGGGTTGCAAAGAGTCAGACACGAGACTGAGCGACTGAACTGAACTGAATGTCTTAAGATTCATCTATGTTGTAATATGTATCAGAATTTCATTCCCATTTAATGCTGAATATTATACCATTGTATGTATATATCATATGGTTAATCTTTTCATCTGCTGATGTACATTTTGGGTTGTTTCCTCTTGTTTGGCCATTGTGAATAATGCTGTTATGGACATATGACTACAAATATCTGTTTGAAGCACTGCTTTCATTTCTTTAGGATATATACCTAGAAGTTGAATTGTTGAATCATATGATAATATGATTATTTAATAATATTATTTAATAATATGATAATTTAAGGATGAATGGCAACCTACTCCAGTATTCTCACCTGGAGAATTTCATGACAGAGAAGCCTGGCAGGCTACAGTCCATGGGGTCTCAAAGAGTCTGACATGACTAAGCGACTAATACTTTTACTTTTTCTTTTTCCATACTATTTTCCAAAGTGGCTGTAACATTTTACATCTCCCTGCCCCCCATCTTCTTTCCTCCCTCCCTCCCTTGCTTCCTTCCCTTCTCCCTTCCTTCCTTCCCTCTTCCCCTTATTTTCTTTCTTTTAAATAATAGTCAGCTTATCAAGTATGAAGTGCTGTCTCATTGTGGTTTTAATTTGCATTTCTCTACTGGTCAGTGAAGTTAAGCATCTTTTCATGTGCTCCTCGTTCATCTGTATACCTTCTTTAGAGAAATGTCTATTCATGTCCTTTGCTCATTCTAAAAATTAGATTATTTGGTTTTTTTTTTTTTTTTGCTCTTGTTGAGTTGTAGGATTTCTTTATGTGTATGGATGTGCATGTGTGTTAGTCGTTCAGTTGTGTCCAGCTCCTTGCAACCCCATGGACTATAGCTCACCAGACTCCTCTGTCCGTGGAATTCTTGCAGCAAGAATACTGGAGGGGGTTCCTTCTCCAGGGGACCTTCCCAACCCAGGGATCAAACCTGGGTCTCCCACATTGCACACAGATTCTTATACAGTCTGAATATTAATCCTTTATTGGATACGTGATTTTGCAGATATTCTCTCCCATTTTGTGTGTTGCTTTTTCACTCTGTTGATCTTGTCCTTTAATGCACAAATGTTTTTAATTTTGATAAAGTTCAGTTTATTTTTTCATTCATTGCCTGTGCTTTTGGTGTGCGTGCTGTCTCTCTCTCTCTCAGTTCAGTCGTTCAGTCATGTCCAACTCTTTGCAACCGCATGGACTGCAGCATACCAGGCCTCCCTGTCCATCACCAACTCCCAGAGTTTACTCAAACTCATGTCCATTGAATCACTGATGCCATCCAACCATCTCATCCTTTGTCGTCCCCTTGTCCTCTCACCTTCAATCATTCCCAGAACCAGGGTCTTTTCAAATGAGTCAATTCTTCACATCAGGTGGCCAAAGTATTGGAGCTTCAGCTTCAACATCAGTCCTTCCAATGAATATTCCAGACTGATTTCCTTTAGGATTGGCTGGTTGGATCTCCTTATAGTCCAAGGGACTCTTAAGAGTTCTTCTCTAACACCATAGTTCAGAAGCATCAATTCTTTGGTGCTCAATTTTCTTTATAGTCCAACTCTCACATCCATACATGACTACTGGAAAAACCATAGCCTTGACTAGATGGACCTTTGTTGGCAAAGTAATGTCTTTGCTTTTTAATATACTGTCTAGTAAAAGGTGAAAGTTGCTCAGTCGTGTCCAACTCTTTGCGACCTCATGGACTGTATAGTCCATGGAATTCTCCAGGCCAGAATACTGGAGTGGGTAGCCTTTCCCTTCTTCCCAACCCAGGGATCGAACCCAGGTCTCCTGCATTGCAGGTGGATCCTTTACCAGCTGAGTATTCTTGGGAAGCCCAAGAATACTGAAGTGGGTAGCCTGTCCCTTCTCCAGCAGATCTTCCCAACCCAGGATATGCTGTCTAGGTTGGTCATAACTTTTCTCCCAAGGAGTTAGCGTCTTTTAATTTAATTTAATATATATTAGACTGTTTACTTAAGTGAATTTTAAAAAAATTTTATTTGTTTGTTTATGGTTGTGCTGGGTCTTTGTTGCTGCACAGGCTTTCTTTAGTTGCAGAGAGCAAGGACTATTCTCTGGTTGTGGTGTGTAGACTTCCCATTGCAGTGGCCTCTCTTGTTACACAGCACAGGTTCTAGTGTTCAGGTTTCAGTAGTTGCTGCACATGGGCTCAATAGTTGCAGTTTCTTGGCTCTAGAGCACAGGCTCAATAGCTGTGGTGCATAGGCTTAGTTGCCCTGAGGCATGTGGGATCTTCCTAGAACAGGGACTGAACCTGTGTCTCCTGTATTAGCAGGCAGATTCTTTACCACTGAGCCACCAGGGAAGCCCGTGAATTTATTTTAAAAGAACATCCTAACTCACTACTGAAATAGAACACCAACATCATTTTCTGTAAATAGAAAATGTTTTGTAAAATAACATTACAATATTAAAATTAAAAATGGTCAGCCATCTTGCCTACCACTCATGGTTATACATCCCACTTTGGAAACACTGTCATATAAGGAGCTAAGACCTGTGGGGAACACAAAAATAAATAAGACGTAATCTGGGTCTTCAGTGAGCCTTACGCCTAATAGATGAGTTAGGTATGTATAAGACATTATGTTTATATTATGCTCATAAAATGAACAAAAGTGTTATAGAAATTCAGAGGTAAAGATTATCCTCTGGCTTTGGGGTAGTAAGAAGGGGAGTTAAGGTAAGATTTCTTAGGGAAGGTACATTTGAGATAAACTTTAAAAGGCAAGAAAGGGACATTTGTAAATGAAGGGAAACATGAGAAAAGGTGAGGCATTAGGAAAGTAAAGACAGTGTTTACCAAAGGGCCAGCCTAATTCATCCCATCTGAAAGGAGGAAATAGTAGGAAATAAGACGTGGAGGGTCATGAAAACCCATGCCAAGCTTGATGTATATTCTTCCTATCTTTCCCCCAGCTATTTTATCTTTTAGTATTCTTTATGCAGCCCCTCTTTAAGGCTTCTGACTTTTGTGTCTTATTTAGGAAAGCTGTCTCCATCATAATATTATAAAAATATTTTCTTAAATTTTCTTCAGTATTTCTATAAATTTTTTAAACATGTAGAATTTTAACTCTAATCTGGAATTTCAAAGCTAAATCAATCAGAAATTTAGGTTGCATGTGATATGAAATAAGATTCCAAATCTTATTTTTTTCTATTAGTATATGGTCTTTCATTTGTTCAAACAAAATGTACTAAATAGCTCATCTTTTCTTCACTGTTCTGAAATACAATCTTTATCATATACTCTATCCATATATGTAAGTGTGTCTATTTCTTTGTGCTCTGTCCCATTTCACTGATTTGACTGTTTCTGCTTTAATTACTGTATGTTTATAGTTATGTTTTGATTTCTGATCATGCAAATCTCTCACTCACCCTCATTATTCTTCTATTTAAAATTTTCTTGACTTTTCTTATTTATTCTCCCAGGTAAACATTTGAATCTGTTTCTTGGATTAAAAAATACAAAGTATGTATTAAAATGTGCTTAGGATATGTTTTAAACATGTATGGTGAGACATGCAGTTACAGAAATGATTGTCCTGAAGGAAGAAGCTTGTACTCAGAGGTCTGTAGAAACAGGAGGTGGGGCCATGTAGGGAAGCACCAAGATCAGATAGAAGACAGAAGAGAGGAGAGGACAGGATGGCTCAGAGCCTAAATTTATCAGGGAAGGCAGGGTAGATATGTTGAGTAAGCTTAGTACTGGATAGTTTGAATAATTTTGGTAGGCTCTGGACTACGGGCATGGTCTCTAGTTTTCCAGTACCTGGCCCTGGAGTGACTTATTAGCAGGGAGAAATATTGACTTGATGTGTGAGAATGTGATAAGAGTTGGCTGAAAGTGTGGGCTCTGGATTGATTGGTTTGTCTATCAAAGGCACTCTTACAAGGGGAGTCATTTGCATTCTCTAAGAATTAGCTAGCCCTGGGAGGGACAGTCTCTCCAGGATCAAGGCCCCAGATACCAATATAGCAAGAATGTCCTCCAAAATGCGTATATATTGTCAATACAAATTGTGATTTTGATTGGAGTTGCATTGACTTAGAGTAATTTGATAATGATGTGACATCATTACAATATTGAATACTTCCATCTAGGAACATGGCATGTTTCTCCATTTATTTAGGTGTTCTTTAATGTTTTCAGTAGCATTGTATATTTTTCTTCATATAAATCTTGCCTATTTTTGTTAGATTTGTTTTATAAATATATTTATTATTTTTGTTATTTTTTTGCCTATGATGTCACATAGCATGAAACCCTTATAGGATCTTATTTCAATATTCAATCATTCATTTACCTTCCTATTTTTGGACTACTTACAAAGTATGGGTCAGACTATAAGATATACACTAGGCATCCTTCTCCCTAGTCACCTACAATCTAGATCTGGGAAATGTGAGCATACCTGTGGAAGCATACCTTCACCAGGTGGTGAAGCAGATCTCAGAGGAAATGAGAATGAATGAAAAAAAAAAAAAAATAGAAGGAGGGAGAGGCAGAAACAAAAGAAGACCCAGGGAATCTGAAGTAAAGAAGATAAAAGCGTGTTGAGTTACCTGAGGGTCCAGTATGAATGTGATCACTGATCAAAGTCAATGTGATTTTGTGTCTTACACTGATAGCATTCAACAGTCACAGGAGCAGGTGAGGATAAGGTGGCTGGTGAGAGTCCGTAGGCCTTAGGAGTAGCATATTAGGATTAGTGAGGGAGAGGAGTCAAGAGTAATAGTAAGTACACTACTGAAGCTAAAGATTGCTTAGGATTTGCTCAGAAATAGACTCACTTCCACACTTTTAAAAATGAAACTCAGAAGATAATCATTGACACTTACTTAAGTAGCCCATATCTTCAACACTCATCACAATCAAGACAAAAATATTGCAAAGAATATTCATGCATTCAGTTTCTATGAAAAGAAGGCTTGTGTTTGATGTTGGACCTATTATTAAGGAGTTTGTTTTTAAAATATTTACTTTCTTGGACCGTACATTAATACTATTTAAAGATATATGTTATTCAAATGTGTAATGTCTTCTATAGGTATTCTAGTTCAATGATTCCCCAGAGTAGTCAAATCATTTTGATGCTGGTTGTACCAGGAAAATGCCATGAATTCCCAGATGCTTTTTAATACAGATGAGTTATAATGACAAAAGTAATTGAGACTTTTTGAATGTCTCATATTTTTATTATAGCTTTATATAAATTCAGCGTATGAATAATGATTGAAGATAAATTAACATTGTTAAGAAAGATATACCATAATATAAAGTATATTAACACTTATAAAAGAGACCATTTATTAAAGAAAATGCCATTATACAATAATGAGGCTAATAATTTCACATGGAAATAATACTGTATTAATTTGATGTATTCATACTAACAGTGAACATGATATTTAAAATTTTGCTGTCACATAATTATTCTCCTACTTTATGAAATGTTATACTGTCACCTAAAAAAACCCCTCTTTGAGTATAAATCTCTGATCTTCAGCTTGAGATGGCAGACTGTAATGTGTCACTGAGATATTTTTAAGTGAAGAGGTGGGAAAAACTCTTGGCTGAGTCATAAAGCTGAAGATTCTTTTCTCCCTAATCTTCTACCTGGAGCTATGCTCTCTAGGATAACACTGGCCTTTAGCAAAGAATTGAAACATCTTCCTAATTCTACAAGGCAAATTGGGTAATTGAGTGTGATGTTAGTTTTGAAATGAATGCCTTAAGGTTGTGAGTCATGGTCTGTATAATTGTTGCTCTACAAAAAAAAAAAAAAAAGCATTCAAAGAGAAAGTGAGAGCTAAGGATTTAGAGACCAAAGAATTCTGTTCTGGTCAGCAAAGTAGTAGCATTACAACGGTATTATACAACTGTGAGTGACTATTTGATATAGGCCTTTTAACTCCTTGACTCTTAGCTATCTATATGGTTTCAAGAAATACATTTATGTAAGGAAAATGAACATCTATTAAGGCAATTGATGAAAAGTGAAAAAGTTGATGCATTGGTGCATTGGAATAAATAATACTTCAAAGTTTACTCAATGGTGGGAACGGAATCAAAACATAAAGCTACCTCTTTGACTAGAGTTTGCTAACATTTCAGGAAGTAGGTTGAAATGACAGTGGGTAACGCGAAAAAGCAGACCTATTTCTTGCCATGATCCTTTACAGCTGTCACTGGCAGTGTGTTTTCTTAAACTGATATCAGCTACTATTTATACATTTACAATTTCTGGTCAGATTAGGGTGGAAGGTTGTGGTTCCCAGGTATATAAAATAGTATAATAATGTTCTATTCTTTTTGGAACAAATTTGTTACATGAAATGTCAGATGAGTCATTTTGCTCATGTCAGATATTTGAAAGTAATGGAAAGATGCCAACGTGGAGGCCCAGTAATTCATGCACTGGTGTAATGGAGCAAATGAAATGCAAAGCTCTTGTACAGGTCCAATTTCAGCACCAAACGCTTACCTGTCAGTCAGCAAAATTGTCCCTGAATAAAAATGAACCCCATCTGAGAGGCAGAGCATTTTAATATACATCATATTCTTTGACTCTATTGCGAGGTAGAAGCTGCATGGAAAGAAAGAGAATACTGCTGAAAAAGACATTTAACAGCAACCCCTGAGCATGCTGGAAATCTTGCTCGCACTGCTGCCCACAAAAGGTTTTCGGTTTGCCCTTTCTCTCGTGAGCTATTGACAAACTCTTCAGCATTGCTCTCCTCCTCCCTGTATCTCTTATCTATGTGGAAAGGTGGCTGATTTACCCCAGACAGTGAGAGGTGTGATCACTCAGGGATGTGGTGACCAAGTTGTAGACAGGTAACTTTATGACTGTCTGGGTGCAGCTGGGCATCAATTTATGGAAGTGACAATTAAAAATGTGTGTCACACAAATCGAAAGTCAGACATACCTTCATCAAAATGATTATGGCCCAAAGTGACTGTCATTCTTTTGAAAAGCCTTTCATTTTGGAATCGGTTCCCGCTTTTCTATATGAGCAAGCATCTTATAGAAATGAGGTGTCCTAGTTTTTTTTTTTTTTAAACCCAATTCCTTGTGGTTTTTAAAAAGCAAATGGGAAGGTTAAGAATTTGTGTGCTCCAGTGACCACACACCTCGGGCTTCTTGGACTCTAACTCTAGGAATCAAGATTTGTTCTACCTTTGAAATATCTGTTTTCCATTTTTGTGTTTTAAGACTAAGTGCTTATAGGAACCCAAGCAGCTATTGAAAACCAGTAATGACTAGTTCTTCTAAATGTTAATGATTGAGAATGAACTAGCAATCAGGGCTCAAAAATAAAATAAAAAAGTGTGCTGTAGTAGAAACGGTGGTAATTAAATCAAGTCAAGGTGCCCTATACTTATGACTGGACTAATGCTTGAAAAATTATGAGTACAGAGAAAATTTACATAAATCCTCTTTAAATGATGTAGGTGGGAAAAAAAAAAGGAAAGAAAGCTGTGGTCACAGGACTGAATTTATTTTAATCCCCTGGTTCAAGTGGCCCTAGAAATAATCATACTTGTATCAATCTATATTGCATGACTTTTGTAAGATGTGAAAATAGTGTTTTTCACTAAATTGTCACTTATTATTGTTCATTTAGGGCCACTAACATCGAAAAATTTCTCAGCTACAGTGTCAAAAGGATAGGGACAATTTGATGTTTTCTTTTGATGCTGTTTGTTGATATCTAGACCACTGTAGCTTGATTGCCTAACATTAAACCTATAATAACAGTGCAATCATAGCAGTATCATCATGAATGTTGTTACAATAGAAACAACATTTACACGGCCTCAGAATGGTAATTATCAAACTTTTTGTCATGAAGCGCTTATTTGCTCGCATTGATCTGCCCCGGTCAGTTGTTAGCTCTTCTCATCTGAGGTGTATTGATTGTATAATCAGTAGATAGAGGCTGTGGGCAGATGAAATTCAGTGTTGTTGGGCAAATTATCGGCTGCTTGCCTGTTGACCTGGACCCTGCTGGTTGTACCTTAGATGCCGGTGGGATTATTACTCATTTCAGTGACCCTACTTTACGACAGAGCACTCTGTATTATTATAAAAGATAAATGCCATCCTGCTTGCTCTGGTTGTGGTTGACTACACAAATGTCAGAATGCAGCTAGCCCGAAAACCGGGAAGTACAAGTGTTCCAGGTGATATTAAAAAGGAGAAATTTTCAAGGACTTTACCTTTTCTGTATGTGTCTCTCCATTTGAAGGTAATGATGAAAAGCCTGTGTGCGTCCAGAGGATGATAATAATGAGCACTCTATCGCGGACTAAGGGTTATGACAAGTCAATTAATATTCTGATTTTTCCCGTAGGAACAACAAGGTTTAGATTAAGCTAAGCAAATGGACTAAAAGCTCATGGTCAGTGAAAGTCGCAGAGCTTGGAATTAAGTCCGTTTCCTCTGAATATGAGTCAAGTTTGTTATATTCTATAACTCTGCCTTGTTAGGTATGACCTGACCTGTTTCATCCAGCTAGATTGGGGGGAAAGGCCTTAATGTTATTTAAATAAAGTATTGCATGGGGTAACTTTTGAGACTATTGGGGCCTTTAAATATTTACAGCGTTCCAAAAGCCGAAGTCTAGCATGGAACTATTTTAAAAGACAAAATTATTTTATATAAAGAACAATGTGAATTTTACAGCCGGTGGCTATTTAAAAACTAGATATTTCCAGTGGAATGTTTCACTCCTGTGGCAAAATTCTCCAAGCTTATTTCTTTTGCCATTTCTTGCTTTTCTTAGTCTGATTACTCATCACACTTTGAAACTGTGTAACTTGTAGGTAACTACAGCCTGACATCACGTCCTAATGCTGAGACCAGGCCTTTTCCACTATGTGGAAACCTATTTTGATATTCAAAGTACTCCACGCATATATTTTTTAAAACCTGACAGTACTCACATGTTCATTCTTTCTCTCTGAAAAGAAAAAAATGTAAATAGCGTGTACGTTACTAACAGTGCAGTGCCATGAAAATATGAACACTTTGGAACTGATAATTCCAATAGTAATCTAGATGAAAGAACAACAAAATTCTACATCTCTAAATGCTCTTGGTTGTGAACTGTCTCCTTCCTTCTGCCAACTATTCTTCCTTCCGCCATCCATTATATTGTAAAGGTCAGTCAGTGGTTACCTGCTCATTGTATTTTAAAGGCATTCTCTCAGCAAGTAGTCTTAGAAGCAAGTACTGCAGTACCACATTCCTCTTTGGTTTTAAATTCTGCAGCTGTTGAATCATGATTAGGCAATGATTTTTCCCTTCTTGAACACTATTTTATAGTCTTAGTTTTAAAAGACTGAATGACTGATCTCTTACCTAAAATATGATAGGAGATAATGGGTGAAGTACATGAAAGTTACATGCAGAGGTGTCTTGGAGTTGAAATATTTTGCATTTTGTATCTCTGTGAGCACCAAAGAAAATAGCTGTTTGAGTACTCCTCAACAGATCATCTTACCTGAGTTGGACAAATAGCTAAAAAGTAACTCCCAGATTCTAAAATTTTAAGCCTTGCAACAGAATCCTTAATTTGTATGCATATTCCTTTCCTTTTTCTTATGACTGCTGAAATATGCACTGACTACCTGAAAAATATTTAAAGGAAAATAGTTATCTTTTTCAGATTCCCCCTGCACTAAAAGCTAACCACATGTAATACTTATGTAGTCATTATTTCGTGCATTATTGTATTGTTAGCTCTTTATGTCTGACATATTTTATTATTTCCTTCATTGCATAATGCTATGCTTTCTATGTAGAAGGAACTCAAATATGGGTTGTAATGGACTGGACATTCCATCAACAAGTATTTATTAAGGGTTTACTATATATGAGCCACAGTCATCATTGTTGTGCTCAGTGGTGTCCAACTCTGTGAGACCCCATGTACCATAGCCTGCCATGCTCCTCTGTCCATGGGATTTTCCGCAAGAATAGTGGAGTGGGTTGCCATTTCCTCTTCCATGGCATCTTCCAGACCCAAGGATCAAACTCTTGTCTCCTGCTGCTCCTGCATTGGCAGGGAGATTCTTTACCACTCAGTCACCTGGGAAGCCTTTATGGATATACCATAATTCATTTATTCATTTATTTGTTTCTTGACATTTGAGGATATTTTTTCTCCCAGTTTATAGCATTAATGAATTGTTGTTGTTCAGTCACTAAGTCATGTCTGACTCTTTGCGACCCCAAGAACTGCAGCACACTAGGCTTCGCTGTACTTCACTATCTCCCTGAATTTGCTCAAACTCGTGTCCATTGAGTCGGTGATGCCATCCAACCATCTCATCTTCTGTCATCCTCTTCTCCTCTTGCTCTCAATCTTTCCCAGCATCAATATCTTTTCCAGCGAGTCAGCTCTTTGTATCAGGTGGCCAAAGTATTGGAGCTTCAGCTTCAGCATCAGTCCTTCCAAAGAATATTCACTGTTGATTTCCTTTAGGACTGACTGGTTTGATCTCTTCGCTGTCCAAGGGACTCTCAATAACCTCTGGCATCACAGTTTGAAAGCGTCAAGTCTTTGGCACTCAGCCTTCTTTATGGTCCAGCTCTCACATCCATACATGACTACTGGAAAACCACAGCTTTGATTATACAGACCTTTGTTGGCAAAGTGATGTCTCTGCTTTTTAATACCCTGTCTAGGTTTGTCATAGGTATTCTTCCAAGTAGCAAGCAAAAAGTACCTTTTAATTTTGTGGCTGCAGTCACCATTTGCAGTGATTTTGGAGCCCAAGAAAATGAAATCTGACACTGTTTCCACATTTCCCCCATTTATTTCCCATGAAGTGATATGACCAGATGCCATGATCTTAGTTTATCAAATGTTGAGTTTTAAGCCACCTTTTTTACTCTCTTCTTTCACCTTCATCAAGAAGCTCTTGTTCTTTGCTTTTTACCATAAGGGTGGTGTCATCTGCGTATCTGAGGTTGTTGATATTTCTCCCAGAAATCTTGATTCCATCTTGTGATTCATCCATCCTGGCATTTCACATGATGTACTCTGCATTTACAGAGAAGGCAATGGCGACCCACTCCAGTACTCTTGCCTGGAAAATCCCATGGACAGAGGAGCCTGGTAGGCTGCAGTCCGTGGGGTTGCTGAGTTGGACACGACTGAGTGACTTCACTTTCACTTTTCACTTTCATGCACTGGAGAAGGAAATGGCAACCCATTCCGGTGTTCTTGCCTGGAGAATCCCAGGGACGGGGGAGCCTGGTGGGCTGCCGTCTATGGGGTCGTGCAGAATCGGACACGACTGAAGCGACTTAGCAGCAGCAGCACTCTGCATTTAAGTTAAATAAGCAGGGTGATAATATACAGCCTTGATGAACTTCTTTCCCAGTTTTGAACCAGTCCGTTGTTTCATGTCCAGGTCTAACTGTTGCTTCTTGTCCTGCCTACAGGCTTCTCAGAAGGCAGGTAATGTGGTCTGGTATTCCCATTTCATTAAGAATATTCCACAGTTTGTTGTGATCCACATAGTCAAAGGCTTTAGCAGAGTCAGTAAAGCAGAAGTAGATGTTTTTCTGGAATTCCTTTGCTTTTCCTATGGTCCAGCATATGTTGGCAATTTGATCTCTGGTTCCTCTGCCTTTTCTAAATCCAACTTTTACATCTAGAAGTTCTTGGTTTACATATGGCTGAAGCTTAGCTTGAAGGATTTCGAGCATAATCTTGCTGACGTGAAATGAGTGCAGTTGTACAGTAATTTGAACATTCTTTGGGATTGCCCTTCTTTGGGATTGGAATGAAAACTGACCTTTTCCAGTCCTGTGGCTACTGCTGAGTTTTTCAAATTTGCTGGCATATTGAGTGCAGCACTTTAACAGCATCATCTTTTAAGATTTGAAATAGCTCAGCTGGAATTCCTACACCTCGACTAGCTTTGTTCATAGTAATACTTCTTAAGGTCCATTTGATTTCACACTCCAGGATGTCTGGCTCTAGATGAGTGACCACATCATCATGGTTATCTGGGTCATTAAGAGTTTTTTGGTACAGTTCTGTGTATTCTTGCCACCTTTTCTTAATCTCTAAGAAGAGAGATATAAACACTGGTATGTGGAGCTATGTTTTCATTACTCTGAAATGAGAATATGAGTTGGGATTGCTGTATGGATAATACAGGAAATATATATTTAACTTTCTGAGAAACTGTCAAATTGTTTTTCCAAAATGGTTTATCTTCTTCCATTGCCTCCAGCCGTGCCTTAGGGTTCCCATTGCTCTAAGTCTTAGCAGACACTTCCTATGTGGAAGTCTAGTAGTATCTCAGCGTGGCCAGAATAGGAG
The DNA here is from genome assembly GCF_029378745.1 of Bos indicus. Taxonomy (NCBI): domain Eukaryota; kingdom Metazoa; phylum Chordata; class Mammalia; order Artiodactyla; family Bovidae; genus Bos; species Bos indicus. The sequence goes on from NC_091770.1 coordinate 26,725,561, forward strand.
GTGGGAAAAATCAGACTATAGTCTCCCGCTTCTTCTCCCTCTCCTTATCGATTTTCATTCCACTGCTTCTCCATGGAATAGCAATACAGACACAGACACTATGGCATTTTCTGAGGAAGGTGAGGCATTTTGATAGGTGAGAGGTGAAAAAAAGAGGAAGGAGAAAGTGAGACCAGAAAGGGAGAGGTGTGCTGTGGAAGAAGGCTAAGATTATATAGTGAAAGTTTGGGTGTTTTGCTGTTATATTATTGGATGTCAAAGGCAAAATGAAGGTGTTTTTAGTGGAGGAGGGCAGGATGTCCACATCAGGTTTATGTTTTAGATTTTTGTGTTAGATAGATGATTCTGATGAACATATGGTTATTTGGATGAATATGATTGGAATGAGAAGCAGATCTTTTTAGCTCTATGATCAACATTAGCTTTATTCTTTTTTTTCTCTATTCCTTAGAAATTTCACTAGTTCACTGACTTCAGTTATATTCCCAGCCACTTTGGTATTTTTCTCTTAATGGCCTAACTTTACCTCAAACCCAATGTATCGGAGAGGAAGACACCCAAGGTCATCATTTCTCTTCCCTTTGTTCAACTCTGTTTCCATTTCCATCACCTTTCTTCCAGTGCTTAAGCTAGATGTCTTGGAATTGTCTTGACTTTTCTATGTTGTTTTCTTTATCTAATTTTTCATGAAGCTTAGTATTTTTTATTTTCTCAGAAAGTCTCTCAAATTTGGTTCTTTTTACTTCTCACTGCCACATTCTCCTCATCTTAATCTACTTTTCTGCACCAATCTCCTAACTTAGTTTTTCTTTTTCACCAAGCACTACCTTCTGTTTTTTCCATTCCTACCAGATAAATCTGACACTTCATTTTCTTCCTGTCACTCTTTTGAAAGGAAAAGACTCTTACTGGGGACACTCCAGTAGGCACTTTCAAACATGGTTTCATTCCATTCTGGGAAGTTAGTCTCATTAACCACATTTTGTATAACAAGAACTAAGGCTCCCCATGGTACAACTGGACTTTGTATCTAGTTCTATCTGAACACAAAGCCCAGAGTCTTTCCTTTGCTCTCCTTTGCCAAAACACTACAGTGAGTCCGTTTGACCAACAATTTTAAGTCCCAACATTTCTGGTTCTCATAGCCCTATAACATCTTCTCCCCTCCCTCAGATCATACCCTCCCACCCTCACCCTACCCTCCAAGCTAAACTCTTATATTTTCCAGTATTCTAAAATAAGTCCTTTCTCTTCTGCAGGTCTGCTATCTCAAAGACTAAAATGCTGCAAGCTGTTTAGCGCCTGTGTCTTTTCATATAACATGTGAAATGTTTTTCAAATAGCATTTCTCCCTTGAAATTGTCTCACTTTTGCCCCAGACAACGTTTAGCTATCTCTTAGTCTCACATTGTCCCACACTGAAGTTGGTTCAAACAATTTTAAAGGCCTCACCAATCTTTAAATTAAGGAATGCATATGAGAAGAGTAAATATAGAACATGAAGACATTTATTTCTGAAAAACAAAATTTAGTCCTGGTTTTCATTTTGGAAAATTAATAGGAAAAAAATTTTTAGTTACAGAATGAACATTTAGAAAATTTTATTTTATAGTTAAAATTAAGAAAACACAGACCATTATTTTTGTTCAAATTCTTGTCTGTCAAATTTCTATCTTCCTGAATAGGCTATGTAGGTGGGTGCTGGTGGCCTGAGTAAGTCAGGAATCAGCTACAGCATGAAGTCTCAGTCAGAGTAGAATATTCCAAAGAGAAATAAAGGAAAGGAAAATAAACTTTTCTTCCTTTAGCTAATCAACATTGGCTCCAATAGAGCAGTTAAAAAAAAAAAAAGAATGTTTGAAGAGAAAAATTTGGCTTATATATGACACCTGATTAATACTTTGTTTATACCTTGTTCTTATTGTTGGGTAAGCTTACTGCCAGAAGTCCTAGAGATTCCTGCTGCTGCTGCTGCTGCTAAGTCGCTTCAGTCGTGTCCAACTCTGTGTGACCCCATAGATGGCAGCCCACCAGGCTCCTCCGTCCCCGGGATTTTGCAGGCAAGAATACTGGAGTGGGTTGCCATGTCCTTCTCCAATGCATGCATGCATGCTAAGTCACTTCAGTCATGTCTGACTCTGTGCTACCCTATGGACAGCAGCCCACCAGGCTCCTCTGTCCACGGGATTCTCTAGGCAAGAATACTGGAGTGGGTTGCCATTTCCTTCTCCTGGAGATTCCTATATTTTTTAAATTAAGAATTTCAGACCTCTCAGCCACTGTTCCATTGGATCATAGAAAAGAAAGAGAATTCCAGAAAAACATCTGCTTCATTGACTACGCTAAAGCCTTTGACTGTGTGGATCACAACAAACTGTGGAAAATTCTTAAAGAGCGGGAATACCAGACCACCTTACCTGCCTCATGCAAAACCTGTATGCAGGTCAAGAAGCAACAGGATAATAGAATTAACAGAATAACAGAATAAACAGAATTTCGGCTCTCCAGTAAGACAGACAAGAATTTAGATCTCTTCTTTATTAATTAGCCAGTTTGTTACCTATTATTGAATCACCTTAGTTCTCAATTTCCTTAACTGTGAAATGGATATAATTGTGTTGCCTTTCATCATAGGGTTGCTGTGAGGATTAAAAGATCCAATGGTAATAAAAGGATTTAGAAGTTTGGCACATGAATTCTCAATTTAAAAAAAGAGCCATTATTATTTTTGTTATTTAATAAAATGTTTCATTAAGCTTACCTCAGATAATTTCTTAAAGTATCCTCAGTGATATTTATATCTTACTTGAATAGTTTATAAAATATAACTTCTTCTAATGAGATTATGGATTGCATTGCTGCTCCTTAACCTATTGCCTACAAGGTAAGATGAAAGTAGTGGAGTATTTTTAATTTGTAAGATGTGGAAGTGTGCCAGAGGACATGGGATATTACCTTGTATTTGAATAATGGCCTTCATTGAAATCATTTTCATCTCCAAATGAAAGTCAGTTATAAAGACAAGTCCTACCTATAGAAATACTGTTTCACTGATAATTTATGGATAGTGTTAAATGCTCTCTAAATTGTTAAGCAGAATTCTATCTTCTCCATGGGATCTTTCCAACTCAGGGATTGAAATTGGGTCTCCAGTTTTGGTAGGCAGATTCTTTACCACTGAGCCGCCAGGGAAGCCCAGTGATCTAAAATGGGAGATACTAAATTAAAATTAACCTAATCCCATTCATTATAAGATACTTGTGGAATGCAACAATAATTTTTTGGATTAAAATTCAAGTCAGCAAGTACTTATGTTACCTATTTATAAAGCATGGGCTTCCCAGGTGGCGCTAGTGATAAAGAACCCGCCTACCAATGCAGGAGACATAAAAGACTCAGGTTGGATCCCTGGATGAGGAAGATCCCCTGCAGGGGGACATGGAAACCCACTCCAGTATTCTTGCCTGGAAAATCCCATTGACAGAGGAGCCTGGTGGACTATAGTCCCTAGGACTGCAAAGAGTCAGGCACGACTGAAATGACTTTGCACACATGCATAGATAAAGCATAGTATTCAGTTCTTTAAGTCTATAGAAGATAAACAAGATGGAGTTCCTGGAGGTGCTGTGGTCTAAAGTAGGAAATTGGATATCTGCATGAAATGATTTTAAAAAACAGTGAAAAGGCTTGTTGACTAAACCAAAGCAGTTTTAGTGTCCAGCTTTTTTAAAGGAGAAAAAATTATACCTCCTATCAGCCGGACAGGTTAATTTTGACACTTTTAAAGATTCTGTGCTAGATGAAATCACTGAACACTCAATTAGTCACCACATAGGAGAGCGTGAAGCACTGAGTAGTCACTCTCTTGGCTTTGCAAAGAGCAAATTGTACCAGATCGATTTAATTTCCTTCTTCAAGAGATTGACAGTTTGTACAGACATTTAAGAAGCAGGATATGTAATTTATCTGAACTTCAGAAGGGATTTTGATTCAGTCACACCTGACATTTTAGCACTAACTCCAAGGATGTGGTCCAATCCAGACTGTATTCCTGTAGTAAGGAGCCCACCTCACTGATAAGCCACAATTGAAAATGGTCACCAGGGGTTCAGTGTCAACAATAAATCTGTTCCAAGGAAAACTCAAATACAAGTGCTTTGAAAAGTTGTTATAGTTGAAATGCAATGATCTTAAACCATTATAAAGGAACCAGTATGTACTCTATGTAGGGCAATAGGACCAAGTTCAAAATAGTGTGCTGTGAGGATCATGAGCAGTATCAAAGATAGATGGAAAATAGGAGCAGTGTGGCCTTAAGTATGACAAAGACAAAATTGGGAGTCAGTAGTGGCAATGGCACCCCACTCCAGTACTCTTGCTTGGAAAATCCCATGGACAGGGGCGCCTGGTGGGCTGCAGTCCATGGGGTTGCTGAGGGTCGGACACGACTGAGCAACTTCACTTTGACTTTTCACTTTCATGCATTGGAGAAGGAAATGGCAACCCACTCCAGTGTTCTTGCCTGGAGAATCCCAGGGACGGAGGAGCCTAGTGGGCTGCCATCTATGGGGTCGCACAGGGTCGGACACAACTGACGCAACTTAGCCACAGCAGCAGTGAAACCCAGTCTATATATCCCTGAGCAATTCTGTGTCGTTATTTATAAGCAACACATAATTTCAGAGTGTGTAAAAAGGAATATGATTTGCAAGCATAGGAGTCCAGAGTCATTACTCTGTAGTAGATAGTTTAAGAGTTACAACTCTGGAGTTAGTTAGAGTTACAACTTTAGAGTTAGTTAGAGTTATAGCTTGCAGACTATTCTAATTGTACGCTGCAGGGAAGCTAGAGGGCCCAGAGTAAAACATTCTAAACATGTAAGATGATGACTAGATGTTTCTTTGAAGTTCAAACTAGAGAAGAGTGTGTGTGTGTGTGTGTGTGTGTGTGTGTGCATGCGTAAGTGTGCATGCACACTCGGTTGTGTCTGACTCTTTGCGACCCCATGGACTGTAGCCCGCCAGGCTCCTCTGTCCATGGGATTTTTCAGGCAGAAATATTGGGGCAAGTTGCCGTTTCCCACTCCAGGGGATCTTTTCAACCCAGGGATCAAACCCTCATCTCTTGTGTCTCCTGCACTGGCAGGCGAATTCTTTTTTTTTTTTTTTTTTTAATTTCTTTATTGAAGGATAATTGCTTTACAGAATTTTTTTGTTTTCTGTCAGACTTCGACATGAATCAGCCATAGGTGAATTCTTTACCTCTGTACTACCTGGGAAGTCCATAGGGAAGAGAGACCACATTTCAAATTGTGCAGAGGTATTATTGCATTTCATAGTCATTTGTTGAGTAGTGACAATATGTCAGATTGTCAGGATAAGTTTATGAAGTGATTGTTTTATTTTACTTTTCACAGGGGATAATGTAAAACAAATGCACTTAAATATAGTGAGAATTCGGTTAGATAAAGGAAGAATTATTTTACTATTGAGGTCATTAAACACTGAAACATGTTATCAGAGAGTTTCTGAAATATTTTTTCTTGGAATCTGGAAACAGAAGAGACAGCCTTCTGCCTAAGGTGGCATAGGTGTCCAGCACTTTGGTTTAGTCCAGTGGTTCCAGAATCTGACAGTGTCAGGACTGCTTGGATAGAATTTTTTAGAAAACAGCCTACTGAAGTATAATTGACCTACTATAAATTACACATATTTCAATCATATAATCTGATATTTTTACTTATGTATGTACCCATGGTACTATCACCACATTCAAGATAATAAACATATTCATCATCACCAAAAGTTTTTTCATGCCTTTATGTAGTTCTTCTTCCCAACCCTCTATGGGCAACCCTTATCTACTTTCTGTCCCTAGAGATTATTAATTTGCATTGTCTAGAATTTTATGTACATGGAATCAAATAGTTTGTCCTCTTTTTCACCTGGCTTTCACTCGGTATATTTATTTTGAACTTTATCCATGTTGTAATGTATTTCAATAGGTCATTCCTTTTTATTGCTGAGTAGTATTCCATTGTATGTATGCAGTTTATTTATCCATTTATTCATTGATGGACATTTGGGTTCTTTTCAGTTTGGGGTTATTACAGATAAAGCTGTTATGAACATTTATATATAAGCTTTTGATAAGACCTATTTTCTCATTTCTCTATTTTCTTATTTCTCTAGAATCATAGCATTATATGGTAATATTATGTGTTTAACTTTTAAAACAACTGTCAAATTGTTTTCCGTGTGGTATTTCTGTTTTACACTCCCAGCAGCCATTGTGGGAGAGTTCAGCCAACACTTGAAATGATGAGGCTCTTTGATTTTAGACATCCTAATAGCTGTGTAGTGGTATTGCATTGTGGTTTTTATTTAAACTTCCCAAATGGCCAAAGATGTTGAGGATCTTTTCCTGTGCCGATTTGCCATCTATGTATTTTCTTTGGCAAAGTTTTTTCTTTTTTTCCCTTACCACTTTCTAACATGAGTATTTGTCTTCTTATTGAGTTTTGAGAGTTCTTTGTATATTATCAGTACAAGTCCTTTAGCAGATAGCTGATCTGCAGATATCTTCTCTCAGTCTGTAGTTTTGCCTTTTCATGTCTCTCAAAAAGCAGAAGTTTTTGATCTTGATGAAGTCCAATTCATCCTTTTTTTTTTTTCCTTCTATGGATTGTCCTTTGTTCATGTCTAGGAACTCTTTGGCTGACCCAATGTTACAAATGTTTTCTCCTGTGTTGTATTTTTTTAAGGTGTTCTGTTTTTATTTTTATTTTTTTTATTTATTAATTTATATGTTGGCTATGGTGGGTCTTCATTGCTGCACTTGGGCTTTCTCTAGTTGTGGCAAGTGGGGGCCACTCTTCGTTGAGCTGTGTGGGCTTTTCACCACAGTAGCTTATTTCATTGTGGAGCACAGACTCTAGGCACAGAGGGCTCAGTAATTTTTGGCTCCCGGGCTTAGTTGCTTCTTGACAAAGAGTATCTTCTGAGACCAGGGATTGAACTGGCGTCCCTTGCATTGCAAGGCAGGCTCTTAACTGTGGACCACCAGGGAAACTCTCTCGTATGTTTTCTTATAAAAGTTTTATGGTTCGAGTTTTATAGTGGGTCTTTATCCATTTTGAGTAACTTTTTTATATGGTATGAGGTATGGATCAATGTTCTTATTTTACATATGGATGTTTGTTTTTCTAGCATTAGTTGTTGAAAAGACTATTCTTTTTCCACTGAAATGTCATTGAACCTGTGTCAAAAATCAGTTGTTCGTGTATGTATAGGTCTATCTCTGGGTTCTCTACTGAGTTTCATTGGTATATTTGTTAAAGGGTGTTCTGAGACCTAATTTCCAAACTGTGGAGGGAGGATTTTCTCCCCACACAACCAAGAAATGCTCAGGATACCAACCAGGAGTCCTACAATTCAACTCAATTCTCACCCTGTATCCCCAGAAGGAGCCTCAGATCCTACAAGGAAAAAGCTCATTCTACTAGACCACTCTCCATTTCAGATGCCAATTACAGGCCCAGGTTGTTACCTGTGCTTCTGATCAACTGGCTACAAATCAGAAGTTCCCATGACCCCTTCTTTGAGTTTGGTTCTTTTTTCTAGAGTGGCTCACAGGACTCAGTAAACCCATTTACTCACTGGGTTACTGGCTTATTACAAAAGGATACAGAGGAACATCCAGATGGAAGAGATACATAGGGCAAGGTGTGTTAGAAGGGTACAGAACTTCCATGCTGTCTGAGAATGCCACTCCACCTGAATCTCCATGAGCTCACCAACCCAGAAATTCTTCACACCGTATCCTTTTGGATTTTTATAGAGGCTTCATTATGTAGGCAGGATTGATAAAGCATCAGCTATTGGTGATTGATTTACCCTCCAGCTCCTCTTCTTCCCCAGAGGTCAAGATGTGGAACTGAAAGTTCCAACCCTCCAATCACAGGTGACCTGAGAGCATTCCAGGAGTTACCTACCGCCTTATCATAATAAATGACACTTACTTTTCTCACCATTTAGGAAATTCTTAGGGTTTTAGAACCTCTGGTATAGTGCTAGAAACAGGAATTAAGACCAAATATATTTTCTTGTTATAAATCACAATATTATACTTGTCTTTGTATTGAAACCACACTCTCTTATTACTGTATTATTATATTAAGTCTTAAAATCAGGTAATATCAGTTTTTCAAACTTGATCTTCTTTCTCAAAGATATTTTGGTTATTTTAGGTCTTTTGCATTTTCATATGAATTTTATAATCAGCTTGTCAACTTTTATTTGACTACTAGGATTTTGATTGAAATTGCATTGAGTCAACAGATAAATTTGAGGGTAGTAGACCTCTCAACAGTATTAAGTCTTCTAATCCATGGGTGTGGTATATTCTTCCATTAATTTAATTTTTAAGTTTCTTTCAGCAATATTTTGTGATTTTCAGTATACTAATCTTACACATCTTCTGTCAGATTTATCCCTAAGAATTTCATGTTTTTATTGCTATTGTAAGTTTTATTTTCAAATTTTAATATCTAATAGTTTGTTGCTGGTGTATAGAAATATAGTTAACTTTGTGTATTGATGTTGTATCTTGCAATCTTACTAAATTTACATATTAGCTCTAATGACTTTTGGGTAAAATTTTCTATGTAGACAATCATGTTGTGTGCTACAGTGACAATTTTACATATTCCTTTCCCATCTAGATTCCTTTTATTTCTTTTTCTTCCCATACTTCACTGACTGGAACCTCTAGCACAGTGTTGTATGGAAGTGGTAACAGGTTATCTTTGTTTTGTGAGGGACATTGGTTTGTAGTTTTCTCATAATATCTTTGATTTTTGTATCAGGGTTTAATGTCCTTATAAAATGAGTTAGGCAATATTAAGGAGAAAGGGACGACAGAGGATGAGTTGGTTGAATGGCATCACCGACTCAATGGACATGAGTTTGACCAAGCTCTGGGAGTTGGTGATGGACAGGGAAGCCTGGTGTGCTGCAGTCCAAGGGGTTGCAAAAAGTCGGACGTGACTGAGTGAATGAACTGAATTGAACTGAACTAAATATTCTTTTTTAGTTTTGTGAAATAATTTGAAAGAATTGGTATTATTTTCTCAATTTTCTTGGAATTTAGCAATGACACCATCTGGGCCTACTAAAGCTCATTCTGTGGGTGAGTCCAGAAATCTCTTTGTAACAAGTTCCCTGTATGATGCTGCAGAACCACTGATCTGATAAAACGTGATCTCTTAAAGTCCAAGCCAACCATCAGCCAAACAGTCAGGGATGTGGCAGTTCTCAAGAGGCAAACGGATCATCATCAGCCAGTGGCTTTCATCTTTGAACTGTGCTTGCATCATCATGGAGCTGCATCACTAAACTTTGGAACTCCCTCCCCAGAAAAATCCCATGCAGATGGGTCTGTCAGGAGGTCATTCTGACAGAATTGTGAGAATTGTAAAACATCTAAAGTTTATTTGGTAATTAGAATCATGCATATAGATTCCTTTCTGTTTTATAACAGATAGAAAATTGAACATTTGCTTCAATATGCCATGAAATCAAACTTTTTAGAGAAGATTATGTTTTATAAGGAAAATGAGTTGTCCTATGGCATGCTACTGATTAGATCTTTACTCTGTTCAAGTTTGGAATGATTAAAATCCTCTTCAATAATTGTGAATTTTCCCCTGATAAAAGTCACCTTTGAGGTTGCTTATTATGCAGTAGATTCAAGTTCGTAATTTTATTACTATTTTTTTACTAATTTTATTACTAACTTGTGCTTCCTCTAGGAAGCACAAATTCCTAAGTGCATATTAATTGACTACTTGATCTATTTGTAGCGCATTTGATGAACTGTTTTCACAAATGCCATGACTGTTTTCACAAATCTCCGGCTTTTACACATACTGGTTAACTACTTTGTGACTAAATTTTAATCCTTTGAAAGTGAAAGTCTCTCAGTCATGTCCGACTCTGCAACCCCATGGACTATACAGTCCATGGAATTCTCCAGGCCAGAATACTGGAGTGGGTAGCCTTGCCCTTCTCCAGGGGATCTTCCCAACCCAGGGATTGAAGCCAGGTCTCCCACATTGCAGGCGGATTCTTTACCGCTGAGCCACCAGGGAAAGTGGTACTAATTTGTGAACAATGGCTTGCATTAACTACTTACAGTGGAAACAGCGGCTGAGTTTATTTTTCTGGGCTCCAAAATCACTGCAGATGGTGATTACAGCCATGAAATTAAAAGACACTTACTCCTTGGAAGGAAAATTATGACCAACCTAGACAGCATATTAAAAAGCAGAGACATTACTTTGTCAACAAAGGTCCGTCTAGTCAAGGCTATGGTTTTTCCAGTGGTCATGTATGGATATGAGAGTTGGACCTAAAGAAAGCTGAGCACTGAAGAATTGATGCTTTTGAACTGTGGTGTTGGAGAAGACTCTTGAAAGTCCCTTGGACTGCAAGGAGATCCAACCAGTCCATCCTAAAGGAGATCAGTCCTGGGTGTTCATTGGAAGGACTGATGCTGAAGCTGAAACTCCAGTACTTTGACCACCTGATAGGAAGAGCTGACTCATTGGAAAAGACCCTGATGCTGGGAAATATTGAAGGCAGGAGGAGAAGGGGACAACAGAGGATGAAATGGTTGGATGGCATCACCGAATCAATGGACATGGGTTTGGGTAAACTCCAGGAGTTGGTGATGGACAGGGATGCCTGGCATGCTGCGGTTCATGGGGTCACAAAGAGTCGGACACGACTGAGCAACTGAACTGAACTGAACTACTTACATACCTCTATTTTGGGTGACTAAGTATAAAATCATTTTAAAAATCTTATGTCCATAATTCTTTATGGTGAATCTATAATCAGTAATATTCACCAGCCAGTGATTTTGTTGTTGTTCAGTCACTTAGTCATGTCCAACTCTCTGTGACCTCATGGACTGCAGCACTCCAGATTTCCCTGTCCTTCACAATCTCCCAGAGCTTGCTCAAACTCATGTCCATTGAGTCGGTGATGCATTCCAACCATCTCATCCTCTGCTGTCCCCTTCACCTTCTGCCTTCAATCTTTCCCAGCATCAGGGTCTTTTCTGATGAATCAGTTCTTCCCATCAGGTGGCCAAAGTATTGGAGTTTCAATTTCAGCATCAGTCCTTCCAATGAATATTCAGGATTGATTTCCTTTAGGATGGACTGGTTTGATCTCCTTGCAGTCCAAGGGACTCTCAAGAATCTTCTCCAACACCACAGTTAAAAAGCATCAGTTCTTCAGTACTCAGCCTTCTTCATGGTCCAATTCTCACATCCAAACATGACAACCGGAAAACCATAGCTTTGACTATATGGAGCTTTCTCAGCAAAGTAATGTCTCTGCTTTTTAATATGCTGTCTAGGTTTGTCATAGCTTTTCTTCCAAGGAGCAAGCATCTTTCATGGCTGCTGTCACCACCTGAAGTGATTTTGGAGCCCAAGAAAATAAAATCTGTCACTGTTTCCATTGTTTCCCCATCTATTTGCCATGAGGTGATGGGACTAGATGCCATGATCTTCATTTTTTGAATGTTGAGTTTTAAGTCAGCTTTTTCACTCTCCTCTTTCACCTTCATCAAGAGGCTCTTTAGTTCCTCTTCGCTTTCTGCCAAAAAGGTGGTGTCATCTGCATGTCTGAGGTTATTGATATTTCTCCTGGCAATCTTGATTCCTGGTTGTGCTTCATCCAGCCCAGCATTTCGCATGATGTACTCTGCATATAAGTTAAATAAGCAGGGTGACGATATACAGCCCTGATGTACTACTTTCCCAGTTTGGAACTAGTTCGTGTTCCATGTCTGGTTCTAACCATTTCTTCTTGACCTGCATACAGATTTCTCAGGAGGCAGGTAAGGTGGTCTGGTATTCCCAGTTTAAGAGTTTTCCACAGTTTGTTGTGATCCACATAGTCAAAGGCTTTGTGTAGTCAATGAAGCAGAAGTAGATGTTTTTCTGGAATTATCTTGTTTTTTCTATGATCCAGCATATGTTGGTAATTTGATCTCTGGTTCCTCTGCCTTTTCTAAATCCAGCTTGAACATCTGGAAGTTCTTGGTTCACATACTTAGAGAAATTTGAGCATTACTTTGCTAACCTGTGAAATGAGTGCAATTGTGTGGTAGTTTGACATTCTTTGGGATTGCCCTTCTTTGGGACTGGAATAAAAACTGACCTTTTCTAGTCCTGTGGCCACTGCTGAGTTTTCCAAATTTGCTGACATGTTGTTGAGTGCAAGACTTTAACAGCATCATCTTTTAGGATTTGAAGTAGCTCAGCTGGAATTCCATCACCTCCACTAGCCTTTATTTGGGTGATGCTTCCTAAGGCCCACTTGCCTTCACACTCCAGGATGTCTGGCTGTAGATGAGTGATCACACAATCATGGTTATCTGGGTCATTGAGATCTCTTTTGCATATTTCTTCTGTGTTTTCTTGCCACCTCTTCTTAATATCTTCTTCTATTAGGTCCATACCGTTTCTGTCCTTTATTGTGCACATCTTTGCATGAAATGTTCCCTTGGTATCTCTTAATTTTCTTGAAGAAATCTCTAGTCTTTCCTATTCTTGTTTTCCTCTATTTCTTTGCCTTGATCACTTAGGAAGGCTTTCTTAAGTCTCCTTGCTATTCTTTGGAACTCTCTTTTTCTTGGGGATGATTTAGAGTCCAAAATACAGGTACTTGGGTGCAGTCTCAAAAACTACAGAATGATCTCTGTTCATTTCTAAAGCAAACCATTCAATATTACAGTAATCCAAGGCTATGCCCTAACCACTAATGCTGGAGAAGCTGAAATTGAATGATTCTATGAAGACCTATGGAGAAGGCAATGGCAAGCCACTCCAGTACTATTGCCTAGAAAATCCCATGGATGCAGGAGCCTGGTAGGCTGCAGTCCATGGGGTCGCTACAAGTCGGACGCGACTGAGCGACTTCACTTTCACTTTTCACTTTCATACAATGGAGAAGGCAATGGCAACCCACTCCAGTGTTCTTGCCTGGAGAATCCCAGGGATGGCAGAGCCTGGTGGGCTGCCGTCTATGGAGTCGCACAGAGTCGGACATGACTGAAGTGACTTAGCAGCAGCAGCATGAAGACCTATATGACCTTCTATAACTAGCACTGAAAAAAGATGTCCTTTTCATCATAGGGGACTGGGATGCAAAAGTAAGAAGTCAAGAGACACCTGGAGTAACAGGCAAATTTGGCCTTGGGATATGGAATGAAGCAGGGCAAAGGCTAACAAAGGCCAAGAGAACACGTTGGTCATAGTAAACACCCTCTTCCAACAACACAAGAGACAATTCTACATGTGGACATCACCAGATGGTCATTACCAAAATCAGATTGATTATATTCTTTGCAGCCAAAGATGGAGAAGCTCTATACAGGCAGCAAAACAAGACTGGGAGCTAACTGTGGCTCAGATCATGAACTCCTTATTGGAAAATTCAGACTTAAATTGAAGAAAGTAGGGAAAACCACTAGACCATTCAGATATGACCTAAATCAAATTCCTTATGATTGTACAGTGGAAGTGACAAGTAGATTCAAGGGATTAGCTCTGATAGGCAGAATGCCTGAAGAACTATGGATGGAGGCTTGTAACATTGTACAGTAGGTGGTGATCAAAACCATCCCCAGGAGAAAGAAAAGGCAGTGATATCAGCACCTTATATAAGAAATGTCACTTTCTGGGCTCTTTGTTAATCCTAATTTATGTGATGACTTAGACAGTAAAGAATCTGCCTGTAATGCAGGAGACATGGGTTCGATCCCTTGGTTGGGAAGATCCCTAGGAGAAGGAAATGGCAACCCACTCCAGTATTCTTGCCTGGAGAGTTCCATGGACAGCAGAGCCCAGCGGGCTACAGTCCATGGAGTTGCAACAGTCAGACACGACTGAGCCACTTTCACTTTCAGTAAATGGGAGTACAACTTTATGTGATATATTGTGTGTGAGTAAATGCATTATATTCCCTCTAGCTCAGAGAATCTTAACCATTTTTGTACCATGAGCCCCTTTGGCACCTGGTGATGCTTATGGATGTTTTCTCAAAATAATTTTTCAAATGTGTTAATAAATTTATAGAAATACAAAGAAACAAATTACATTGAAATACAGCTATCAAAATATGTTTAAAACACAATTGTGATACAGTAATGTATGTGCTTCCTTATTAATACAATTAAATAATAAGATCTAGGTACAGCTTTAATAACTATTGTTATTATTGTAATTTTTTATTAAGAATGAGCTACTGAATGGCATTTTGAAATAACTGCAACAACTATAATGTTACATGAAAATATTATTCATAGCCTACTTTGTAATAGAAGAAAATGCTAAACTTTAGTTAGTTTAGTAAAAATATGGATATTTTTTTCCTTCCAAGTTCATGGACACCCTGGTTCTTTCCCTGTATACTGAATACCCCTGCTGACCTTTCATTTTAAATGGAAACTTAGTTTTGAATCAAAATCCAGGTTACCCAGAAAGAAATTACAAAGAAATAGAGGAGAAAAAAATGAAGGTCCAATTTCCTTGTGGAACTGGTAAAAGGCTTTATTAAATATTTTGATACACAGCTTTATTAAACATTTGATATACATTTCATTATTTCCTGCTGAAATTAGCATTGTCCTCTTCAATGAACCACTAATGAACAGCCTGAGAAGAATAACTTAATCATACAGAACTTTTAACCTGTAAAACCTATTTAGAATGGTGGCACAAAATAGAAATATAATGATACAAAGGAGTGTTTATATGTCAAAATGAAATCTCAGTTCAAAAGAACCTAATGGCAACAAGCCTGGGACTCTTAAAATCAGAAGTTCATTAGGACTGGTCTTGGAAACTTCCTTATTAAAGGCCCTGAGTGGTAGGTGATGAGAAGGTATAAGAAAGCAAAAAGAAGGAATAAAGTTATGTTTTCAAAGTATGAGGTTCACAGGAATTATATCCTGTTGCAGGTGTTCAGTACATATACCAGACCTCCTATTTGCAAGTTGCTAACTGGCTTTGCATGATTAGATTGAGTAATTGCACATGTCGGTAAAAAGTCATAATTACCTAAGAAAAATGTATGCATTTTGTCTTGGTAGGATTCATCCATTTAGCATGTCTTTTAAATTCTCACAAATTATAAATTTGATAGCACTGGGGAGGTAAAAATCCTATATTTTCTATGGATCCTGATGCTTGTGGGTATCATTGTTTACTAAACAGTTAGCTTTAATATTTAAGTGGAAAAAACACTAGTGAGAATTGCCTAGCCATGAGAAACTTCAGGACTTTGTTAGAAATTTCTGTTGTCTTCCATTTCTTAAACGTTGTGACAATAACTCATAATTTACTTACAAGTGAAAGTAACACTTCATAATACTTGGCAGCTTTCAAAACTAGATATAGCTGTCCTTGTGTGAAAGGTTCCAATAATACTATTGTAAGATATTTTTTGCTGACCATGTGACAGTACTCAGGAACCCCTCTCTCAACATTTTATAGCTACTGCACTAGTTACAGCTAATCCTTTCAATGAATGAGCTGGAAAATGTAGATACATCAATATCATATTCTTTTAGAGCCCATTTAATCCATGCCCTATTATTATTTGGTTTAATAGGGCCATTATCTTCTGTGGAAATGAAAAGTAATTTGTCAGAATCATTTCTTAAAATTTAAAGATCAATCTATGTAAATTTTTTTAAAATAAAAGAAATGATAGATTTTTTTTCTTTTTAAAGAATCTCAGATACATTCATTAAAAACCTCAGAAATGGGAATTTAGGCTTAAATTCCACACTCATTTTTGGTCTTATTTTCAATCTGGGTTCTCAAATGTCGAGTATAATAAGCAAGCTCGGCATGATTGACTGTCTAC
Source organism: Bos indicus (assembly GCF_029378745.1). Taxonomy (NCBI): domain Eukaryota; kingdom Metazoa; phylum Chordata; class Mammalia; order Artiodactyla; family Bovidae; genus Bos; species Bos indicus. The sequence goes on from NC_091770.1 coordinate 26,741,511, forward strand.
CTGAGAAAGAGTTTGTATGAATGGTGGAGTTGATACCTCATAGAGGTCAATGAAAGAACTTACATATTTCTTTCATAGTTTCCTTTAAGAAGCTAGGAAGAGATTCATCCCAGTATAGGAATTTTATGAATTTTCCTTCAAAAACAATTTGGTACTCTGAGGACTTTGAATAACTAGTAGTTTTTAAATACCTTTTTTGATGATTTATGAATAAGAGTCATGGAAAGTGCCCAGTGTTTTCATTTTAACCTAGGTTTTGCTTCACAGAAGAACTCCTGTTGGTTGAAGAGTTTTATTAGAAAGACTGTTATTTATTTCCATGGATGTACACCAAGTTGCTCAGTCATGTACGACTGCAAACCTGTGGTCTGTAGCCTTCCAGGTTCCTCTGTCCATGGGATTCTCTCCAGGCAAGAATAGTTGAGTGGATTGCCGTGCCCTCCTCCAGGGGATCTTCCAACCCAGGAATTGAACCTGCATTGCTTGTGTCTCCTGCATTGGCAAGCAGGTTCTTTACCACTGGCACCACTTGGGAAGCCTGACTTATTTCCATATTCTTAATCAAAAAGAAAAAAAAGGTATTGATCCTTTTTTTCAGATTCAGAGTTTAAAACTCTATTCAAAATCTCTTTCCTCAGCTTCTTCATCCCACTGCTTACCACCACCATCACAGGACCAAGTTTTTAACAAAAAATCCTTTCTTCCCCAACGTTTTTCACTTTTGAATTTAGGTACCTTAACTTGAGCCAGTTTTTCTCACACACACACCTGCACACGCACTTACACAGACTTCCTAGGTTGTAGGTTGAAATTGATTTGTTATTCCCTTAGTTTTGTTGGTATGAAAATTAATTTTCAAAATTTCTTAGAGAGTTTTATGGCTTCCCTGGTAGCTCAGCTGATAAAGAATCAGCCTGCAATGCAGGAGACCCCAGTTTGATTCCTGGGTCGGGAGGATCTGCTGGAAAAGGGATAGGCTACCTACTCCAGTGTTCTTGGGCTTCCCTGGTGGCTCAACTGGTAAAGAATCTGCCTGCAATGTGGGAGACCTGGGTTTGATCCCTCGGTTGGGAAGATCCCCTACAGAAGGGAAAGGCTACCAACTCTAGTATCCTAGCTTGGGGAAATCCATGGACTGTAAAGTCCATGGGGTCGCAAAGAGTGGGACACAACTGAGCAACTTTAACCTTTTCACTTATGGTGACTTCTGGGAAATTATTTCTCTTTGTTTTCTATAATTTGAAGAGTAAAACTACCATAATGTTAAGTAGATTCAGGAACTTATGAGAGACTTGGCCAATGATTGAGCTGACTCTATAATTCGAGTCCCTCAGTCTCCTTTATTGATAGTTTCTATTCTTCTTCTATTTACTAGATTTCTTTCATAGCCTAAATTTAAGGGGGGAATAATATCCATGTCCGTACTAATTATAACATCAGGCTAAATTTTGACACTCTGACTGAATATTAATATTAGCTCTGCCATTAAAGTCATAAAACTAGAAGAAATCTCAAGAGATCACTTACAAGTTTCCTTTCTTGGAGAGTATGTTTCCAAAAAACAGGAAAGCTATAGTCTGTTCTAACATGTAGTTACTTTTATTATCAAATACCTTAACCTAGCTGAAAAAACTATTTCTTGCTATTCTGTAAACTCTATTCTCCATATTTTATTTTTTCTTGTTATTACACATTGAATACCTTTGTTTTTTTAAAAAAAGTTCTTTTCAAACCAGAGGATTTAAGCTCACTATTAAAGATTCTCCTCATTCTCTTACTTTTGTAAAAAATTTTATTGACATATAGTTGATTTACAATGTTGTGTTTGTTTCAAGTATACAATGAAGTGAATCAGTTTTATGTATACATACATCCAGTCTTTTTTAAAATATTCATTTTACACATAGGCCATTATAGATTAGAGGGTAAATTTCTTATTAGTTATCTATTTTATATATAGTAATGTGTGGGGCTTCCCTTATAGCTCAGTTGGTAAAGAATCCACCTGCAATGCAGGAGACCCTGGTTTGATTCCTGGGTTGGGAAGATCCGCTGGAGAAGGGATAGGCTACCCACTCTAGTATTCTTGGGTTTCTCTTGTGGCCTAGCTGGTAAAGAATCCACCTGTAATGTGGGAGTCCTGGATTCAATCTCTGTGTTGGGAAGATCCTCTGGAGAAGGGAAAGGCTACCCACTCCAGTATTGTGGCCTGGAGAATTCTATGGATTGTATATGTATAGTCCATGGGGTTGCAAAGAGTCAGTCATGACTGAGCAACTTTCACTTTCACATAGTAATGTGTATATGTCAATCCCGATCTCCCAATTTAATCCCTCTCTGCCTCCATTCTCTGGTAACCATAAGGTTTTTTTTTTCTACATCTGTTGTGATTTTTACCCTTTTATTTTAGAATCCACATATAAGTGATATCATATAACATTTGTCTTTCTGTTCTAACTGCATTCAGTGTGACAGTCTCTGAGTCCATCCATATCTCTGCAAATGGCACAATTTCATTCCTTTTTATGGCTGAGTAATATTCCATTGTATATATGTACCACATCTTCTTTACCCATTCCTCTCTTGATGGATGTTCCCATTCGCTTAGTTACTTAAAATTTTTTTCTAATTCAGTAGTACAGTTTGGAAAACATAAAGGTGAAAGGAAAAAAAACTCACAATCCATTTCTAGAGGTACTAACTCAGTATATGTCCTTTAGTTCTTTTTTCTCTATGACTGTACTCTTTAATTTTGTTTTATAAAAATGATATATTACACATACTATTTTATATATAGCTTTTTAAAGACTAATAAGTCAGTTTTGATAATAGACATTCTTTCACTCCATTTTAATGACTACCTAATATTCCATAGTTTGATGCACAATGTGACTCCACTTGTTTTCTAATATTTTTATTAAGAAAAAAAAACTACAAAAATATTGAAATAACTTTACAGTAAACATACACATACCCAACACTTAGATGCTATAACTAACATTATACTCTATCACATATCAATTGAACTACCCTTCTCTCTACCCATCGGTCCATCTTGTATTTTTATGTATTTCAAAATAAGTTGTACTTCAGCATCATTAACTAGAGTTCAGTATTTGCTTGTGTGTCCAAGTTGTATTTTTGAAAACTGTTTTCCATTTACATTGTTTTTCAATCTATTGGGGAAAAATTATATATTTATTAGTGTAATGAGATCAGCTTTATAGTGCTGCATGATAAAATACCCTGAAACTTAATGGCTTAGCAACACAAATACTTTATTTGCGCATGGTTCTGTGGGTCAGCAGTATACATTCCACTCAGCTGTGTGATTTTTCTGTTGACCTTACTAGGAATTCTTCATGCAGCTGCTGTCATCTGGCAGCTCTCCTGAGTCATCTGGAGCAAGATGTCCTTACTTTTAAATTCTTAGAATTACTTTATATAAACTTATACACACATATAACCAAATTACCTTCATTAATTATTTAAAACAGTTTTCTTCCCAAAGGTTCCCTTTGCATTTTTTAAAATTCAAAGCCATTTTAGTTCAGATTAACTTTTTGAAATGCTCACTAGATTCATTTTCATGAATATATTGGGTTAGGCATTAAGAACAATAGAAAAGAAATACAAAAACATTGTCTTTGTTCTTCTGGAAATTATAATCTAGTTGAGAAAATAACACCAACATATAAACTAGTAATAAATAGTAAAATTGTATTATATGGTCTTGTTTAATTGTCAGATTGCTTACCTTTTTCCCCTGTCTAGGGGATAGGCTGGGTTAATTACTTGACATCTAGTAAGTGTTCAGTAAACAATTACTTAGTGACTACCACTGAATTTCAGAGGAGAGCTGAGTTAAAGTCCTCTCATCTAAGGGTTTTGTTAAAGAGATGGGACACAATTTGAGCCTTGATTTAGAAGTACAGTTTAGATAAACCAAGGGAAAGTATATAGATTCATGTAGAGAGTCATTTTCTTTTAAATTCATTTTACTTTTTACTCTTCAAAAATTTTATGCTTAGAAATTACCTTTTTGTTTATCATGAGCACAATGCTATATTATCTGCTGAAATATTTGCTTACAGAGCCTGTAACTAGGATTGCCAAAGTGCTTCTTTCAATACCACATTTTTATTTCTAACCATCTTTAATACTATAAAGTGTGACTGGAAAGGAAAGAATCAATTTTCTTAAATTCAGAAACTCTTATCTACAGACCCCATGTAGTAGAAGAATTCAGAGTTGGAAGATTTACAACATATTGGGGAAAATATATTTGGGGATTTTGTGGTCACCAGCAAACCTATGAGAGCTCATCTAAAAAAATTTTTTTTATATTCACTAAAATAAAATATTTATTCAGCACCTAAATACACTTATTAAAATAGTTTTATAATAAGATTCTAAAGAATTAAAACAGTAAAATTTTCAGGCTCTCCATCATCCTTGATTTTGACTCTATGCTTATGAATTCAGTTTGCTTTTGTTGCAGAGAATACTTGTACTAAATGCTGGGTGTTTAGTTTTTTGTTTTTTTGTGTTTTTTTCTCAATGTAAAAGTATTACTACTCCAGCAAATTTCATGATACAAGGTTGTTGACTTCCACTATCTAATTCCCACCATGGTCCCAGAAAACTGGACATGTAAACTACTTGTGGCTCATTTTATTTAACCAGCCAGAACAAGTATTTCTTTTCTCCATTTCAGTATGAGTGTTAGATTGCCTTAGTTCCCACTGAGTGTCTTCACCCCTCGATAAACTTGGTTTCCTCAGCCTAAAAGATGAGGCTGCAATTCCAAGATCTTTATATACTTCTTAGTTCCTGTCTCTCTCCCAAGAGATTCATGATAATAATTTTGTACTCTCTATTTCCTTTTTCTTTTTCTAACCTCCAGTTCCTTCCTTCCTTAGTTATTTGAAGGATAGGGAATATAACAGTCTTGAGGATGAAGAAGCCATCACTGAAAGTAAGTTTCACTTAAGGGAAACTCAAAGTTGAGAATGGCGATCATATTATAGCACATGAACATACTTATCATACATGTGAGTGTTACATTCTTCATACTTATCGTCTTAGCCCAACTCTGCTCCCATTGATCAAAGCATTTTTGCTATGGTCTTTCCAAACTGTAGTGTATTCTCTTGAATATACTTGGTGATTGGCAATTCTTTTTTCTTGAGGGTTTGTTTCAGAAGCAGGTACAGATTATTTATGATCATTATTAGTGATTTAAGTGGATGGAATCCTTCTGGGTGACATGTCTCCACACACACACACACACACACATTTTCTTACATGGAAATACAATTATACATATACAATGTAATTAATATATGGTCTATCATTGAAAAGCTGTAGTTTCCCAAGGTGTTCATGGTGTTTGTTTAGGCAAAACACTTTAGTATGTTAAGACTCAAACTGAAAGAGGCTTCAGTTCAGTTCAGTTCAGTCACTAACTCGTGTCCAACTATTTGCGACCCCATGAATCGCAGCATGCCAGGCCCCCCTGTCCATCACCAACTCCGGGAGTTCACCCAGACTCACGTCCATCAAGTCAGTGATGCCATCCAGCCATCTCGTCCTCTGTCTTCCCCTTCTCCTCCTGCCTCCAATCCCTCCCAGCATCAGAGTCTTTTCCAATGAGTCAACTCTTTGCATGAGGTGGCCAAAGTACTGGAGTTTCAGCCTCAGCATCATTCCCTCCAAAGAAATCCCAGGGCTGATCTCCTTCAGAATGGACTGGTTGGATCTCCTTGCAGCCCAAGGGACTCTCAGGAGTCTTCTCCAACACCACAGTTCAAAAGCATCAATTCTTTGGCGCTCAGCCTTCTTCACAGTCCAACTCTCACATCCATACATGACCACAGGAAAAACCATAGCCTTGACTAGACGGACCTTTGTTGGCAAAGTAATGTCTCTGCTTTTCAATATGCTATCTAGGCTGGTCATAACTTTTCTTCCAAGGAGTAAGCATCTTTTAATTTCATGGCTGCAATCACCATCTGCAGTGATTTTGGAGCCCCCAAAAACAAAGTCTGACACCGTTTCCACTGTTTCCCCATCTATTTGCCATGAAGTGATGGGACCAGATGCCATGATCTGCAGTTTCTGAATGTTGAGCTTTAAGCCAACTTTTCCACTCTCCTCTTTCACTTTCATCAAGAGGATTTTTAGTTCCTCTTCACTTTCCGCCATAAGAGGCTTAGTGATCATTTATTATAATGCCCTGAGACAACTAAGATACAGAACAGTGGAATGAGTCATCTGAGGTCTCTTGGTCAGTGATTAAGAACTCTTGAGATATTGTTTTTGTCTTCTGTGATCACACATCTTGTTTGTCCTAATTCCTTGATGTGAGAGTGAGTTCTTGTACAGAGTGGGGTTGTACTGAAAATGGGGTCTGGCAGCATGCAACTCAAAAGCCAACAAAGAGGGAAGTCTGTCAGAGAGGAAAGTTTGCTTTATTTGAGATCCCAACAGTTGGGAGCCAGGGATTATAGGGGAGGGGGAAGACTCCTGTCCAAAGGTTAACTCCCCCCACCCCAATGACAGCCAGTGGGCAAGAGCTTTTATAGGCGGACGGAGGGGGCTACATGGAGAAACGGCACAGTCAACTCTAACGTCATCTTGAAATTGGTCTGACCAGAGTCATCTTGATTGTTTTAAGAACAGTTCATCTTCAGCTCCAGGATCAGTTTGTTCCCATTTATTTGGGGCCAGTTCTCGGAATTGTGGCAGCTTATGTCTTGACTACTGTCTGGTCATCATGTAGTTAACTTTTCCACCAGATGTGGGTTTCAGCATAGATAGCTCACAGGATATGGCTCAGAATATTATCTCTAGCCCTAGAGAAGGAACTAAAGGTCCTTGACTTTGCTTACTGACTAAACTGTTGTTGTTTTGTCCTGTTGCCTTTGCACCTCTCTTTTCTCAGTTCTTTGATTCAACTTATTCTTTGGCTAAAGACATGGTTTAGCAGTAAAGAATCTGCTTGCCAATGCAGGAGATGTGGGTTCAATCCCTGGGTCAGGAAGATCCCCTGGAGAAGGAAGTGGCAACCCACCCCAGTATTCTTGCCTGGAAATATCCCATGAGCAGAGGACCCTGGTGGGCTATAGTCCATGGAGTCACAAAGAGTTGGACACGACTGAGCAACTAAAACAAACAAAAGACAGATGGAGGACATGGCGGGAGAGGACCATAGGGTATTGTTCCGTTTCACTGTCTTGTCCTATATATTCTTATGAAATTATAATGTCAGTGACAGAAAGCAGCTGCTTTTATACATTGAACTTCTTTAAATTTTTTAATAGATTCTAATTCTATTGATTTCTGAACTGAATTCTGTTGCTAGATTTATAATAATCTATAGGTAAATTTTCCTTTTAATTGGAAAATTTAAAGGGAAGTAAGATAGCTCATAATCATTTGAAGAATTTGAAGCAACATTCAACTAATAGTTCACATGAGTGTTGTTCAAGATGAACTACTTCAGAACATCAGTTAAATGTTTTTGTGTTTTAGCAGTATTTGGATCTACCTTTTAAAATATAAACTCAGTTGTCTACTGATTTCCAAAATCTAAACTTTTAAACCAGCCCCTAAAGTATTAGCCAAAAGTGATGCCCAATGCTATAATAAACCATGTATCTAAAATACCTGTTTTGTTAAGTGATTTGAAAGGAAAACAGATTGTTAGGAAATTAGATAATATGTGATCATTCCCAGAAACAGATTGGCTAAAAAAATTGCCTCTTGAAATGACCAATATCCTTTTCCATTTAAATAACCTAAGAGATCAGCTTCTTTAACATTTAGAGACTTAGATTCTATGATTCTCACTCAGCGTTGGAAGAGACTGTAGAGTGATGGTGTGTAAAGCCAGTCCACAGACTGGTACTGGCCTGTGGCAGGCGCTCTGTGTGAGCTCTTTGGCCTCTCAGTAGTCAAAGGAAAAAGAGGAGGACAGTGTGGTTAAGTTTGTCATAAAGCTAAATACATCTAGCTATTTATGGTTGAAATGTCATGTTTGAGATGGTAGTGATAATAGATCTTTGCTGTTATTGTTTTTATAATGTTCTTACTTACCAGAGTTGGAGGCCCAAGACTTAAAAAAAATTAAACTGTTTAGGAAATTGTAAAAGTCTGGGCATCATCGCCTTAAATATCATCCCATTTAATTGTCTACTCTTTGGCATGTAATGTACCTACTATAGGATTTCAGTTATTTAATAGAAGTGGAATAAATTACTTAGAAGGTTCTTAATATGACCCTGTTCATCACCCCCAAGATTACTGTGAAAGTCTTGTCTTCAGTTATTTTCAGCCATTTATTGAAGCTAATTCTAGGCAGTGATTTTTCCCCCCTTCCTTCTTCATGAGTATGCTGACGCTTTCATTGAATTGCAGCCTGCTTCTATAGATTCTGAACTGTTTGTCAGTATTAGGAGCTCATAATTGTGATTTGTCACGCAGCACCTCTTACTGTTCTTATAACAGTTGTGTGGTTTAAAAAGTTATTTTGGTACAGTTCCTTTATCATCAGAGGGAACATTTTGCCTCAATAGGAAATTCATTCTGTGCAGACAAGCTGCAAATTCCCATGACATGGCAGGCTCATCTGTCAAAGAATATTTTTTATTCCCATTTACCTCTTTGATTACATTCAGAATGCCTCAGTAATGCTGATGAGATCATTCTACCTCTTAGAACATTTTCCTCGTGTTTTCCATCGTCTTCATATAACATAAAAAGGTTTAACTCATAGTAAAATGATAGCATGTCTCTGTTTTTCTCTTTGGGAAGTTATTTTGGGAAGGTAGGTTCATATATGAATCTTTAAAAATATTTTAAAAATTAGCAGTACCTTCATTTATTCCTTAACGGAACACTAAGTTGCATGTATCATTTACATATACCATGGGTTCTATTAGTGAATGCCTTACACATGCAGAGAAAGTTCTGTTTATTAGCGAGTCTACCTATAATGTACTGAAAGAGTAGGAAATACTATGAATTACTGGTACATTTGTTAGTGAAATGTGGTGTTTTATGTACCATAATGAGAACCAAAATAGGTAAATACTTGGCTACGTGATTTAAGAGCAGAAATATATAATTGATGCAATTAGATGCCTAATTGGCATTTTAAATGAAGTCTGTAGTTGTGCATATGTAAGTAAGTATAATTTGAAAATATTCTGAATCTTTATCCTCTATTTTTCTTGGAATTACAGTGCATGTGTGCTAAGTCACTTGAGTCTTGTCTAGCTCTTTGCAACACTGTGAACTGTAGCTCACCAGACTCCTCTGTCCATGGGACTCTCCAGGCAAGAATACTGGAGTGGGTTGCCACGCCCTCTTCCAGGGAATTTTCCCAACCCAAGGAAGGAACCCACATCTCTTATATCTCCTGTACTGGCAGGTGGGTTCTTTACCATTAGCATTACCTGGGAATCTCTTTTAAAGAGATTTTTGTTGTGAAAGTTTAAAAAACATTCACGAAAGTAAAAACAATAATATCATGATCCCAATATACGTGCACCCACTTAAATAATCAAAGTATGCCCATCTTACTTCATGTCTCTACCATTTTCTCTCTCCTGTATTGTGTCAAATTGAATATAATCCTTTTATCCTTAATATAAATCATTTCATTTTTAAAGAGTTTCATGCATAAGTTGTATACCAATAACACATCTAAAATATTTTTTCTTAGTACCATCAAATATACAAAGAGTTCAAGTTTCCCTCCCTTGAGTTTCTCATTGTGTGGTGTGTGTGTGTGTGTGTGTGTGTCTGTGTGTGGGAGGTATGTATGTGTGTTTCTACATTTTGTTTGAATCTGGATCAAATTAAAATCCACGTGCTGTAATTGTATTTGGCTAATATTTTTCCTGAACTTCTTAAACTTTATTTTCCTCCTGTTTTTTATTTTCTTGCCAATCATTTACAAAAGAAAATGGGTCATTTGTCCTGCAGAATTTTCTACATTCTAGATTATTCTGACTGTACCCCCTTGGGGGTGTTGCTAACAGGTGTCCCAAATTGTTAAGTTTTGGTATTTTAAGATTATCTTCCGTCTTTGAAAGTAAAGCTCAAATGTCTTTGCTTCTCTACTTCATTCAAGTAAGGTGCTGTATCTTCATTCAAGTAAAGTCCAATCCCCAATCTAACTTTTTTTTTGACATATTGTCAATCTATTTGAAGATATTTTAGGAGAAAATTACATATAAAAAGAGTGCTTTCCCACTTGTACTAAACCTCAAAAAGAGAGATTAATCGACTAAAAAATTTAGCTTATTTGTGGATAACGTAGAGTTGCAGAGGTGTACAAACGCCATTTTAAGAATTTTAGTTCTTTGCAAGTGAGCCCTAATATGGTCATAAATGCTTAATTACCAACTGTTTGATGACCCATTTTATTTTTATAGACTTCAGTTCCTGAAATTACAAAATGTGTTCCAATAAACCCATTCACTTGCTTCCTAACTGTTCTAATTGAGTGTTTCTTTGCTTGCTGGGAAGGAATAGGGGAGAAAGAACTTATTTCCAGAAGGATGTATCAGAATTACCCTTAAGACTCTTAAGGCCCTCTGCTCTTCTCCGCATGCCCCTGCTGAACTGAAGAGTGTGATTACAGTGAACGCTACTGATGGAATCATCAAACATCCGTCAGTTGTGCTGGGGTGGAAAATAGGTTAGAAACCATGGTCAGCAGTCTGTTCAGGTAAGAAATGTGCAATGCACCTAGTTGACTTTCAGTGGCATCTTGCCCCAAGATGTTACTATCAGGAAGACAAAAGTGTCAGAGGAAATAATGGCCTCTCTTTCCCCACTAGGGAAGGCTTAATTCACATACATAGAATAGATTAAGGATGAGGATACATTTTTTACTACAGAAATGGGTTTATTCTTTTAGTGGGGATTTTGTTTTTATTATGGCTAGACCACGGGGCACGTGGAATCTTAGTTCCCTGACCAGGGGTCAAATCTGTGCCCCCTGCAGTGGAAGCCTGGCGTCCTAACCATTCACCCACTAGAGAAGTTCCCTAGTGGGGAGTTTTTGAGCATCTACTTGCTGCGGCTGTGTGCAGATCTCTGAGGGAGGAAAGAAAGAAAAATTCAAACTGTCTCTGTCCCCTGAGAGCTTACAGTTCTGTTGAAAAGGCACAGTCACAAAAAAGAGTTTAATAAAAATGAAAGATAATATTTAAGCATTAGGACTGAGGATGAAAAAGTTTAGGAGGCAGACTGAAGCAGAGGATAAGGGCCAAAGGATTTCTGCGGAAATTTGGGGCTTCTGCTAATTGGGAGGTAGTGATTTTATCATGTGAAGTGAAGTTGATGACCCTCTCCAAAAGCTCTTAAGCTTCCTCAATATTTGTGATTCACACAAGAAAATTACCCAAATTACCAAAATCTACAGTTCCAGTGAACAAAAACTGTCAGTACCACCAAAATAATGTACCCTTTCAATTAAACTGACAAGCTATACTTGCAGCCTGTTTGCTAAAAATAAGTGAAACATCTCAAAGTAAAAATAAAGTATGAGTAGTAAGCCTCAACTGCATTCTGTTATTTAAGTGAGGGTGGAAAAAAGCAGAGTTAACCTTTCTGTGTTGCAGATTCTGTGGAGAATTGATGCAAGCTGTAGAGTTTTTTTCTCTGAAAAATAATTGTATTTGTTTACAGAATTTTGCACATATTTCAGGGATTCATGGATCCTTGAAAGCTGACCCATCAACTCCAAATTTTGAAAATCCTAACATGTAAGAATAAAACAGAACTAAATTTTCTAAATCCCCTCAAGTGATGAGAAGGTTAGTAGGATTAAAGTTATAAACACTTAACAAATTGGGTCCAAGAAACATTGTAAGGTCCAGTGAAAAGAGAAATCACAGTGAAAAGGGGGTGAGCTTAGGGAGGGTAGTCGTCCCAGGGTGTTATCTGAAACTTGGTTTTCATATATATCTGAAAGCATATTCCATGTTTCAGCTGAATCCATTTAAAGAGTGTATACTAGATACATTAAGGAGAATACAGATCAATTTTGACTAAAATTAGTAGTGAAAAATGAACAAATTACAAAGTACACTATCTATAGCAGACTTAATTAAAAAACTTAGGCTCTGAAGAATCCATAAAAGGGAGTTTAAATTATTTTCTTTAGATCCTTAAGTCTGGATAACACTCAAATTAAACTGTCCTCGATGCCTCAGTAGTACCATATGTAATTTTTTAAAGCCTTTTGTTTAACTTGTATGTACTCGAGTTGTGTTTGAAAACTAACAGGAAGCTGTTGTCACTACAATGATCAAAACTTGATAATATCACATAAAGTTAATTCATAGGAATGATGATTCAGTAAATAGAATAACTCGTTGCTTTAACAGAATATTGTCACTTTAAGGGGCATCTCAGGTGGCTTAGCGGTAAAGAATCCACCTGCCAATGCAGGAGATGTGAGTTCAATCCCTGGGTGGGAAAGATCCCCTGGAGAAGGAAACAGAAACCAACTCCAGTATTCTTGTCAGGAAAATCCCACGGACAGAGGAGCCTCATGGGGTATAGTCCATGGGGTCACAAAGAGTCAAATATGACTGAGTGAGTACACAGGCGTTGTAGCTTTAAAGAGGAATGACTATCAACATATACTTTCAACAGTTAAAAATTTATAGAAAATTTTCTCTGCCAATCAATAAAGGCAGCATCACATTTATCACCGTAGCTTTAGTTGTCAGGAATGATTCATTTATTGACGAAAGTGAAGTGAAGTCGCTCAGTCTTGTCTGACTCTTTGCAACCCCATAGACTGTAGCCTACCAGGCTTCTCTATCCATGGGATTTTCCAGGCAATAGTACTGGAGTGGATTGCCATTTCCTTCTCCAGGGAATCTTCCCAACCCAGGGCTCGAACCCGGGTCTCCCGCATTGTAGACAGACGCTTTAGCATCTGAGCCACCAGGGAAGTCCTTATTGACTAAAGCAGTACTTTTAAAAAGCAGAGAAGAGAAATGATTCTCAGAAAGTATTGATGGTGGAATTTTAGTAGTAGGAAGTTCTTCTTACTCTGAATAGTGTGACAATTACAAATATATCCTTATTCTTAAGACAAAATACCTATTTAGTACTTTACTACTACTTATTCTGTAAAGGTCCATGAACAGAAAAAGGCTTACTTGGAATTGGACTGGTCCACAAAAAAGATCATCAAGATCACTGATCAAATACAGATGAAAGGTTGAGTCAAGAATTATATTCAAAGTTAATAAAGAAACATGTTTATTGCAGTCATGACAGGGCCTCAAAAGTGGTTTTAAAACTCATTGAATTGATAGGTAGTAAGTGCTTTATTGAGTATGCCAAAGCCTTTGACTGTGTGGATCACAATAAATTGTGGAAAATTCTGAAAGAGATGAGAATACCAGACCACCTGACCTGCCTCTTGAGAAACCTATACGCAGTCAGGAAGCAACAGTTAGAACTGGACATGGAACAACAGACTGGTTGCAAATAGGAAAAGGAGTACGTCAAGGCTGTATATTGTCACCCTGCTTATTTAACTTATATGCAGAGTACATCATGAGAAACGCTGGGCTGGAGGAAGCACAAGCTGGAATCAAGATTGCTGGGAGAAATATCAATAACCTCAGATATGCAGATGACACCACCATTATGGCAGAAAGTGAAGAGGAACTAAAAAGCTTCTTGATGAAAGTGAAAGGAGAGTGAAGAAGTTGGCTTAAAGCTCAACATTCAGAAAATGAAGATCATGGCATCTGGTCCCATCACTTCATGGGAAATAGATGGGGAAACAGTGTCAGACTTTATTTTTTTGGGCTCCAAAATTACTGCAGATGGTGATTGCAGCCATGAAATTAAAAGACGCTTACTCCTTGGAAGGAAAGTTATGACCAACCTAGATAGCATATTCAAAAGCAGAGACATTTGCCAACAAAGGTCTGTCTAGTCAAGGCTATGGTTTTTCCAGTGGTCATGTATGGATGTGAGAGTTGGACTGTGAAGAAAGCTGAGTGCCGAAGAATTGATGCTTTTGAACTGTGGTGTTGGAGAAGACTCTTGAGAGTCCCTTGGACTGCAAGGAGATCCAACTAGTCCATTCTAAAGATCAGTCCTGGTGTTCATTGGAAGAACTGATGCTGAAGCTGAAACTCCAATACTTTGGCTACCTCATACGAAGAGTTGACTCATTTGTAAAGACACTGATGCTGGGAGGGATGAGGGCAAGAGGAAAAGGGGGCGACAGAGGATGAGATGGCTGGATGGTATCAGTGACTCGATGGACATGAGTTTGAGTAAACTCCCAGAGTTAGTGATGGACAGGGAGGACTGGCATGCTGCGATTCATGGGGTTGCAAATAGTCGGACACGACTGAGCGACTGAACTGAACTGAAGATTATTTTGTTGGCTCAGACGGTAAAGAATCTGTCTGCAACACAGGAAACCCAGATTTGATCCCTGGCTAGGCTCAGAAAGATCCCCTGGAGAAAGGAATGGCTATCCACTCCAGGATTTTTGCCTGGAGAATTCCATGGATGGAGGAGCCTGGCGGGCTACAATTGATGGGGTTGCAAAGAGTCGGACACAACTGAGAGACTAATACTTTCACTTTTTCTTTTCAAAACTATTTTAATTATTGTTGAGTTCACTTTTCAGTCTTTTCTTTTTTTCTTTTTCCCCTCACCACTTCTTTTTCTCTTCCTCTCACCCATTAACATTGGCTTTTAAAACTGAAATTAAGATTTCTCTAAATATGAATAGATCTTTGCCGATCTACTACGCCTTCTGCCTGCATGTAAATTTCTTCCAAACACAATTATGTGGCAATAGGGATAATGGTGAAAAAAAAAAAAAGGATGGGTACAAGGATATAAAGAATCCATGGTTCTTTTACATTTATATAAGATTTCAATGAGTCTATTTGAGAGCAATGTAAGATTCCTGTATTTGACAATATTTTGCTAACACAGTGGTGTCACTAATACGAAATTTTATTTATTATTTGTTTTACATTTGTGTGACTAGTATTTAAGTATCTAGTATCTAGTGCAATCAGCAATATGCAGTGTATACAGCAGAACAACTATTTGTTGTTGTTCAGTCACCAAGTCGTGTCCACTCTTTGTGACCCCATGGACTGCAGTACGGCACACTTCCCTGTCCCTCACCATCTCCCGGAGTTTGCCCAAGTTCATGTCCATTGAATCGGTGATGCCATTCAGCCATCTCATCCTCTGTCATCCCCTTCTCCTCACACCTTCAGTCTTTCCCAGCATCAGGGTCTTTTCCAATGAGTCGGCTGTTGGCATCAGGCGGCCAAAGTATTGGAACTTCAACTTCAGCATCAGTCCTTCCAATGAGTATTCAGCGTTGATTTCCTTGCAGATTGTCTGGTTTAATCTAGCTGCTGTCCAAGGGATTCTCAAGCATCTTCTGCAGCACCATAGTTTGAAAGCATCAGTTCTTCAACACCCTGCTTTCTTTATGGTCCAGTTCTCACATCTCTCACATCTGTACATGACTACTGGAAAGACCATAGCCTTGACTGTATGGACCTTTGTCAGCAAAGTGATGTCTTTACACTGTCTAGTCACTGTCTAGGTTTTACACTGTCTATCTTTCCTGCCAAGAAGCAATTGTCTTCTAATTTCATGGCTGCAGTCACCATTTGCAGTGATTTTAGAGCCCAAGAGGAGGAAATCTGTCACTGCTTCCACCTTTTCCACTTCTATTTACTATGAAGTGATGGGGCCAGATGCCATGATCTTATTTTTTTTAATACTGAGTTTTAAGTCAGCTTTTTCACTCTCCGCCTTCATCTTCATCTTCATTTTCTGTCATAAGGGTGGTATCATCCGCATATCAGAGGTTGTTGATATTTCTCCTGGCAGTCTTGATTTCAGCTTGTAACTCATCCAGCCCGGCATGTCACATGATGTGCTTTGCATATATGTTAAATAAACAGGATGACAATAAACAACCTTGTTGTACTCCTTTCTCAACCCTGAACCAGTCAGTTGTTCCATGCAAGGTTCTAACTGTTGCTTCTTGACCTGCCTACAGGTTTCTCCAGAGACGGGTAGGATGCTCTGGTATTCCTTATCTCTTTAAGAGTTTCCACAGTTTGTCATGATCCACACAGTCAAAGGCTTTAGCATAGTCAGTGAAATAGAGGTAGATGTTTTTCTGGAATTTCCTTGCTTTCTCTATTGTTGAGTGAATGTTGGCAATTTGATCTCTGGTTCCTCTGCCTTTTCTAAACCCAGTTTGGACATCTGGAAGTCCTCGGTTCGTGTAATGCTGAAGCCTAGCATGTAGGATTTTGAGCATAACCTTACTAGCCTGGGAAATGAGTACAGTTGTCCGGTGGTTTGAACATTCTTTGGTACTGTCTTTCCTGGGAATTGGGGTGAGGATTGACCTGTTCAAGTCCTGTGGCCACTGCTGGGTTTTCCAAATTTGCTGACATATTGAGTGCAGCACTTTGATAGCATCATCTTTTAGGATTTTAAATAGCTCTGCTGGAATTCCATAACCTCCACTAGCTTTATTAACAGCCATGCTTTCTAAGGCCCACTTGACTTCACACTTCAGAATATCTGGCTCTGGGTGAGTGACCACACCATCGTGATTATCCAGGTTATTAATATCTTCTTTGTACAGTTCTTCTCTGTATTCTTTCCATCTCGTCTTGATCCCTTCTGCTTCTATTAGGTCTTTACCATTTCTGTCCTTTATTGTGCCCAGTTTTGGATGAAATGTTCCTTTGATATTTCCAGTTTTCTTGAAGAGATCTCTAGTCTTTCACCTTCTGTTATTTTCCTCTATTTCTTTGCGTTGCTCATTGAAGAAAGCCTTCTTGTCTCCCCTTGCTGTTCTCTGGAACTCTGAATTTTGTTGGGTGTAGCTTTCCCTTTCTCCCTTGCTTTTCACTTCTCTTCTTTCTTCAGCTATTTGTAAAGCCTCCTCAGATAACCACTTTGCCTTCTTGCTCTTCTTTTTCTTTGGGATGTTTTTGCTTGCTGCCTCCTGTCCAATATTATGAACCTCTGTCCACTATGAACTTCTTTTAGGGACTCTGTTTACTAGATCTAATCCCTTAAATCTGTTCATCACCTCTACTGTATATTCATAGGGGATTTGATTTAAGTTGTGCCTGAGTGGCCTACGGATTTTCCCTAGTTTCTTTAGATTAAACCTGAATTTTGCTATGAGAAGCTGATGATCTGAGCCATAGTCAGCTCCAGGTCTTGTTTTTGCTGACTGTATACAGCTTCTCCTTCTTTGGCTACAAAGACTGTAATCAATCTGATTTCAGTATTGACCATTTGGTGATATCCATGTGTAAAGTTGGAGACCTGGGTTCGATCCCTGGGTTGGGAAGATCTCCTGAAGAAGGAAATGGCAACCCACTCCAGTATTCCTGCCTGGAGAATCCCAGGGACAGAGGAACCTGGTAGGCTACAGTCCATGGGGTCAGAAAGAGTCAGACACGACTGAGCGACTTCGCTTCACTTCATGTGTAAAGTCATCTCTTGTGTTGTTGAGAAAGGGTGTTTGCTATGACCAGTGTGTTCTCTTGGCAGAATTCTGTTAGCCTTTGCCCTGCTTCATTTTGTATTCCAAGACCAAACTTGCCTGTTACTTCAGGTATCTTTTGACTTATTTTTGCATCCCAATCCCTTATGATGAATAGAACATCTTTTTTTGGTTTTAGTTCTAGGAGGTCTTTTCGGTCTTCATAGAACCGATCAACTTCATCAGTAGTTGGGGTAGACTTGGATTACTGTGATATTGAATGGTTGCCTTGGAAACGAACTGAGATCATTCTGTCATTTTTGAGGTTGCACCCAGGTATTGCATTTTGGACTCTTTTGTGGATTATGAGGGCTACTCCATTTCTTCTATGGGATTCTTGCCCACAGTAGTAGATATAATGGTCATCTGAATTAAATTCACCCATTCTCGTCCATTTTAGTTTACTGATTCCAAAGATGTCAATGTTCACCCTTGCCATCTCCTGCTCAACAACATCCAATTTACCTTGATTCATGGATCTAACATTCCAGGTTCCTATGCAATACTGTTCTTTACAGCATTGGATTTTACTTTCATCACCAGACACACCCCCACCTGCACTCCATTTCCACTTTGGCCAGGTCACTTCATTCTTTCTGGAACTATTAGTAGTTGTCCTCCATTCTTCCCCAGGAGCATATTGGCCACCTTCCAACCTGGGGGACTCATCTTCGGTGTCGTATCTTCTTGCCTTTTTATACAGTTCATTGGATTCTCACAGCAAGTATACTGGGGTGGTTTGCTATTCCCTCCTCCAGTGGATCACGTTTTGTCAGAACTGTCCACCATGACCCATCTGTCTTGGGTGGCCCTGCTCGTAGCTTCACTGAGTTATGCAAGCCCCTTTGCCATGACATGGAAGTGATCCATGAAGGAATTAAAAGATTGAAATATTTCTACAGTAGTTGGGAGATCTCCCCTTCCATGGTCTGGAAGGCCCACACCCTCTTCCAGAAACCTCTAGATCTCCTTCAGTTCAGTTCAGTTCAGTCGCTCAGTCGTGTCCAACTCTTCGTGACCCCATGAATCGCAGCACACCAGGCCTCCCTGTCCATCACCAACTCCTGGAGTTCACTCAGACTCACATCCATTGTGTCGGTGATGCCATCCAGCCATCTCATCTTCTGTTGTCCCCTTCTCCTCCTGCCCCCAATCCCTCCCAGCATCAGGGTCTTTTCCAATGAGTCAGCTCTTTGCATGAGGTGGCCAAAGTACTGAAGTTTCAGCTTTAGCATTATTCCTTCCAAAGAACACCCAGGACTGATCTCCTTTAGAATGGACTGGTTGGACCTCCTTGCAGTCCAAGGGACTCTCAAGAGTCTTCTCCAACACCACAGTTCAAAAGCATCAGTTCTTCAGCGTTCGGCTTTCTTCACAGTCCAACTCTCACATCCATACATGACTCCTGGAAAAACCATAGCCTTGACTAGACGGACCTTTGTTGGCAAAGTAATGTCTCTGCTTTTGAATATGCTATCTAGGTTGGTCATAACTTTCCTTCCAAGGAATAAGCGTCTTTTAATTTCATGGCTGCAGTCACCATCTGCAGTGATTTTGGAGCCCAAAAAAATAAAGTCTGACACTGTTTCCCCATCTATTTGCCATGAAGTGATGGGACCAGATGCCATGATATTCGTCTTCTGAATGTTGAGCTTTAAGCCAACTTTTCCACTCTCCTCTTTCACTTTCATCAAGAGGCTTTTTAGTTCCTCTTCACTTTCTGATCTCCTTATGATCCAGTAAATAAAATAATCATAAAAGACAAAGTAGAGCATCTTCAGAACTTTAGTTTGAGGGCCAGCATCATTCTGATTGGGTAGAACCCCATGTCTTCCTTGGTGGCTCAGTTGGTAAAGAGTCTGCCTGCAATGCGGAAGACCGGGGTTCAATCCCTGGGTCAGGAAGATCCCCTGGAGAAGGAAATGGCAACCCACTCTAGTATATTTGCCTGGAGAACCCTTTGGATAGAGGAGCCTGGCGGGCTAGAGTCCATGGGGTTGCAAAGAGTCGGACACTACTGAGTGACTAACACACACACACACCATGCTGCACCAGTTGTTAAAATTAACACTTAAATCACCTCGGCTATATGCAGAACATTGCATTATCTCACCAGGGAGTAAAAAGGTGGATAAGTCACATCCCCTGTTCCCAAAGAGCTCACAGATGAATCAGTAGTAAAGGTTATAACAACAGCTGACATTTACCCAGCACTTATTAGAAGCCCAAGAACTGTTCTAAGCATGTTTCATATATTATCTCATTAACCCGAGTGATATCCTTGCTGCTGCTGCTGCTGCTGCTAAGTCGCTTCAGTCGTGTCTGACTCTGTGCGACCCAATAGACGGCAGCCCACCAGGCTCCACTGTCCCTGGGATTCTCCAGGCAAGAACACTGGAGTGGGTTTCCATTTCCTTCTCCAATGCATGAAAGTGAAAAGTGAAAGTGAAGTTGCTCAGTCGTGTCTGACTCTTAGCGACCCCATGGACTGCAGCCTACCAGGCTCCTCTGTCCATGGGATTTTCCAGGCAAGAGTACTGGAGTGGGTTGCCATGGCCTTCTCCGCGTGATATCCTTAGGAGTGTATTTTCTCTCTTTTACAGATGAGAACATTGAGGCATAAGGGGATTAAATAATTTTTTCAAGGCCGTACAAACAAAAAGAAGTGAGGTCATAATACATATCAGGTAGTCCTGAAAGGGCATAGGAGGATGTGTGTAGAGTTCTAATTTGTGCCAGCATTCCAGGTACGTTCAAGACACTGGAGATACACCAAAGAACAAAACAGACCAAACTCTTTGCTTCCATGTAGCCTATATTCTCGTGAGCAAGATAAACAGAAAATAAGCAAATAAATAAAATATAGTATATAACAGTTGGTGAAAAGAGCAGGGGAGCAAAAGAAGACAGTGGATGGGATGGTTGTGCTGGGGAGGCATAGCTGGCAGTTTTAAATAGAGAGGTCAAGAATGGCTTCAGTGAAGTGACACGAGAGATTACACATGTTAAGTAGAGGCATGGAAAAAATATATATATATTGTATATAAAATAATAAAAACATTAGAGCTTCTAAAAAAAAATGGCTTCAGTGAGCAGATATTTGAATAAAATGCTGAAAAGCCATAAGGGAACAAGCCCTGTGACTCTCCAGAATGAAAAATTACTCCAGGCAGAAAGAATGCCAGATGAAAACTCCCTGAGATTAAAGCCACTGGCATGTTCCTAGAACGGCAGGGAGACCCAATGGCTGGCTGGAGTGAGCAAGGGGACAGTGGTGCTAGCCTGAGTGGGACAGGGGACAGCAGTGGCAGATTGATGATGTGCAAGAAAGGGGCAAATTATTGGTGTCTGTGGATCCATACCGAAACATGATTCTGGAGAAGATGTAGAGACCAGATTATAAAGGGTCTTGCAAACCGTTTCAAGGAGCTGTGCTTTGTCTTGATGGCAGTGGGAGCCACTGAGGAACTTTACGCATGGCAGTGACAGATCAAGCTGCCATACAGGGAATGAATTAGAGAGATGTAAGTGCAGACCATTCAGGGATAGGGAGGAGCGGTAATCAAGGTAAGATATGATTTAGCCCCTGATCTGTGACTACAGCCAGCAATGAGATGGAGAAAAGTATACAGACGGAGAGGGACTTAGAAGGAAAAGACTCATTAAAACTCTCGCTGGTTACTCTCCAGGTTATTCCCAGCTTTCTGCCTTGGATAGCTGGATGTAAGATGATGTCATTCACAGAGAAAAATAAAAGTTTGTGGGATGTTTTTTTTTGGCTTTTAGATGAGATGAGGAAAATGATTTGGGCATATTGAATTTGTGAGGTAATAGACATGGTCTGGGCAGGGTTTAGCATATAGATCAAAGACAATAGTATTGTCCACTTCAATTCTTGTTCTTGTTTTAAAATGCTGAAATGTAGTTTTGCAAACATACCCTAAGGTGCCTGTTCACATGCCAACTTATTTTTTATACCTATAAATAATTTTGTGTTTATCTGCCAAGCAGTTGCTCTCCCATGGAAGGAAGAGCTCTAGCAACTGCTTATTCCTTTGTTGTTTCTAATTCTAATATTCTATAACCCACTTTATTTTGTCATTTGACTTAGATGACTTAAAGGCTTTTCCATCACAAGCCATATGTATACTTCTAGAAGAACCTTCAACAATATATATTTTTTTGATTCACTGGGAAAGGTGATTATTTCTTGATCACAAGCCGTAATATTTCTTGTCCTCAGCTCAACCTCATTATAACTGTACATTTAAGCAAACTAAGATAGCCTCTGAAAATGAGTCACCTCATCCCAGGGTTCAACTGACATGAAGAATTACCTTATTTTAGTCAGAAAACCTTAATTAGATTAGGTTGGCCTTTCTGGACTTTATGTGTTGCTACATACAGGAGTTAAAAACCTTGATCTATGCATATCACACAAATCATGAGAAAACAAATGAAAGCAGAAATGAACTCATGTTTCTGTATGCAAGCTGCTTTGATGAAGACATTTCAAATAGAAACTGGAAAACCAGAAGCACAAAACTAAGGAGATAATAGCCAATGAAGGGGAGAAGTGATTAATTCAGATCAGGAAAAAGCTGCAGAGTTCAAAGAGACTATGATGAAATTATTAGGGGCTGTTGGAGATGTAATCCATATCTCGCTGTCACATATGTCCTATGTGATAGCACTGTGAATGTCATGGGAGAAAATTAATGCCTTACAATATAAACATGTTGAAACTTTATGAAAAATACCCACACAGGAGACTGATTTGATATATATATATGTGTGTGTATATATATATATATATATATATATATATATATACATTCAGAGATGGACAACGAAATTCATCTGCTATATGGTAAGAGCGGCTGACAATCAGGAAACTCAAAGCCACATTCTAGCAGAGCCTTTTATTAATATTGACCCATAATTGTGGCTCTGTAAAAGTTTTTATCTTATTCTGTTTATGGAGTGTCCTTTGTAATATGATAATGCATTTCAGTTATTATTGTTGGGATTGCAGACAAAATGCATCCTAGACACACATTCAGGAAAAGTCCCAAGCTCTGCTACTCTCTGCTTTTGGGTAAAAAAAATTAAAGAGTTCTACAATTTTCTGTTTCTTAAAAAAGAACAAATATTGATGAAATTTTAAGTTCTATTGGAATGCTTTATAAAATTTACTTTATCAAAATTCTAAAAGAGTTTTAATCATCAAGATGGGAGGCTTGTGTGTGAGATGTAAATATTGACATTTCTTTACTTTTCTCCAAAAATTTATATGGCTTCCTGGGCTCACTGAGCTGTATCTTCATTTTGAAGTTACCTGGAGTTCTACCGTGTCACAGTCTGACCTAATATGTGTGGGTGAGTGAGGAAAACCACTTAAATAAAGAGAGTGTTGTGACTTTAAAGAATACAATGCATTTTCCCTGCGTGAGCATTCATGATGTCTCTGCAGAAAGGGAGATGACATAGAACAAGGGATTACTTTGTTTTGATTGAGGATTGAATAAATGTTACAGTACCAGTGCTTTGTCTGTACACAGGCAACAAATAAATAAGTACATGATCCTGAAATGCAAAAATGGGATAAAGTGGCTTATATGGGAAGCAAATATAGCAGAAGCATACAAATATCAAACTTTCTTTTATTCAGACATCAAGATAGTATGATATCTGAGCCATTCTTTTTATCTCATTCCTGTTTCTCCCATGCAATGCTTTATATACATATATATGTATATATATATATATATATATACTTTTAATAGTTAAACTGCTTTTAATGGACGAATTCTCTGCTTTAAGCAGCAGGTGTGTTTTTAATCTTTAATAGGTCACCTTCCCAAGTGCAAGCAGGCAAGCTGTTATTGATCAAAGAGGTTTTGTTGGGTAGCTCTCAGATTATTGAGTGACAAACTTTATTGAATTTGACTTAACAGAAGTCAGAAGACAGCTGAAGCATAAGAGCTTGCACTGCCATCAGAGTCATTTTACGACAGCCAGGGAGCAAAGCTCAGAGATAGATACTGAGCTCTTTGCTGGCCCTTGGAGATTAACTGAACAGCCTTCCTACCAATTCCCAAGCCTGTCAGCAGAACCAATTAGATTTTCAACCAGTAGACAAGAAGGGTGGCACTTGGGGACCTTTTTGCTTTAGGTCGAAGGCTTTTCAGACTGCGATGAGATGACATTGATGATGACACGTTGAGCATTGGTTGGTTTTAAGACAAGTTAAATTAGCAGTCTTGAAATGATTCCAACTGTCTCCTGACTTCTCACTGTTGCCATATTCAGTGGATCCTGTCAGGAGCAAGTTGATGACTTAATAGTCTTTCTTGAGTGGATTTGAGCACTTTGGCTGTGTGTTTATGTGTAGTTGTCATGCTTAAAATATTCATATGAAGGTTTGAAATATTTATTTGAAGGCGCCTTCTGCAGAGTTCAGCAGTAAGGCTCTCAGGGTTTCTCCCTACTTTTCTCTTTTTATTTTATTTTATTTTTTGCTTCTCTAAGCAGTTATTTTGTATAACTACCTTTTATTCTATTTCATATATAATTGATGACAGTGTTTCATGTAGTTATTGATTACTTCATTTAGGATAAAGTTAAAGAGCTTTTCTGACATCCTGCTTCTCTCCCAGACTACCGTATATTCAGATCTGCTTACTTCCCATAATAGTTTGGGAACCATGGGGATTAGGAAGGACATTGTTGGTTTTACTCCATGACCTTTTCTCCAAGAAACTGAGACAGCTTTGAATGGAAGGGATATAAACACAAGGTTCGAAACATGGATGTAATAAAAAATGCAGTTAATCTTGTCTTAAATGACAGAGGCAGGATATCTTTGAGAAGCTTCAGTTTTGACCTTGGAAAAGTTATTCAGGATACTTGTTTGAAGTATTGAAAATATCATTACTCAAGTCTGCATCTCCACATACTGAAAAGCCTTAACCTCTGCTAACCTCAGAAAACTATTATGGGTGTGCTTCTACATTATATAGATAATTGAGATTTCTGATTTAAAGTTTTCAATAGTTAACAGAGCTATGTGGCACATAACTCATTTACAATCGTTTGCAACTTGTTGTGCCTAACTCTTACATTTTTATAAAGGAGAATGATTGTTGCTGATTATATTTGTGTAGATGTATTCATATGCATCTGTAAACGTGTACATAATTCATATTTGTAACAGTTCTATAATTTCTACAGTACATTATGGTGTTATTGCTTGGTAATTGTTGATGCCTCTAAAGGGAGGAAAGTAAAAGTATTTTACATGTATAAATGATTTGGGGCTACTAGAGAGTACTCCTTTGCTGAGTGAGACTTAAAATTTGTACCTAGCTGCCCCCCCCCAAAAAAAATAATAATAAAAGGGACTTCCCTGGCAGTCCAGTGGTTAAGACTCTGTGTTTCCACAGTAGGCAGTACAGGTTCCATTCCCAGTCGACTAAGGTCCTTATGCCACATGGCACTGCCAGAATAAAAATCTGGAGCTAGCCTCTTGGTGACCTACAATAGTTAAGTCTTTTCTGTAGAACTTTAATTTACAAACAGAGCATCTTTGGTGTGTGTACTTAACATTGGATTTAGAAATCTGACCCTATGGTTTTCATGGGTATACTTTGCTCTGGATGGCAATTAGAATATGTGGGAAATAAATATTTCAACATCAGATCGTGTTTTCAAGTGGATTCTCCTTGCTACTTCTTAAGATAGCCCTGTTTGGTCAGAGCCCCAGGTAATCACCCAATCCCAACAAGCGATATTCCATGGCCAGTTTTGCCCATCAGAACTCTCATTCATGTATTCTCTTGTATTATCTTGAAGCAAAACCAAGATAAGCATAAAGTTTCACCTATAAATATTTCAGTATCTAACTAGAAAACCACAATACCATTAATATATCTGAAAAGGTATACTCAGTTGCTCAGTCACATATAACTTCTTTGCAACCCCATGGACTGTAGTTTGCCAGGCCCCTCTGTCCATGGGATTTCACAGGCAAGAATACTGGAGTAGGTTGCCATTTCCTCCTCAGGGGATCTTCCTGACCCAGGAATCCAACCTGCATCTCTTACATCTTCTGCATTGGCCGTGTTGTGCTTAGTTGTGCAGTCGCGTCTGACTCTTTGTGACCCCATGGACTGTACCCTTTAGGCTCCTCTGTCCATAGGGATTCTCCAGGCAAGAATATTGGAGTAGGTTGCCATGCCCTCCTCCCGGGGATCTTCCCAACCCAGGGACTGAACCCAGGTCTCCCACATTGCAGGTGGATTCTTTACCAGCCGAACTACCAAGGAAGCCCTGCATTGGCAGGCGGATTCTTTACCACTGAGCCACGTGGGAAGCCCCACATCTGAAAAGATTCCTTAATCTTTTAAGCAATAATTCTGTAATATCATCAAGAATAGAGTCACATATTGTTGTTATTCAGAATTGTAAATGGTTACCATGTTGATACACATCTTTCCTTTTTTCTAAACACACACATTTCCCTCCTTAAAGCTATTTTTATATTGTTCTTTGATGCTTATTTTTGACTCCTCCTCCTCCCGCCCAGCCAAGCACTCTCATCAGCACCTTTAAAATTCTCACCTCTTGACTCTCTCTTGTGCTTACTCGTCCAATCACCAACTGCCTAATAAAGCTAACAATAGGTTTTCTCTGCTCCTGAGCTGCTAAATGCTGCTGAAGAAAAATGCATAAATGTTGATGACACCATTACATTTATGATTTCCAGCCTCAAGTGACCCCTTGGTACCACCTGGTGATCAGTTTTCTGATTCCCCATCAGAACTATTTAAAATACATTCTTCTTTCCTCAATTCCCCAACATTGTCTCTAGCCAATATTATTAGATATAACAGATGACTTAGATTTCTAGTTCCCTAAGAGAGGAAAATAGTCATAAGTTATATCAAATTTTCTTTCTTCTTCCTAATTTAAATGTATCTTTATTAATCTTTAATTTCTACCCTCTGTCTCAAAATAAAAAGTTTCCTTCTAACAAGGTTAATATTTAAGACCATAGACTCTGAAGCCAGATTGCCTGGTTTAAGATTAAGGCTTCACCTTCTCTTGACTGTATGTCAGTGGACAAGTTTTTCAACTCCCCTGTGATTCAGTTTTCTCATCTGTAAAATGAAAATTCTAATAGTTCTTGCCTGTAGGGTTGCAAAGATTAAGTGACTTACTATATGTAGAGTTCTACAGAGGCTGGTGCAGAAGGTATCATAATATATGTAGTAGTAGTTGTCATTGTTATCTTTTCTAGACTCTACCTTTGTTCTTGATTATGATAAGCAGTGTGAGGAACAGGAGGAAGCTTCTTTACATAGGTTGATGTGGGAAAGCCTCAGTGAGGAAGTGATGTTTGATCTCAGATCTAAAGGATGAGAATAATCTAGTGAAGTGAAAAACTGGGAGAACACTCTCTAAGCAGAGGAAACTGGTGTAAAGACCCTGAAAGAAGGGGATTGTTTGGTCTTTTGAAGAATGAAAGGAAACTAGTTAAGGCTGATATGTAGCAAGAAGGGAGAGAATGCCCAAAATGCAGTTTGCGGGGTAGCTGGAGTCAGCATCATATAGGTGCCTAGTAGGCTACCTTAAAATACCTTAGTATTTTATTCTAAGTGCAATGGCAGGCCATTGGAGTGTTTTAACCAGAGAAACAGCATAATCTAACTTATATTTTTGAAGATTACTCTTTTTGTTTCATGGACAATAGATTGTTAGAAGGGCAAGAATGGAATGGAAAAATGTTGATAAAAGATTGTTGCATATTTTAATTGAGAGATGGTGGTGATTTGGATTGTGGTGATAGCAGTAGTAATGACATGAAATAAGATGAATTCTAGATATAATTTGGGAATTCAAATTCAATTTGGGACAAGGTGATGGATTGGTTGGGGTGGGGAGGATGGTGAAGGAAAGATAAGAATCAAGTCTGACTTCTAAGTCATTGACTTGAACAATATGGGGGATGGTGGGGTTATTTATATAAATCATTCTCTAGCAGAGTCCATAATCTCTAGCAGGCAAAAGTAAAAATATGTATAATTCAAGATAAACTACAAAGTTATTCATTTTGGTTTCAAAAAGGCTGTGCTTTCTCATTCCACCTAGTATGTTGGATGGCAAGGAAAACTTCCACTTATTTATGAGGAATTCAGCCTTTTAAAATTTTGGAATAGTATTCCATTGTATGAGTATGTATATAATCTGTTCATTCATCTACCTGTTTTCATGATTCTTGGATAATACCTACAAGTGAAATGGCTGGGTCAATATGATATGTATGGTATATGTTTGAATCTTTTAAGAAACTGACAAACTGCTTTACAAAGTGGTTGTACCATTTTCATTCCAACCAGCAATGCATGAATTTCAGTGGCTTCACATCCTCACCAACACTTATTATAATCACTCTTTTAAATTTTACCCATTGTAGTTGCTTTGTAATGTTATCTCATCATGATTTTAATTTACATTTCCTTGATGATTACCGATGTTGATAACTTTTCATGTGTTTGTATATCTTCTTTTGTGAAGTGTAAAGATTCTATTTAAATTTTTTGTGTCATTTCTAATTGAATTATATACCTTCTTTTTATCTTCTTTTATATAAGAGTTCCTTATATAACCTAGAAACAAGTCTTTGATACATGAACTACAAATATGTTCCAGTCTGGGGCTTTTTTTTTTGTTTTCTTTATAGTGATTTTGGAGGAGCAAAAGTTTTAAATTTTGATGAAGTCTAAGTTATCTCTCTTTTTTTTTTTTTCTTGAACTTGAGAAATTTTTTTTTTAATTTTATTTTTAAACTTTACAATATTGTATTAGTTTTGCCAAATATCGAAATGAATCCGCCACAGGTATACCTGTGTTCCCCATCCTGAACCCTCCTCCCTCCTCCCTCCCCATACCCTCCCTCTGGGTCGTCCCAGTGCACCAGCCCCAAGCATCCAGTATCGTGCATCAAACCTGGACTGGTGACTCGTTTCACACATGATATCATACATGTTTCAATGCCATTCTCCCAAATCTCCCCACCCTCTCCCTCTCCCACAGAGTCCATAAGACTGATCTATACATCAGTGTCTCTTTTGCTGTCTCGTACACAGGGTTATTGTTACCATCTTTCTAAATTCCATATATATGCGTTAGTATACTATATTGGTGTTTTTCTTTCTGGCTTACTTTCCTTTTTTTTGGCTAGTGCCTTTTGTGTCCTAACAAATCTTTGCTCACATCACCATCATATAGCTTATTCTCCTCTGTTTCTGTCTAGAAGTTTAAGATGTTGGCTTTTCTGCTTAGGAATGTTATACATTTGGATTTTATTTTTAATATGATGTGATATAAGGGTCAGAGTTCATTTTTTTCATAGTGATAGTGAATTGTTATGGCATTATTTGCTCAAAGGACTATCCTTTTGCCCCATTGAATTACCTTTTCATCCTTGTTGGAAATCAATTGACTGTAAGGGTTCAAATATCTTCCTGGATTCTCCTTTGTTCCATTGACTTATATGTCTATCCTTATGACAGTATCACACTGTCTTAACTATTATTTTGGAATCAGATTGTATAAATCATCTAATTTTATTTTCTTTTTACTAAAATGGTTTCGGATATCCCAGGCTCTTTGAATTTCACTTAAATATTAGAATCAGCTTGTCAATCTCTATCCCATAAAAATCTATTGCTATTTTAATTGGAATTGCATTGAATCCACACATAAATTTGGAGAGAACTGACATAGCAAGTCTTTCCATCCATAATCATAATTTATCACTCCATTTGTTTAATTCTCCTTTAATTCCCATCAGTATTATTTTATTATTTTTGGTAAACATGTCTTGATAGTTTTTAGTAAACAGATCTTGTTCATCCACTCTGGTGTGCATACTAACTGCTATTACGTATGCTTTTTTAAAAATTGCTTTGTTAATGGCCTTGTAGTTTTTATTTCATTTTCCAATTGTTTATTGCTAACTTATAGAAATAGAACTGATTTTGTGTATATTGCCCTTGTATGACATTGCTAAGTTCACTTGTTAATTCTAATAACTTTTTTTAAGATTTCATAGGAGTCTTAAATTTATAAAATTATGTTTTTTATGAATAGAGACAGTTTTACTTCATCCTTTTTAGTTTAAATGCCTTGGTTTCCTTTTCTTGCTTTATTGCTCTGGCTAGGACCTCTAGTGCAACACTGAATAGAAGTGTTGATAAGAATATTGTGTCTTAGGGGAAAACATTTAGTCTCACCATTAACTATGAACTTAAGTATAGGGTTTTTTGTCAATGCCCTTTATCAACAGAGGAAGTATTCCTCTATTTCTAGTTTGTTGAGATATTTTGTCATGAGTATGTTGAACTGTGTCAAACCACCTTCCTGTATTTTTTGAGACAGTTATATAGTTAAAATAAACAAAGAAGTTTGTTTTGTTAATATGGTAAATTATACTTGATTTTCTAGTATTAGTCCAATCTTTCATTCCTGTGGTAAACCCCATTTTGTCATAATATGATATTATTTTCAGATACTACTGAATTTGATTTGCTATTATTTTACTAAGGATTATGTCCTCTATTCATGGTAGTCATAATGGTTTATATTTTTCTTGAAGTTTTATTGTAATTTCTTTGCCTGGTTTTGATGTCAGGCTATTTATTGCTAGACTCATAAAATGAATTGGCAAGTGTTCCTTCCTCTTTTTTCTTCTGAAAGAATTTATGTAAGATTGATAGTAATTCTTTCCTTAGTACTTGATAAAATTAAACAGTGGAGTCATCTGGCCTAGAATATTTGTGGAAGTTTTATTTGCAGATTCAATTAAATAGACAAGGGGCTTCAGATTTTTTATTTCTTCTTTTGTCAATTTTGACAATTGTGTCTTTCAAGGAATTTTTTCATTTCATGGTTTTTCCTCCAAATTTCCTTATTTATTCTATCCCTTTATGACCCTTTTAATGTCTATAAGATCTGTAGCTATGTCTCCTTTTTTATTCCCAACATTTGTATTTCATTTCTTTCTTTTTTTTGCCTTGAGCAGTCTACCTACAGGTTTATCCATTTTACTGATCTTTTGAAAGCACTGACTTTTAACTTCATTGATTTTCTCTATTGTTTATCTCTTTTCTATTTCATTTCTTTCTCTTTTTATCTTTTCTAATTTCCTTATTTCTAATTACTTTGGTTTTAATGTGTTCTTCTTTTTCTAGCTTCCAAAAGTGAAGGCTTAAGTCATTGATTTTAAACCTGTCTTTTTTTTTTAACTTAAGCATTCAAAGCTGCAAATTTCCCTCCTAAGTACTTCACATACAACAAATTTTGGTATATTTTAATTATTCAGTTCAAGATATTTTAAATTTTTCTTGTGATTTATTCTTTGATCTATGGATTATTTAGCAGTGTGTTTAATTTTAATTAAAATGTTCTAATTTTCAAGTATTTAAAGATTTTCAGATATCTTTATGTTACCAGTTTCTAACAATTTTAATTTGGTCAGAGAATGGATTCTGGATAATTTCATTGTTCTAAATTAATGGGGCATTGTTTTATGGCCCTTTGTATGGTTTCTTTTGGTGAATGTTCCATGTGAACTTGGAAAAAAACATGTATTTTGCCATTGCTTGAGATATTTTTTGATAAATGTCAGTTAAATCAAATTGGTTGATAGTATTATTCTGATCTTTTATATCCTTACTAACTTTCTACCTAGTTGTTCTATCAATTACTGAAAGAGAAGTTGTAAAATCTCCTATTATAATGACATATTTGTCTATTTTTCTTTTCATTTTTGTCAATTTTTCCGTCATGTATTTTGACGCTCTTATATTTGTTGCATACATATTAATGACTGTTATGTCTTTCTGATGAGTCTATCCCTTTACATTATGAAATGTCCCTCTTTATTCTTGGTTATATTTCTTCTGTGAAGTCGACTTTGTGTGATATTAATGTAGCTATTCAAACTTTCTCATGACTGTTATTTGAATGGTATATCATTTTCCAGCCTTTATCTTTACCGTATCTACCAATTCATATTTTGTATACATTCTTGTAGATAGCATACAGATGGATCTTGGATTTCAAGCCCACTGACAAACTTTGCTTTTAATTGAACTGAATTTAATTGTCTATATTGTTGTGCTTAAGTTTACAATCTTTCTATTTGTTCTGTTTGCCACATTCATTCCTTTTTTTCCTGTCTTTTTTGTATTAATTTTTTTTAGTATTCCATTTTCTCTGCTATTGGCTTAGTGACTAAACTCTTTGTTTAAAGTAGCTTTTGCTCTAAAGCTTAAACTATGTAACTTTAACTGATATCTGTCTTCAAATAGTATTACACTACTTTGTATATAATGTTAGCACCTTCAAAACTATATACTTCTACTCTTTCTACTATCCTTTATGCTATTGGTATCATACATTTTAGTTCTACATGTGTCATAAACCTCACAATACATTGTTACTATTTTTGCTTTAAACAGCTATATTTTTAAAAATTATTGATTTATTTATGTTTGGCTCTGCTGGGTCTTCCCTGCTGTGTGGCCTCTTCTTTAGTTGCGGTAAGTGAATGCCACTCACTACTGTGGTGTGCAGGCTTCTCCTCGCTGCGGTTTCTCTTGCTGCAGAGCATGGGCCTTCAAGCACCTGGGATTCAGCAATTGCAGCACAAGGGCTCAGTAGTTGCAGCTCCACGGCTCTAGAGCATGGGCTCAATAGTTCTGACACATGGACTTAGTTGCTTCGTGGCATGTGGCATCTTCCCAGACCAAGGATTGAACCCATGTCTCCTACATTGGCAGGCAGATTCCTCATCACTGAGCCACAAGGGAAACCCCAACCAGTTATCTTTGAAAGCAACTTAAAAGCAAGAAAAATGTTTATACTTACCCATATAATTACCATTTCCAGTGCTCTTCAATCATTTATATAGATCTGAACTTCTATGTAATATAATTTCCTTTCACTTGAAAACCTTCTTTAATCATTTCTTATTATGCTAGCAATGCTGAGTTGGCTGGCAGCCACTTATGTCATCATTTATTTGTCATGGAAAGGCATTTTTCCCCTTCATTATTGAAGTTTCTTCTCACTGGATATAGAATTCTAGGTT
Organism: Bos indicus; assembly: GCF_029378745.1. NCBI lineage: Eukaryota > Metazoa > Chordata > Mammalia > Artiodactyla > Bovidae > Bos > Bos indicus. Next base: position 26,774,285 of record NC_091770.1, read on the forward strand.
AATGATATTTTTTCTTTAACATTTTTCTCTGGATAAGGGTTTTCAGTTTGATAGCTTGCTTGTTTAGTGTTTTAAGGATGTCATTTCATTGGTTGCTGGCTTGCATTATTTCTGATGAGAAGTCAGTGGTAATTCTTATTTTTGTTCTTCAAAATTTACTGTGTCTTTTTGGAAGGGAGAGGATGATTTTAAGATTTTCTCTTACTTATTTACAAAACAGAAACAGACTCCCAGACATAGACAAGCAACTTATGGTTATCAAAGGGGAAGGGGAAGCGGGAAGATGAGTTAGAAGATAACCAACAAGGTTGATTACAGATAACCAACAAGGACCTACTATATAGCACAGAGAACTATACTCAATATCTTGTAATAACCTATAATGAAAAAGTCTAAAAGACTATATATGTGTGTATCTGAATCATTTTGCTATATACCTGAAACTTAACACATTATGAATCAAATATATTTCAATTAAAAATATTCTTTAAGTGTAAAAAAAGATTGTTTTCAGTAATTTGACTGTGATGTACCTTAATGTGAATTCCTTTTTAATTATCCTGCTTGGGGTTTGCTTGCCTCATATATATTTTGGTTTAAAATTTTCATCAAATTTAGGACTTATTTCTTAGAATATATTTCTCTCCCCAGTCCTTCTTGAGGCTTTAATTATGTGTATACTAGATTACTTGATATTGTCTCACTCATCACCAAAGCTCTGTTCAATTTTTTTCATCCTTTTTTCTCTCTTTCCTTCAACTTGGTTTTTATCACTATTATCAATCTTTTCAGCCATTGACTAATCTGATATTAAGATCCTTTTGTTGAATTTTTAAAATCCCAGATATAATATATTTTTGACTCTAAAAGTTCATTTGGTTCCTTTTTATAGTTTCCATTTCACTCCTCATTATTTTTATGTTTTGCTTTAATCCTTGAATATGTTTGTAATATCTTTTTTATGACTTCTGCTAAATCCATTTTCTTGCTATTCCTGGGGCTGTTTCTATTGATTAAATTTTCTTCTGTTTTTGATCACATGTTTTTCTTCTTTGCAAGTCTAGTACATTTTTGAGGATGCAAGATGTTCAGAAGATTACATTGTTGAAGGTTGGAATTTTATTTTCTCTTTGTAGAGTCACTTAAGTTGATTGTGGAGCAGCTTGATTCTTTCAAGGATTGTTTTTCTTTTAAAGCTTTGTTGGGGCATATCTAGAGTAGCCTTTACTTTAGGGCTAGTTGAGTCCTACTACTAAGATATTACGTTTTGGGATTGTCACTGAATGCCTCCATCATTTAATGATCTTTGAATTATGGCTAGATGGAACATCTTCCAGCATGGCATTCTTTGCCCAGCCTCATGGAGTCACTCTTTGGAATCACAGCTTAATGCTCAGGCAGGAATTCAAGTGGGGGGCGGGCGGTACCCTATACAAATTTCTGTATCTCTGCTTATGTATCGCTCTGTCCTCGTGGATATTCTGACCTACAAATTCCATCCACCTCAGCCTCCCCTTATTCTGTCTCTACCTCCTGAGCTCAGCAAGTCACCCATGTTGTGCTTAAAGCAATATTAAGGCTCACTGCATTTTTCTCCCTTCTCCTAGAAATTACAGTCCTGCTCTGTCTGTTGTCCAATAGCTGAATGCAGTGGTTTCATATATTTAGTCCAGTTGTTCATAGTGGGGGATCAAATCTGGTACCTGTTTTCAATCATCATTAGAAGTAGAAACAGACTAATGCCCTTTGAAGATTAATAATTGTTTAGAAATTCACTCAGACATCATCCCACTGTGCTTATTAAGCACCTGCAATGTGCTCAGTGCCATGCCAGGATCTGAGGATGCGAGGAGATATTAGAGAAGACAAGCACGTATTATAAATCATCAGGAAGATATATGGGAGCCCAAAAGAGGGCATAAGTTTGGTAGGGGTAGAGGTATTGATGAAGAAATCTAGTTTTATAGGTGTTCCTGTTGAGGCTAGAAGAAAGGGCATTCCAAACAGCACAATAAATGGAAAGAAACAGAAATATGAAATAGCACAATATGCTTATAAAGCTTGTTTTATTAACTCATCATTCATTTAGTAAATGTATCTCTAGTTTAGTAAATGTATATCTAGTGTCTAGAGAATGCTATACAGTGTGCTAAGGGTTGGGCATCCAAAGGGTGAGTAAGATGTTCATGTTTCTTGCCATCATAGACCTTCCAGTCTAGCACTTCAGTGTGAATAGACAATAGTGTGCCCAGATCAGGGAAATATTTGCGAAATGCAGGCTAAAGGAAGATTGTGAAGTACTTAATTGCTGCTCTAAGGGATTAGTCATTGTTCTAAATGGCACTGTCCTCCAAACATTTTTTGTTGTACCTGTAATTTTTTTTACACATTTACCCCCAATATTCATATATTCACTTATTAATAAACTCTATACATGCACTGAGAGACTTCACTTTTACTTTTCACTTTCATGCATTGGAGAAGGAAATGGCAACCCACTCCAGTGTTCTTGCCTGGAGAATCCCAGGGACGGGGGAGCCTGGTGAGCTGCCATCTATGGGGTCGCTCAGAGTCGGACACGACTGACGCGACTTAGCAGCAGCAGCAGCATACATGCACTACTATATCGACATATTATATAGGCTATAAAAATATGCAAAAAAAGAAATGTAATGGGATAATGTAAATAATGCATACATATTCTAGTGTTCTCTTCCTGCGTTCCATGCTTCATCTTGCACATCCCAGGCTTACATCCCTCACTTTGTCAATAGTAGGGGCTTCCCTGGTGACTCAAGAGGTAAAGAATCTGCCTGCAATGTAGGAGCCACAGGAGATGCATTTTCGATCCCCAGGTCAGGAAGATCCCCTGGAGGAGGGCATGGCAACCCACTCCAGTATTCTTGCCTGGAGAATCCCATGGACAGAGCAGCCTGGCAGGCTACAATCCATGGGGTTGCAGAGTTGGACATGACTGAATCAACTTAGCACAGGCAATGGGAAGTTTTCAAGATTCTCATTCAGGAAACGAAACTGATCAGAATTCTGTTTGATAAAGATTCCTAACATGACTTTTACTCTAGTCATGCTAATGAATGTTTTTAAAAGCAGAGGAGAAGCTGAACTAATATGATTCCTTCCAACCCCAGGATTATGTAGCTGGGGTTTCTTCTTAGAAGAGGTTAAAAGTCTAGGTTAGACCATGGTTATTTGTGGCATTATTCAGATACAATACAGTAGACTGGCCAAGTGCCTTAAAATAGTAGAATACCCAGTGTGGAGCTGGCATTCCCCTCAGTGGAACTGAATTTGTTACATGCAAGCCATCACTTTACACTTTGGCAAATTAGTTTTGGCTGAACCTGTATTATGTCCAGAAGTGGAGAAATAAAAGCTTGGCATCCTAGATAAGAAGTTGGACCTTGGAAACAAAACAGTAGCATTGGAGATCCCAGATATAGCAGTACGGGCTAGCAGTAAAGCTGAAGTCAGAGCAGCTGAAGACGGCAGGCAGAATGAGAAGCCAGGTGGTTGACAGGATAGTAACCAGAAGTTACCAGAGTTACCAGAAGACAGAGTTACTGCCTGCCATTAGTCCTGACTATATCCGTCTACGTACATTTTGCTCTTAAACTACAGAGGAAGTATACATAGATGGATATAGTCACCTCTGGAAGACAGAGTTACCAGAATTAGGACCTCGTGCCTCCAAACCAGAAAATTAGAATTACCAGATTTAGGACCCATGAGGTCTGTAAGAGCTTGGAGGGTGGATGCGAACAACCAGCCCCCAAGGAAAAGCTGAGTGCCTGAAGAGGTGGCCTTCTTCACTGCACAGAATCTCTGTGCAGTCACTGAGGCAGGCTGCCTAGGTGGAACCGAAAACCTGGCTCTAGTGAGACACAAAGGCTGAAAGAAACGTGGCTCGGAAGAAGTCAGTGTGCCCCAGATTTATCCTCTGGTCAGAACATTCCTATTCTCTCCTTTCAAGCTCTCAACACTTCTATTTATGGTTTTAAAAAGCATTATCTCATAGAATGAAAGAAGTTCTTCTTAAATTATACGAGAATGTATTGACTATATCCGTCTATGTATACCTCCTCCATAGTTTAAGAGCAAAGTGTACATAGATGGATATAGTCAATCCTAATGGCAGGTAGGAGCGAGTTCAGTTGCCCTTTCCAACTTCTCCCCAGCGTTGATTTTGTGTCCCGCCTACATATTGTTGAGGCCAACATGCCTATCTCTTGCTCCATCTTACCTAACCTATTTCAAACAGCTGAGGCATGTTACTGTTAATAGAAACAGAAGCCGAGGACATTCTCTATTACAAGTTCACCTGGCAACAGAGTAGTACTACAAGTTGACAGGTGATTTTGGCAGGTTAGAGGGAAAAATTCAAATTACCAAACTATGTGAAATAGTGCAGCTGAAGCTGGCCTAAGGTTAGTGAGTGTTCTCTAAAACCAAAATGGGCTGTGGCCAGGGGAACCTGTAGGAGAGTTAATGGCAGTCATTTAGCTGTCATTCATTTTTCAGTTCAAATTATTTTTAAAATACTTTGTTAGTTCAGAATGTGTTTGCTTAAGTCATTTCAATAGTAATACTTTTCTCCAGGAGGCAATTAGGTATTCTTCATTTTGCAGCCCTTGCATAATAGCTGAGAAAACTGCAGTTGTACAAGCAAGGTGTAGATAAACACCAGATTATCATATTAAAGTCCTTATTAGTCTGTCAGGAGAATTTTTTTTCACTGAATGCTTTTTGGTTTTCTTATTATCCATTTTTTTTTTTAAAAAATAGGATTTTCTCAATGTTCCTTTAGTTTTAAAGAAATCATTCGGGTCTCCATTTTCATTAGGAAGCTAATCTTTTCTCTACCTCCTTCACACATATTAACTTCAGCCTAAAATACCAAATTTCCCTTTAAAATTAAAAAATATATATATAAGCTATAATGCTTTTTCTGAGCTATCCATTGGCCTCTTTACTGTAAGATGTTTTAGCAAAGGTAGATCTCTTCCTCCGTCATCAGATTTGACTGCAGTGTTAAGAAGCCTGTTAGCAATCCTAAACCCAGGATGACAGGGGTTATTTAAAATAGTCTAAGTCTACCACTTATTTACAGAGCATCTTTTGTTTGGGGGAGGCTTAGAGTGTTCTTAAACTCATATACGTATGTATGTGTTTATACATGAAACTATCAACTTTCACATGAAAATACTTTCACATAAAACTATGGTTTCATCTCCTGGAAAGAAGAAACCATGTCTTTTAATGAATATTTCTCTTCTGCTTCTTTCAAGATTCAGGGAAGCGTTAGGAAAGTTGGGCTATCAGTCAATATTATTCAATTTCTATTTGAAATAAGATGTTTTGTCCCAAGATTTGCAGAGAATCCACCAAACTCCCCCATGAAATCTAAAAGACACCTATTGCAGTCATTATTCCAGGTTAAACACAAAAGGAAAGAACCTAAAGTTACTTCGGTGTGTCATGAGAAGCCAAAAATCCTGCCATCTGCTTCATATGAAATCTTTCCTAATGAGAATATATGGCAAAATACTGTGTCTTTCTTCCAGTTCTTCATAGATAGATCTTCTGTTATCTTTCAAATGGAATATTATCTTTCAAATGGAATATTATCTTTCAAATGGAACCAAGGCCTCTTAAGGGAAAGAAAATTCTCCTCTAAAATAAAATTGTAAGGTGCAATGTAATTTGTGATGTTTTCCCCTCTTATTAAAAAATTGCACAGGATCTTAGACAGTTTGATTGCCTGTTTGTCAACTGTGTAGGTCTTCCCGGAGAAATGTATTTTGGTCTACCAGAAAAGTAGACAAGTAGGAGACATCTTCTCAATATCATGTGATTAATTGCCTGTGCCATTCCATGACCTTTGCCCACTCCAGCACATACGGTCACTAGCAGCTTTCTTAGCTGGCAGAGGGGTAGAAAGAACACACTTACAGTCACTGGCAAGACCAAGGCCCCACGTAGTGGAGATTTTGTCTGAACTGCCAAATTAGCTCTCTAAATGGTTTGTTCCATGGCAGATTTGATCTTTTTATTATATCTGAATCACATTTTGTTATTTCCTTTGGGTTTTTGACATGGAGGCAGCAAGACACAAGAAAACCAACCAAGACTCATCCTTTGATATTCAAGAAATATTCCAATCAAGACTAAATGGACTGGGTAATATTCCCAAAACCAACTTGGAATATTAAAGCTAATTCAGGTTGGGCTGTCTGACTGAAATGAGTAGTTGGTGGGGGAATTTATTAGTTTATTGTGTTCATCTGGACTGCCAGTGTATTTTCATTAAGGTAGTGGATAGATTATGGTTTGCCTATTGCACAAACAGCAGTGACATCTTTCAGTTTTCCCAAGGGTTTTTATTCAGTTCTTATGGACACTTTAGCATCGTGGGTAAGAGCACAGATGCTGGTGCTAGACTGCACGGCTTTAAATTGCAACTCTGCCATTTTCTAGCTGGGTAGGCTTGGGCAAATTGCTTGATCTCTGTGTTTCAGTTTCATCATCCATAAAATGGGACTGATAATGGTACTTCATAAGATTGTGTGTGTATGTGCGCATGTGCGTGTGTGCGCTCGGTCACTCAACTGTGTCCAACTCTTTGAGACCCCATGGACTGTAGCCCAATTGTAGTGGGTTATAATAAATGACTTGATAAATGTAAAAGCACTTAGAATAGTGCCTGGTACATAGAACGCACTGCACAAGTGTAGTGGTAGCAGTGGTGTGGTTTATGTGTGACACACATCATTAGGGTAACGTTTAACACCAGCTCATTTATTGTGGTTTTGAATATTTGGATGCTAATGATAGGCTAAAGTCTGCTATTCAGCTCCACCCTGTTGATTACTCCTATTGGGGAAGGCAGATCACCCAAATATAAGTTTAGATTTTCCATCTGTAGTCAATCAACCCTCAATAATCCAAATGGAGATAACTCACGTTGAGGACTATGCATGGAGATATTTAGTTTGGGGCCATTTTATTCTCTTCAAGCTTGTTTCTAAGGGGACCTTACTTAATAGAAGTTGATTAGATGCTCTCGGGATAGAAGTTAAGTTTATGAATTATCTAAGGATGCCAGGGTAACATAAAGACTTATAATGTATTTGCAAGCATTTAAAATTGAGTCATGTTTTGGATTGTCTGAACAGTCTATGTAACTTGGTTGACCCAGAGTTTGGATGTGATTTTATCGCAGTCTTGACTTTTCACCCTGGGGGAAGTGGCAACCAAGTACCCGCTGAGCATCCACTTCTCTCCTGTTAGAAAACTGAGCTTTCCTTGTGGAACACATATCCCTTCACTTAATACCTGGATGTTTGAATATTCACGTTAAGCAACAGACAATGCAAAGTTATTTTCCTATTGATGTGTCATCAAACAGACAATATGACTACACGACTATCAATAATATGACTTTTGGTAAAATGGAATAGAAATAGTGCTTTAAACAGAACCATCATAACTGAGATGATCAGTGGTTCTTCATATTTATAATACATTTTTAAGGTAACAATGTGATACAAAGAAATATCTTCTATGATTCCATTCCTATTGGATGTAGAATTCTGCTTTGGAAGATACTGTTTTGAATATCTGACACCTTGAACTCCTCTGTATATTTAGCCTCCAGGTGCAGAACATAAGCCTGTCTTCACATCCTGGCTTTGCCATTTACTATCTCAACGACTTGTGCCAATTACGTAACTCCTGTAGAACTGTTTCCTCATGCATGAAGAGAAGAGATCATCCTCGTGGAAGTGTTTGAGAATTAAATAGTGTAATAATCTAAAGCACACAATACATGGCCTTCATCTCAGTAAAAGTTAGTTGCTGCTGCTGCTATTACCACTAATAGTGCCTTCCCTGAACTCAGGTTTTTGTCCCTAATAGAATCACCAAGAGGGGCTGTGTGGAGGGCATAGTTCACTCCTATGATAATAATATTGAAAAGATTACAGATGTTCCCAGTTTTCCTTTAATATCCCAGGGTTAATCTGTCAGCCACACACTTCGCCAAAACTTCTGAATATGCCCAGTCCACTCCCCCTCACAGAACAATTAGGTCCGCAGCCTGTTCTGTGTGCTGTAAACCTGGCGTGGAATGACCACGGCCACTGGTTCCAGCTTCATCCAGTGAGGCCTCCCTCCTCTTTTTCATGTTATAGATTTGGTGCACGTATCACTTTTGGTCTTGAAACACACTAAGAGTGACTTTTGTGAATCTCAGCTGTCCGCCTCTATCTCACGTGTTATCTTCTAAACCTGATGAATCTTCCAAGTAATGATATGAGAATATAAAGATCTTTTTAAATGTCAGCTTTTCCCTCAGTTAAGATCACATTCAAGACTAAAGAAGTAGTTATTTCTCTATCATCATTTTAATTTTTTCAGATTCCAGCATAGGTAATTCATGCTTACCTACATTCTTTTCTAATGTTCTCCTTTTAAGTTCCTTTCAAAGAATTACTTCGTAGGAGAATGTGGTCTTATGAGCCCAGTCTGGCCCCTTACTTGGGCAAACATGACTTTCCATGTAATGGGGGAACAATTTTCAAAGTTGAGATGATAGCATAGCCCTGGTCTTACAAAAACAACCTACCCCAAACTAGCAGATTCAAGCACATACATCTGACCATCATTTATTGGTCCTGTTACAGGGTCAAGTTCTATTTCTCTGAATTTTTGTAATGTTGTATTTTTGTCTGACTCCAGACATGAATCAGAGTTTTAGAAGTGAAATACCATCATTGTACCAATATTACGTATAACCTTCTGGCATCTACTGAGCGCTCCTTATCCATCTTGCCACCTGGCACACCTGAATTTGGATGAAAGATTTCTCTGGCCTGCTCTTCTTAAAGCTTATGTTGTTTCCAGACCTCTTTAATAGTTTGTGTTTTATCATAAAGATATAGCGTATTGGTAATGATACACCAGCTTGTCTTTTTTTCTGCCTCCTGTACAAAATTATTAATGGAAGATATTTATAAGGAGAGATGTTTTATACTTTTTTTGGCTAAAAACCATCTTGAGTACCAATCTGAATAATGCACAGGTGGTATAGGCAGGCCTTGGGAATAGATGAGAAGAAACCTAAAGAGCTTAAGCAAAGAATGGGCAGAGAGAAAATAAGAGTGTGGAGGAAACAGAGACTCATCTGGTGGAAAGGAATAAAGGGCCCTCTGAATTGTCTCAAGTGCTTGCTAGTGGCACTGGTGGCATAAGGCAGCTGTGCTGAGTCTAAGCTGAGTGCCTTCCTGATCTCCTGTTTCCTGAGGCCGAAAAGGGTACAGATCTTTTGTCCACATTTATTATAATTTAAGGAACCAGTGTGATCTAGGTATTTGAAAAGAAGACTGGTCGTCAGGAAACGTTCCTTCTGCTTCCCTGCATTGTGTGTCTGTGATAATGTGTGTGACTGTGTGAGAAGTCTCTGACCTTCTCTTTACACAGACTCTCTTGTTTGTGAAATAAGGCATGCTCCAATCAGGGTGTTGGCAAGCATGATGAATGTGTCTGAACCACTCTGGAGAAGTGCAAGGGGTGGGGGTGGGGTGCCCTTAGGTCCAGTCTTCCCAGAGCACAAAAGGAAGTGACACGTGGGGACCCAGGTGCACTGAGGCTCAGGCAAGGTTTGGTAAAGGATTTCATCCAGTGCATCAAACAGTTAATGCTTCTTTGAATAAACAGAATGCACAGTTACCCACAGATGACTCTCATGCACATGAGCAAAAGGCTCATGTTCGGTGTCTGCGTTCATGGCATGGTTATACGCTTCATGTGTCATAGGAACAGAACACCTAATCCCTCCTCTGAAAGGACTGACAGTAACATGGACAGGAGAGACTGAATGGCAGAAAACATAAACATAGAACATTCTGGATGTACATAACTCTCCATGGATTAGTCACTGGGCTTCCCAGGTATCTCAGTGGTAAAGAATCCGCCTGCCAAATCAGGAGTTCCAGGAGACACAGGTTCGATCCCCTGGGTTGGGAGATCCCCTGAGTTGGGAAGATCCCCTGAAGAAGGGAATGGCAACCCACTCTAGTATTCTTGCTTGGAAATATCCCATGAACAGAGGAGCCTGGCTGGCTACAGTCCACGGGGTCTCCAAGAGTCTGACGTGACTGATCACATGCGCATGCACCCAAACACATGTACACACTCACAAACACAGATCAGTCAACAAATGTCATACTACCCTATTTTTGTTTAGCATCCGTCATAGTTTTCAAAGAACTTCCGATTAAATTATTTCCCACGAGTATATTGAAGGTGCTCTTCCATTTAATTTGCAAATTTTAGTCTACTGAATATTTCTTAGAAAACACTAGTGAAAATAAGATATTTCAACCTGTTAGATAGATTTGGGAGCATAATGTAGGGTGTGGCGAGGGTAAAAAATGAGAGTTCAAATTTTTCAATTTTCTAGAAAGTCAAAGACACATTATAAAACTGTTCAAAAGTAATACAGGAGTAGATATATAATTATATACTAATATATAGGATGGATTATATTGGAGTTATTCAAAAGAGAGGAATATTGTTATGGGCTAGAGAAGTGAGGGAGAAGGCAATGGCACCCCACTCCAGTACTCTTGCCTGGAAGATCCCATGGGTGGAGGAGCCTGGTAGGCTGTAGTCCATGGGGTCGATAAGAGTCAGACACAACTGAGCGACTTCACTTTCACTTTTCACTTTCATGCATTGGAGAAGGAAATGGCAACCCACTCCAGTGTTCTTGCCTGGAGAATCCCAGGGACGAGGGAGTCTGGTGGGCTGCCGTCTATGGGGTCGCACAGAGTCGGACACAACTGAAGTGACTTAGCAGCAGAGAAGTGAGGGAGGGCAAAATGGAGGAAAATGAGCTTAAGCCAGTTCTTAAAAGAGTTGGATGAGCAGATGAGCTGAGAAAGCTTTCAAGCTAAGGAAATAATATCTAACTTGTAAAACTGTCCTCAGTCCAGTTCAGTTCAGTCACTCAGTCGTGTCCGACTTTTTGCGACCCCATGAATCGCAGCACGCCAGGCCTCCCTGTCCATCACCAACTCCCAGAGTTTACTCAAACTCATGTCCATCAAGTCGGTGATACCATCCAGCCATTTCATCCTCTGTCGTCCCCTTCTCTTCCTGCCCCCAATCCCTCCCAGCATCAGGGTCTTTTCCAATGAGTCAACTCTTCTCATGAGGTGGCCAAAGTACTGGAGTTTCAGCTTTAGCATCAGTCCTTCCAATGAATACCCAGGACTGATCTCCTTTAGAATGGACTGGTTGGATCTCCTTGCAGTCCAAGGGACTCTCAAGAGTCTTCTCCAACACCACAGTTCAAAAGCATCAATGGAAAAAGCAAGAGCGTTCCAGAAAAACATCTATTTCTGCTTGATTAACTATGCCAAAGCCTTTGACTGTGTGGATCACAATAAACTGTGGAAAATTCTGAAAGAGATGGGAATACAGACCACCTGATCTGCCTCTTGAGAAACCTATATGCAGGTTAGGAAGCAACAGTTAGAACTGGACATGGAACAGCAGACTGGTTCCAAATCGGGAAAGGAGTACGTCAAGGCTGTATATTGTCACCCTGCTTATTTAACTTATATGCAGAGTACATCATGAGAAACGCTGGGCTGGAAGAAGCACAAGCTGGAATCAAGATTGCTGGGAGAAATATCAATAACCTCAGATATGCAGATGACACCACCATTATGGCAGAAAGTGAAGAGGAACTCAAAAGCCTCTTGATGAAAGTGAAAGAGGAGAGTGAAAAAGTTGGCTTAAAGCTCAACATTCAGAAAATTGTCTTAGAAACATTTTAAAAGCCAAAGTTTTAAAATACTCATTCTTATTTATTACTTGGTAGGAAGGAGCAAAATATTTCTAAGGAATTTGGGAATTTTAAAATTGTAGAAATTTTCTGTATTTTTCTCAAGAAAAAAAGTAAATATCCTTCTATTTGAAAGTAATCTTAAACCCTTTTGGTATGATTCAGAAATGTTTCTGTATTTGAACATCACTGTGACTCAGCAGTTACACCTTTTCCCATGAACCTGGAAAGATCTTAGTATTTTAACTCTTCAATATTATGTGGCTATGATGGTTATGGTGGGCTTCCCCAGTGGCTCAGCGGTAAAGAATCCACCTGCAATGTGGGAGCTGCAGGAGACGTAGGTTTGATCCCTGGGTCGGGAAGATCCCTTGGAGAAGAAAATGGCACTCCACTCTCATATTCTTGCCTGGGAAATCCCATGGACAGACGAGCCTGGCAGGCTGCAGTCCATGGGGTCGCAAAGAGTCAGACATGACTGAAGCGAGATGAACACATGATGGATATGAATACAATATGATAAAGTGGACTAACTAGAGATAATGACCCAGTGTTGAGATTGTGATACTGATGAAATATTGTCTCTGCCCATTGCAGGAGAGTTGCAGCAATTCTCCCATAGTGATCACTTCTTGTGACAAAAGACAATGTCTTCTTATTTCTTCACTTTAAGTCAAAGCATAAAAGTAGGCAGAGATGTTTTTAACTAACATGACTATGATCGTCTATGTGCCATTATTTAATTGTTCATAGAGATCAAATTGTACTAGTGCAGAGGAATTTGAATCCAATTTCGAGCTGTCAGTGGAGAATGTCAGTCATTTCAGTAAATCGCCCCCTTAGTGTCATCATGTATAATTCTTTAATTTTAGGCCTGAAGAATTCTGAAAGAAATACGGTGTAAAATGCACCAAAAAGAACTGTCCTGTGTAAGACACTTTATGTGGTCTTTGAAAATAAAAATGGACCCTATGGCACCTAAGTCTGTAGGTCGATGTTATCAAGGTACTCAGAGTGGTAACCATTAACTAGGCTTGTGTGTTCTTTAAAAAATTATCATATGGTTTTGAATTATGCATTTAATTTAACCTATCTTAACACATGGAAGTTTTGATGTAGTTTCCTTTCTCAGTCAGTTCCAAAGAGTCAAAGTGATTATCAAGGCTGAAAAGGCTTTTTGTATTGTCTTCAAATGTTAAAGCCATGTGTGTGAACAACAAGGCTGATGAATTTGCTGTTTTATTTAGTTGACATTTTAATTCAAAATGTAAACTGAAGTTTCTTTTCATTTCTTTGCACTATTAATATTATTCTGTTTTTGGTTAGCTTGAGTAAAGCTGTTCACTGGTGTCATTTTTGATAATTAGCCTTTTATATCTTGGGGTTTTTGGTAAGCAAATAAATATTTTAAATGTAATTGGTGCAATTACTGTATGTGCATTGAACAGCTTTATATTGAGCTTCATGTCATGTCACATTTTTATGCTAGTAGGTTTTTTTATGATTTTTTTAATTGTATGTGGTATTCTTCTGAAATATATAATTACCAGCTCAGCCCTGAGTTGGAGAAGCAAGAGTTCTGTCGTTTTCTCAGACAGACTTGTATTAAAAGATATAGGAAAGCTTGCTTTCTTCTCACCCTCTTTCCCCTTCTGTAAGAGTCATTCACGTCTGAATGTTAATGTTATTTTTACATCTTGTGCAATCCCAGCATCACCTTGTCTTTGTAGGAGTGCAAGTAAACAGCCCGAACTTAGTCCAGATTTGATTTGATAGAAACTAGAAGGTGATGGCTCAGTGGTAAAACAATATGCCTGCCAATGCAGGAGACACAAGAGACTTGGGTTCAATCCCTGGGTCAGGAAGATCCCCTGGAGTAGGAAACGACAACCCACTCCAGTATTATTGCCTGAAAAATTCCATGTACAGAGAAGCCTGGCAGGCTACAGTCCATAGGGTCGCAAAGAGTCAGACACGACTGAGCACACCTGCTCCCATGAGAGGGTCGGGGCAGGAGATGGAGGCTGGTGGTCATTAGGAGGCCAGGGGTAAACACTGAAGGAAAGGAGAACAGTGTAATTAATCATTAGCTAAACATGAACTTTTACCCTTGGTCTTGTCTCCATGGAATCATACAGCACGATGCGAAGCTTTAAGATAGTAGATCTGCCCAAAATGCCACTTGGCGGCTTATTCAGGCCACGTATGAATCGCAGCAGAGACACATGGGGCAAGGGTCAGTGCAGAGGTAAGCACAAGGATCAGATCCCTGGCTGCAGGGGGACGTAATTGACTGTTGAGTCCCCGCTGGGGCCCTTGTGGATTCACCCCAACAGTGGCACCTCAGCCATGCTTCTCATGAGACACCAGTCAGTCATTACAGTAGGGGGATACTAAGGCAGGTTCACGCCTGCAAGATTTAGGACACCTTTAATAAGTGGCTTTTGGGGGAATTCTTGCACAGTCCAGTGGTTAGGACTCCATGCTTCCATGGCAGGGGTCCTGGGTTCGATCCCCGGTCTGGAATCTAAGATCCCGCAAGCTGTTCAGTATGCCAAAAAATAAAATTAAATTTAAAAAAAGAAAAATAAATCACCCAGGAAAGCAAATCAGATAGATCTGAAATTAAAATGGTATTTTTAAGTGACTTTTTTTTCAGCTTTATTGAGGAATATATATGTGTGTGTGTGTGTGCACTCAGTTGTGTTCGACTCTTTGTGACTGCATGGACTGTAGCCCACCAGGCCCCTCTATCCGTGAAATTTTACAGGCAAGAATAATGGAGTGCTTGACAAATAAAATTATAATATATTTCAAATGTGGGGGGGGAAAAAAGCGTGCACAAGAAGGGAGAAAGTAGCATAGTTCTGGACTCCAAGAAGTTTACAAGAGGTTTTAGAATTGCTTGACTGAAAGAAGGCTCAAACAAAACCAAGAAAGAGTGAGAAAAGGCCCTTATTCACAAAATCCATTGGAGTGGGTTGCCATTTCCTACCCCAGGGAATCTTCCTGACCCAGGGATCAAACCAGTGTCTGTGTGTCTGCTGTATTGCAGGTGACTTCTTCACCACTAGTGCCACCTGGGAAGCCCGTATACAGCAACACAGGAGTACTGGCGTGGCCAGAAAGTTCGTTTGGATTGTTCTGTATTCCCACACAGATTTTTGACCAACCTCATAAAAGTAGTTACTGTGGAGAATGAATAGAAAAGATGGAAAACTTCTGGACTCTTTACTAATCCTCTTTGAAAGGGGGGGGAGCCTGGTTGTGATGAAGGACAGATTCTTACCAAGAGCCAGAAAAAGAAATCAGACTGCTCTGTTCTATATTATCACAAACACTCCAGCAACACTATGACCTTTGTAACCCTACCTTTGTTCCCACTTCGTGTTTAAGAATTCTTCTACTTTAAAAAGAGATCCAGAGTCAGCCTGAGAAGAAAACTGATCGTAGAACATTTAGAGGGCATCACACTGGTGAACGTCAATTGGGATATTATACTCTGCTTAAATTATGATGAAATCATTGGAGGTATCAGAGCTAAAAGCAGATTGTGGGGAAGCTAGTAACAGTTTAGCCTTTCCACTTTATGTGAAAATATGGATTCCACCTACCAAAGGGATTAGTTCAGCTCAACTTGGCTGTACAGGGAAGTTTCATGGATGTTAGCTTTGTTTCCTGTGTGTTTATAACTTTACAAAGTTAGACATTGCTAGGTTTTTTTCCTTAAACGATATCAAATTCTACGATGTTTCAAAAGGTCACCTGAGTTGAATGACTACTTAACAACCTTTTAGAAAAAGGAGGTGCTGAAGGAAAGAGAAACATTAACAAATTTCTTACATCTAGTGATTTCAAAGCTGAATTGATATTTACTGCTTGTAAAGCCCAGTAGATAACTTAAAATCTTCACTGCTTATCTGTGTGAAGTCCTGTCAGACTCCTCCCCTCAGATCTGTCCATGCTGTGCTGAGATGAAGTCGCTCAGTCGTGTCCGACTCTTTGTGACCCCATGGACTGTAGCCTACCAGGCTCCTCCCTCCATGGGATTCTCCAGGCAAGAGTACTGGAGTGGGTTGCCATTTCCTTCTCCAGGGGATGGATTGAACTCAGGTCTCCCGCATTCCAGGCAGACGCTTTAACCTCTGAGCCACCAGGGAAGCCCAAATATTTGCCCAGCCAGCTCTTTAAGCTAGCCTAGAACTCCCTCCCATGAGAAATGTTGTACCTTTTTTCCCCCCTAAACTCTGGGGTTTCAATTACTTAACATTTATTGTCATTTGGAGATACTTTATTCAAATTACTTTAAAGAAAACCAAAACCAAGCACCGGGTTTCCTAAGTGAGGAACTAACTACTTCAGAAATACTAGGTTGTCAAGGAATAGTGGGATTTTTTAAAGATCAGCATTGTCCTTCATTGGCCAACTCTGGGTTGTTTAATGTTTTAGATGAAAGGGTGAGGACCAATAGGTCTATGCAATTCTTTGGTTGGACAATGAGAGACTATTAGGGAAAATATCTTTCCTGGTTGATTTTCTTACAAATGGTATATTTAAAAAATATTGCTTGAGTTCCCTTATAGTACTTGATTGCAATGAAAAGTTCGTCTACACGTATTGTATTACCACTTTGTGCCTCTTACTGTAAAAGTGAATGATATTTGCCGTTGGATTTTAGGTCAGGAGGATTATCACAGCTTTTACTTTCTAAAAAGACCCTGAGCTTTGGGGTCAGGCAGACCTGATGTGAGTCTTAGAGCTGCATTTTACAAGTATATTTGCCCTTGAACAACACTTAATCTCTCAGAGCCTTCCAGTCCTCATCTATTCAAAGATGATACTTACTCAAAATATTGTTTAGAGTTTTAAACTAAATGATGTATATGTAAATACATAACACAGTGCCTGACTCAAAAGACAGTAATTTTCTTTCTTCCTTTTTGTTCATTCCATGGACATTATTGCACACCTACTCAGTGGCGAACATTGTACCAGGCACAGGAAATGGGAAAGGGTACATAACTCAGCCCCCAGGAACTCACAGTACAGTGTGAAAAGTGGTGCAGCTGAGCAGCATACAACAGGCCAAGTGAACAGAAAAGAGGGTGCAGTTTCCTTTGCCTGGGAAAAGTAGGGGAGACTCCTCTGAGATGATACATAGGCTGGGTTTGTGAGGAGTGAATAGGTGGAAAAGGGAAGAAAGGCTAAGATATGGACTTAGGAAAAGTGAGTTCCGTTGGGGTTAAAGGACATGGTTTGAGTAGAGGAGCAGCGCAGAATGAGTCTGAAAAGAGATGTTTGGACTTTGTATGCCATGGGTGTTCAGTGAGGTGACACAGTCAGATCTATACTTAGAAATCTCCCCTGAGCAGCCACGTGGAGGACAGATGACAAGCAAGGATGCGCATGAGGAGACGCTTGCCCTGCTCCAGAATGGAGGCTGAGACCTGAGCTGAAGCAAAAGTGATGAGAATGAAGAGAGCGTTGACGGGCGGGAGTCTTGGAGTGGGGAGCGGGGCAGTTGAGGAAGAGAAGCAGTCTCACATGGTAGCACCAAAGATAAGTGGAAAATCAGAATTATTTCAGAAATAAAGGAGGAAGAGAATTTTAGTTTGGAGTATAGTGTGCTGTTGAGTGCTACAAATAAATTAAGGGGAAAAAAAAGACCAAAATCTGCTCATGGCATTTAGCAGTTGGGAAGTCATTGGTGATCTTAAGAGGCATTTAATGCAGAGGTAAAGATAGACAGCATTTCTTGAATGAATTATAAACCACAGACAGCATTAGCTAAGCCTGTATGAGTCATCTTTTAAAAAATCTTTAAGAAACAATCATCGTTTTAAAAATCTTTAAGAAATCATGGAGCATGTTAGAGGTGCCCCAACACTAAAAATGGGCAAATGCCTTCTCAGTTTTTGACAGCTAGTGCAAGCTTAAACTTCAAGCCTCCTCCCAAGGCCTCAGAAGAGGCTCATGCATATGGAAAGCCATGGAGCTTGAGCTTCCTGCTTCTCATGGTAAATCCATCTCAAGCTGAGAGAAAAGCAAGGACCGCCTATATAAGAATGTTCCCTACCCCATTGTTTGTATTAAGAAAAAGTGGAGACAAACAACCCAAATGAAGAAACAGTTAAGCGGAAGCACATTCATACTACGCACCTGTTAACAAGAGTGAGGCACATCTTGTGTATATGTATTGACAGGGAAGGGTGTCCATGACATATTATTCAGTGAAAAAAGCTAGTTTTAGAGCATTGTATGCGTATGATCCCATGTATACAAAAAGAAATGTGTATACACACAACTGCACACATATATACATACCCATACACACGCAAATATATAATGCATCCATATTTCTGTTTCTAGTTAGATTTGATAGAAAAAAGCTCTGGAAAGCCCACTCAATTATCAGCATCTGTTATTCTTGGAGAGTAGGAACAGGAGACTGGAGTTTGGTGATGAGGAGACTTTCATATTGTCTTCTCACATTTCTGTATCATTTTAATTTTTGTGAATAAATTCATGATTCTTTGGTTAATTTTCACAAAAGTGCAAAATTTTAAAATCTCACATGATGAATAAGTTAAGCTATTTAGCTTTTATAAATCCTATCTCAAGGAGAACATAATGGCATCTTTAATATTTGAAGGGTAGCCACTGAAAGAGAGATTGGATTTGCTCTGAAGGATACTTAACTACAGAAATAGGACCAGTCGGTTCAAGAAAGAGACAAAGTTTTGAAACTATAAAAAGTTTAAAATGTTTATAAAGACCATTTGCAGCAACATGGGTGGATTTGGAGGGCATTATGCTAAGTACAGTAAGTCAGACAGAGAAAGACAAGTATCATGATGTCACTCATATGTGGAATCCTGAGGAATACAGCAGACTAGTGAATAAAACAAAAGAGAAGCAAACTCACAGATACAGAGAACAAACTGGTGGTTACCAGTTGGGAGGGTAAATAGAGGAGTAGGAGAGTGGGAGGTAAAAACTCTTGGGTTTAAGACAGGCTCAAGGACATATTGTACAACCCAGGGAATATAGCCAATATTTTGTAATAATTGTAAATGGAAAGTAACCTTTAAAAATTGTGTTAAAAAATGTAGCAATATTTATGAAGACCAGACACAACAAGCCTGGAGTCATTTTAGATGTCCCCGGGTTTTAAGAGACGGTTCAGAGTTGCACTTTGTTTATGGCCCTGCTTTGGTTGTGTTCAGCCCCTTTGTTAAAAGTGGATTGCTTTCAGTCTCACTTGTGAGAGTTTGAAATCAACCTACTTGAGACGGTATTTGTAGGAGTTGAAAGCAGGGCTGTGGGTCATTCTACCTGTGTCTACTGCTGCACTTACAAAGCCTGGGTGTTCCTTATCCTTCCCAGGTCTCAGCTTTCATATCTGTGAAAAGCAGTAATCAAACTGAGACTACCTTTGCAAGCAGTGATATCATCAGATGGGATTAGAATTGTTTCATATCTTCCCCCTCCACAATTTCCATCAGCTTTCTCCCCTAGACCACCCCCGAAAAATATATAATCTGAATGAAAAAATGTGGGCCAGCTAGGTGAATACAGCTTTCCAACAAGTACTTTATTCATCCACTTCTAACCAAATTGCTGCTATATAAACCCTTTCTTTATAAAAAGTCATCTAGAGCCACCACTGCCTCAGAAGGTTTCAATGAGATAATTAATTTAAGACTTTTAGCACAATGCCTAGCACAGAGTAAATATTCAATGAAATAAAAATTATATACACACATGTAGCCCACTAAATCAAAATGTTATTATAAGTGAGACGACATTTTAAAGATTCTAGGGGTACGTCTGTCAGGCTTTTCTTTCAGTACGTGGGGAAAAATGGTTTAATGATTAAAAGCCTGGCACACATTAGTGTTCTTTGGTCTCATTTCCTTTCAATTTTCCTGTCCTTGAGGTTCAGTGACTTTTCTTATTCCTTTGTTCGTTCAATAATCATTTATCGAGTACCTACTGAGTTCCAGGTTCAATCCTACATGCTGGTAGTAGTAAGATGAAGAAAAAAAATAGGGTCTCTATGCACAGGGAGCTCCTGTAGGGTCAGAGGGAGAGAGAAGTTCAAATAAATACAATGTGATGTGATTATGTTAAAATTAAAGGTGTGTAAATGATAGTAATGGAGAAAGCAGAAAGGAGTATGGAAATGTATTCCATACACCTTTCTGCTTTCTCCATAGGAAGCTTCATAAAAGAGGAAACACCCGAACTGGAGCTTGAAAGGCGAGCAGGAATCTCCTTGGTAGAAATCCTTGTCAGAGGATGGGTGGAGACACTGCTTGATGTTTGGTGTGAAGTTTTCCACCACTGTTTATAAAACTGAAAAGACACTATCTTTGTTTTGTTTGTTTGTTTTTTTTAAGACACTATCTTTGATTTCTCTTTTCCCAATATTTGGTTGTAATGACAGAAAACCCAATAAATAATCATTTAAACAGGTTAGAGGTGTATCTAATGACACAGGCTTCATTTGTCTTCCTGTCCAGTATCCTCATCAATATGGGTTTCATTCTCGGTATCAAAAGGGCAACTGTACCTTCCATCAAGATCTTCTTGTGAGGCTTTGTAATTCTACCAGGATGGAAAGTCCTTCTCCCGAATCTTCCATTTATACCTCTTAGACAGAAAGGCCACCACCATGAACTGTGGGGAAAGCTGAAAAATTATTCTGGAGGAAGAAGGTAAGGAAAGAGGAATTGTGGATGGGACCGGACAATCTACAGTGTCTGCCAGAACAATACAACTTTTAAATTAACAGTCAACAATTTGGTCTTATTTTTCTTATAGTTGTTGCCACTTGTAATCGTTTCCTGGAGCTCTTTTAACAAGTATCACAATCTGAATTGCTTAAAACAACAGAAATGTATTGCCTCACAGTTCTGGAGGCTACAAGTCCCAAATCAAGGTGTCAGTAGACACCTAAAATCTATGGAGGAGGGACTTCCCTGGTGGTCCAGTGGTTAAGACTTCGCTCTCCAATGCAGAGGGTGTGGGCTCGGTCCCTGATGGAGAACTAAGATCCCACATGCCTCTCGGTCAAAAAGACCCCAAAACTTAGAATCAGTATTCTTACAAATTCAATAACGATGTTACAAATGGTCCATATTAAAAGAAAAATCTTTAAAAAAAAACCTTTCAGGGAATGCCGTCTTGCTTCTTCCTAGCTCTGCTGATTTGCTAGCAGTTTTTGGTCTCCTTCGTTCTGCTTAGCTGCATAACTCCAGTCTCTGCATTTGTCCCCACATGATGTTCTCCTGGTGTCTCTGTCTTCACGTGACCAGTCATATTGAATGTGAGACCCCTCCCCCTTACTCCAGTAGGACCTCATATTCACGTAACTAATTACATCTGGAATGACTCTATTCCCAAATGAGGTAGCATTTCTGAAGTATTGGGAGTTAGGACTTAAACATATTTGGGTTTTTTGGGGGTTTTTTTGGCCATATGGGTTATAAATTAATTCATAACACCATTACTTTGCACTTGGTATATAAATACTCTATTTCCACATTATGTTTTTATACACCTAGATTTTGTAGTGAAGTAAAAGTTGCTCAATCATGTCCAACTCTTTGTGACCCCATGGACTATACAGTCCATGGAATTCTCTAGGCCAGAATACTGGAATGGGTAGCCTTTCCCTTCTCTAGGGGATCTTCCCAACCCAGGGATTGATCTAAGGTCTCCCACATTGCAGGCAGGTTCTTTACCACCAGCTGAGCCACCAGGGAAGCCCAAAAATACTGGAGTGGGTAGCCCATCCCTTCTCCAGCAGATTTTCCTGACTCAGGGATCACACCGGGGTCTCCTGATGGGGCTTCCCTGGTAGCTCAGCTGGTAAAGAATCCTCCTGCAATGGGGGAGACCTGGCTTCCATCCCTGGGTTGGAAAGATCCCCCAGAGAAGGGAACAGCTACCCACTCCAGTATTTTGGCCTAGAGAACTGCATGGACTGTATAGTCCATGGGGTCACAAAGAGTCAGACACAACTGAGCAACTTTCACAGATTTTGTAGAGAACTTTTAAAAGCCCTATTTTTATCCCTAGTTAAATTCCAAGCTTTATTCAGTTTAGTTATGTTATTCCTAGTTTATTCTAGTTTTGTGGTTAACATAATTCTTACTTTTCCTAAAATAATTTAGAAGATAAGAATAATTCCTAATTATTTAAAAATAATTCCTATTTATTTTAACTCCAAAACTGTAGCAATATGAAATACTACTTGATAAATAGTATTCAAATAACTGGTTATGAATTTAGCAAAAATAATTTTCAAGCCAATACCTAATACAATATGCTAAAAAAATATATATACAAATGTTTTAAACAAGTTAAATAGAGTGCATATAACTGCAGAAAAAGAAAGAACCTAGCATTTTGAATATTTATGGTTATAAGAAATAGTGAAAATTATGAAAGATTCGTAAGTTATAAGTATATAAAAATGTAAAGCTTTTTATGCTAGAAAAGCTCTGTGGGGATATAACAGATTGGGAAATGTTATAAAAGATAATTCAGACAATAAACATAAAGTGTATGTTACATAAAAATTCATATAACTAACTAGTAAGGCCACAGCAGATAGATGGCTAAGGGCTGTGACCAGGCAATGTATTAAAACACCATATGTTTATCAAGCAAACATATAGGAAAATGTTTAGTAATCACCAAAAAATGTAACTTAAACTGCAGTGTAACTGATAAATTTTACATTGTGATGGTGATATAAACTGATACAGTACCTTTGAAAAACATTTGGCAAATACATTCACAGTCATAAAAATGTTTATACAATTAATATATCTGAAAATTTAACCTAAGTAAATAATCCTAAAGAAGAAAAAAATGTGCTCATAAAGTGACTAATAGACTTCATGCAGCTCTTTATTAACTGCAGAATCATTTGTAATAGTGAACACGTGGGAGCTGTCTAATTTCCTGAGAGTAGATGAAGGGGTGACTGAATTACGATGCATCCTTTTGTTGGAATAAGCAGTCATCCAAAAGTTTAATAATAACGACCTATGGCAACATGGAAGAAGTACTTTCATTTTAAAGTTACATGTTTTTTTTTTTTTAAGTGCCATATATGATTACAATAATGTAAAATTGAAAAGCACGCACAAGGAAAAAAGTCAGCAACAATGACATAGTAGAATGTGCAGAGGGTGTTAGGGAGCATGGAGCCATGATAAGGTAATACGATTACATGTCATTCTTCTATCATTTCCAAACTTTCTTATGATTTAGATGATTTTTAAACATATTCAGTTTACCATTTGGTGTAAAATTCCCCTGTACTTCTTGCATGTTAATGAAACCATCAGGAGGTAAGGAGAATTTAATGAGCTTTCTGAGAAAAAAATTTTGCTCACAGAAGTATTTTAAACCACACTAGATGTTTTTCTTTCATAAATAAGTCTTGTACTAAGTGATAGGATTACTCTTATAGGAAAAAGTGACATCTGAAGAAAGTTTTTTCATGTAGTATATGTGCAATGCATGGTTAGTGGCAATGTTTTTGACTGGCGAAGTAATTATTTTAATCCTGTCTCATCATTCACTTTAGTCTTGATTTTGTGGCTTAGATTTAAAAGCCATAAGTTTCAAAGAAAATAACTTACCTTTAGGGGGGAGAAAAATAGTTTTTACTTTCACCATGACAAATGATCTCTTCTGACTTTGTAGGTATGACTTAATAGTGTGGATTTAATGCCAAGTGATCGATGCAGTTGACACCATTTTAGCAATCTATTTGCGTTCTTATAAAGAAGAGAAATTGTTCCTCCTTTCTCAGAGACTGAGTTTATAAGAACTGTAAAAACATGATCATTTGTTCAGCTCCTTGTTCCTGGTTAGCTGTATGTACCTAGCCTATTCCCTGACTTGCTGAGCTGCCCGCTGTCCCCGAGGGAACACAAGCAGCCGACTCTCTTTGGGGGGGTGTGAGAAATAACCAGGGATGACAACGCCTTTGGGCCGTCTACTGCCCAGGCTTGATTAGATTATGTCTCTATGGTTGACTAGGCTTTGAATTCACTACCTGAAGATTAAAGTCAGTGGTAGTGCATCTCACCACCTCCTAAAATAATACACACACACAACTTGCATGCATGCGTACACGTGCACACAGGCTTAGTGCAAAACAACCAACTTATATCCTTTAAGAGAAAAGGCGTCTGGTGGAGTGGGTGTGGGAGTGATGATGGAAAGAAGTTAATCCCTGTCTCCAAAGTAAAGACTAGACAATGGGGATCCATGCAAAGCAGTGCTGGACAATTGACAGCTACTGGCTCCCTAGTGAAACCCAGCCTGCCCTCAGTTATTCAGGGACTGATCATCCAAAGTGTGGATTATCCAGGCCATATGCTTCTCCTCCTTTGCCATCTGGCTGGTTGCCTGCTTCCCTTCTTATTAACAGAGAACATACTCAAAATACTTCAGTCCATTTCTGCCAAACCATTTCTATTACCTGTACTCAACCCTATTTTAAAGCTTATTCAGTGCACATTTGGGTCCAGTCTGGTCACTTGGCACACTATGATGTTTCCCAGGACGTATTGGTTAGTCTCTAATGTACAATCTTTGGCTTGATCCTTGCCTTGTCATAGCCATTTAGTCATCTCTTGGATGTGTTCTTTATCACTCCAGTTAGCTAGTGAGCTCCTTTAAATTAAGGAGTATCTCCTCTGCCTTTCACATCCTTTTCAGCTGGCCCAGAGAGCTCCTCTTCACAGGCTGGGTGTGATATAAGTACTGTTGGCTGACTCAGTGCTATTTATTGCCATTTCCGTCAGGTAAGTTGTAAGAAAGTCACCGCAGTAAGCAGCAGTAAGCAGAACTGCCATTCACTATAAAAATCAACTAAAAGAGAATATGCAGGCTTTTGGAACTAGAAGGAGCATTAGAGATCATTTTATCTTGTTAACGGGAAACTTTGACTCAGAGGAGTAAAGGAACTTGTCTTTGATCACCCAGAACATTTGTAGCAGAGTCTGGATTAGAATTCAGCTCTTTAGAGTCTGTTCCTGTTATACTCCAATTTTGAAGTCTTATATAGTGTGGGGTCATGCAGAAGGTATGCGGAAAAGGAGTGGCTTGAATTACAATGCTGAGAGGAAGAGAATGTATTAGTAACAAATTATGACCATTGATGGACGTGAGTCTGGGTGAACTCCAGGAGTTGGTGATGGACAGGGGGGCCTGGCGTGCTGCGATTCATGGGGTCACAAAGAGTCGGATACGACTGAGCGACTGAACTGAACTGAACTGATGACGATTAAAGAAAACTATATCATTTTTTGTATATATTGATCTATTGGGATTATAGCTATTATAGAAAAATAGCAATTATTTGGAGTTATTTTTATTTGTTTTAAAGACTGGTCTAAAACAAAAATTGAAAAGATCTCATCCAAGTGCCTAGAAGAAACCCGACACAGTAGGAGTCAATCAAAATTTGTTGAGTGAAAGAATGAGACCAACAATCCATTTTTAAAGGGCAATGGCTACTCTTTGGTTTATAGCATTACCAAACCCATTTATGAAAAATAGTAGAGTCTTACTTTGAATCAAAAGTTTCTTGGTTTTGCCACATATTTTAATTGACTCTGGACAAAGAATTAAGCTACAAATGACAATGAATTTAAGTACCTGTTGTGGATGTCATAAATTGCCAGAGAAAACTAGTACTGTGTTGCTTACAAATGAAGTGTCTATTGAACAGTCTATGTTCTTAGCCTGAATATCTCAGATATGATTAATATAAATTTCCAAGGTGAATCTCAAACATCAGATTGCATTTCCAATTCCTGTTAGAGGGGAAAAAAACAATGCAATTTTAAAGAGTATTTAGGTTTGCTGCTGCTGCTAAATCACTTCAGTCATGTCCGACTCTGTGCGACCCCATAGACGGCAGCCCACCAGGCTCCTCTGTCCATGGGATTCTCCAGGCAAGAATACTGGAGTGGGTTGCCATTTCCTTCTCCAATGCATGAAAGTGAAAAGTGAAAGTAAAGTCACTCAATCATGCACGACTCTTAGCGACCCCATGGACTGCAGCCCACCAGGCTCCTCCGTCCATGGGATTTTCCAGGCAAGAGTACTGGAGTGGGTGCCATCGCCTTCTCCGGTATTTAGGTTTAGATGTCTATAATTCATGAACATTTACATGAAGGCAAATTGATTTATCTTGCTTTCTTTAAATTTTTTTACATAACTCAATACATGTTTACTGTAGAAAAATTAGAAGACAGAGGTAATCATAAAGAAGAATAAAACCTTTTAACCCCAGGAGTCAAAGATTAACTTTTAATTATTAATTGTACATCCTTCTAGACCTTTTTTTTAATGCATGTTCATGGGGTTATATACTACACACTGTTTTAAACTTGACTTTTTTTCCTATCTCATGACTATTTCTCAATGCCAGTAAGTATTTCTAGAAGCCATACTTAAAGGCTGCAGCGAGTACCGTAATTTGTTTAATCCCTTGGTTTTGGCTATTTAGATTATTTCCCATTTTTCACTATTATAAATGATGCTGTGGTGAACTTCCTTATTTATATATCTTGATTCACACATCCAATGATATTCTTAGAAAACATTTTGAGGGGCACAATTGCTAAATTTAAAATATACTTAGTCATAAGGGTAGAAAAAAAGGAAATTTTAGGTGTCAAAAAGATTACTTTCATATAAACTTTGAAACTTTCAGAAACTAAAATGTCCTTAGAGATTTTCCACTTACTTTTGGTTCTTCTTAATAAACACATTTTTATTATACGTTAATACAGTTGTCAAATACATTGGACAGTATTAATACACTGGACAAATGATAATCTCCCAAACCCATAATTTTAGATGTTTTTCAAATAATTTAATGCCTTAAAATGTTGTTCTGTTGATAGTGTTCTCTTAATAATAGTAATATTATTGATCGGTTTCCCCACATTATTTTCAAAAAGCTGGATGCTTTGTTTGGCTGGTAGACATGAGGCAGTTTCTTGCTGGAGGCAAAATGTCACTGGACCGTACACTAATCTTTCCCCCCCTGAGTTTACCCATTTCCAGGCTGATTATATAAACAATAAGGTGTTGCCTTTTTAATTAAGTGAAAGTGACACATTACAGGTGCTTTTCAACAATCTGAACTTATCTACTAAAGAAGTCTTGCATTATCTATACCCAGATGAGAGTATAATTGTTCAGGCAAGGCCACTCTTGAAGAGTGTTTAAAGCAAAGAGCCCAAGAGTCTTCTCCAGTTTTCCACGAGATGGGATATAAGAACAGCGCTAGCCAATTAGGATGAGAGGAGACCCAGGGGAGGCAGGGGAGCGAAGCTTTGCTCACCAGCCTTGTTCAGCTTGATGACATTATAATTTTCTTGATAAAGTCTGCAATAACCTTTATCTTTTATATGTAATTTAATGGCCTTGGAATCTGGAGGAGCCAGCCCGCCTCATTTATCATGTAGCAAACATCAGCCTCTTCTGGTACAATTTTGTGTGTGTGCTAACTAAAAGAGACATGAAATTAAAAATAGGTCAGAAGGCTTTCCATTTCAGTTTTGTTGATTTATGTGGGTGAGGGGAGTGAAGCAGGCAAAATATTAGTTTCTTTTAAGTGATATTATGAAGAAAATAATCTGTAACAAGCAAAAGGAGATTAGAGCACTATGAGAACACTGAAGATTATATTTTATGAAATGAGTTCTTTCTAAAGCATTAGAGAAGTATAATTACAAAAACTATTTCAAGTTGCCTACAAGTGGTTTTTTGCTTGAAGAAAATAAGGGAATGTTGCTTATTTGAAATATTTTGTTTATCTCTCAGTGAGGCTGTGATGGAATAGGTAATGTGTTTTACTAAATTATTCATTAATTCCTCAGATAATTAATTTATGTCCTATGAGAAATTTTTCTCAAAGGGAATTACTGGTTTTCTCTTAAAAAAGAAAAAAGCTGTGTAATAATAATGGCACTTCTAAACATACATTTGGAAGGCTAGGGCTTAAGAAAGAATGGATGATGAATGTAGATTCTGAGACATACTAATTTTTTTCTGAGAAAAAAATTATTTTTCCAAAAGCAATAGTTCTTTTCAGGTATCTCTAGAAGGCCTGTGCTTAATAGTAAGAATACATAATAAATGTAAATTCTGGGGTATTTGTTGCCTTCAAGTTGCATTACTGCAGTGAAACAAATTACAGAAACACAAATAGCTGTGGAAACCTGGATGGGCTCTTCCTCTCTCTTCCATTCCACCATGACAGTCACTCTGAGTTTCACTGAGCTCCCTCTGAAAACCGTCAGGCCCTCTAATTTTAACATTAACGAAGGCCTCCAGAAAAGGCTTTCTGTTGTTGGTCTTTTGTGTTTTGCCAGTAACATCCTTCTCATCCCCTCACCATCGCCTTCAATATAAGAAAAAACAAATTACAACAAGAATTGGCATGGGCAGAACTGAGCTTCTGACAGAAAAGTTCCTGTTTTAAGTGGTATCACACACACTTCTCTTCAGACAATTTGACAGCTTTCAGATGCACTGGGTGAATACTCTTCTGTCCCAACAAGTGGGAGGGTAAGCATCCTCCTGTATACTAATACCACAAACACTCTCTAGAGGCAACTGGAACCTTTTGGCTAGCTGTTGTCAGAAAGAACCACAAAACTAAAATGACTGAGACATTTTTAACAGACATCTTGACATCCACATGAGTAACATTCATGTCCTTAACAAGTTAACTCTTTCAGATATCTGAGGATATGGGTGATTTCTAATTTGTTCTAGTGTACTGATGCGGGTATAGTCCCAGCCAGGATCTAACTTGTGTGACAGCCATGTGAAGGCCATCCTCTCTCACAGTGGGGTTTTAGAGTAAATTTCAGACACCTTTTACATTTTGAGCCTTCTAGTATGGCACCCCACTCCAGTACTCTTGCCTGGAAAATCCAACGGACAGAGGAGCCTGAAAGGCTGCAGTCCGTGGGGTCGCTAAGAGTTGGACATGACTGAGCGACTTCACTTTCACTTTTCACTTTCATGCATTGGAGAAGGAAATGGCAACCCACTCCAGTGTTCTTGCCTGGAGAATCCCAGGGACGGGGGAGCCTGGTGGGCTGCCATCTCTGGGGTCTCACAGAGTCGGACATGACTGAAGCGACTTAGCAGCAGCAGTACATTAAAGAACTAAAGAAATGCCAAAACAGGGTTGCAAAAATTATTGAATTAGTTTGCATGTTTACATGGAACAAATCAGTGATTTAGACAGTGGCTGACTTTATTTTTTTCGGCTCCAAAATCACTACGGATGGTGATTGCAGCCATGAAATTAAAAGATACTTGCTCCTTGGAAGGAAAATTATGACCAACCTAGACAGCATATTAAAAAGCAGAGACATTACTTTGTCAACAAAGGTCCATCTAGTCAAGGCTATGGTTTTTCCAGTGGTCATGTATGGATGTGAGAATTGGACTATAAAGAAAGCTTAGCACCAAAGAATTGATGCTTTTGAACTGTGGTGTTGGAGAAGACTCTTGAGAGTCCCTTGGACTGCAAGGAGATCCAACCAGTCCATCCTAAACGAGATCAGTCCTGGGTGTTCATTGGAGGGACTGATGTTGAAGCTGAAACTCTAGTACTTTGGCTACCTGATGCACAGAGCTGACTCATTTGAAGAGACCCTGATGCTGGGAAAGATTGAGGGCAGGAGGAGAAAGGGACAACAGAGGGTGAGATGGTTGGATGGCATCACCGACACATCGGACATGGGTTTGGGTGGACTCTGGGACTTGGTGATGGACAGGGAGGCCTGGCGTTCACGGGATTGCAGAGAGTTGGACACGACTGAGCGACTGAACTGAACTGAACTGAACCCAAAATGTAATGACCACATATCTCACCAAACTCATTTGGAGAGAGCTTTAAATCTTAATACTTAGGCTCCTCAAAAATATCATGAATCTGAAGTCCAGAACCAAATGACCTCCCTTCCGTCCCCAGAAATTTGGTTGCTTGTGCCATTGATATATTTCTGGCCAAGGTCAGGCCTTCTGTGTTTTATGTTGCATAAGTTTGGAATTAAACTAAGTCTTTAAGCTCATGAATAGATGAACATCGAGTGTTTTCTGAATAAATCATGCCTTTGACTTCAGGTTTTCCTGAGGCCATTTCTGAAGAACCACTTCATTAGAACACAGGAGCAAGGCAGTTCTGTTATTCAGAATCTATCTTTGCTGGCTCCATGCTTACTACTTTGTAGATTCTTAGAACAAAAAATCATGAACTCCTTATTGCCAAATTCAGACTTAAATTGAAGGAAGTAGGGAAAACCACTAGACCATTCAGATATGACCTAAATCAAATCCCTTATGATTATACAGTGGAAGTGAGAAATAGATTTAAGGGCCTAGATCTGATAGACAGAGTGCCTGATGAACTATGCAATGAGGTTTGTGACATTGTACAGGAGACAGGGATCAAGACCAACCCCATGGAAAAGAAATGCGAAAAAGCAAAATGGCTGTCTGGGGAGGCCTTACAAATAGCTGTGAAAAGAAGAGAAGTGAAAAGCAAAGGAGAAAAGGAAAGATATAAGCATCTGAATGCAGAGTTCCAAAGAATAGCAAGAAGAGATAAGAAAGCCTTCTTCAGCGATCAATGCAAAGAAATAGAAGAAAACAACAGAATGAGAAAGACTAGAGATCTCTTCAAGAAAATTAGAGATACCAAGGGAACATTTCATGCAAAGATGGGCTCGATAAAGGACAGAAATGGTATGGACCTAACAGAAACAGAAGATATTAAGAAGAGGTGGCAAGAATACACAGAAGAACTGTACAAAAAAGATCCTCACGACCCAGATAATCAGGATGGTGTGATCACTGACCTAGAGCCAGACATCCTGGGACGTGAAGTCAAGTGGGCCTTAGAAAGCATCACTATGAACAAAGCTAGTGGAGGTGATGGAATTCCAGTTGACCTATTTCAAATCCTGAAAGATGATGCTGTGAAAGTGCTGCACTCAATATGCCAGCAAATTTGGAAAACTCAGCAGTGGCCACATTCCAATCCCAAAGAAAGGCAATGCCAAAGAATGCTCAAACTACTGCACAATCGGAGAAGGCAATGGCACCCCACTCCAGTACTCTTGCCTGGAAAATCCCATGGATGGAGGAGCTGGTAGGCTGAAGTCTATGGGGTCGCTAAGAGTCGGACACAACTGAGCGACTTCACTTTCACTTTTCACTTTCATGCATTGGAGAAGGAAATGGCAACCCACTCCAGTGTTCTTGCCTGGAGAATCCCAGGGATGGCGGAGCCTGGTGGGCTGCCTGTTTGATTCTGTGGTGCTACGTAGCTCTGGCATACCACTGTATACCCCTGATGGAGTGTGTGTACTTGAGTCTGTGAATGCATGCTCGTAACTGATAGATAGTACCTTTTGTTCCCTTTGATTATCCAAGTTTTATCCCTGTGAAGTTGAATTATTATGCACATGGCAATCAGAGGTGTCTCTAGAATTGGTGAGGCTCCCAGAAGAAAGTTATTCATGAAGCAAGTTCCATTCTTCCAAAGTAATCCATTTTTTCATTTTTAAAATTAATCATGTGTTCTCCTTGATCATGTTAGACTGGGGGAGAGTATTTATGATGTTGTAATTCATGACCATACCCGTTACAAGGTTCTAGGCTAGTGGTTCTTAAAGTCTTGCTGTTTTCAGTCACTAACCTGTATCCAACTCTTTTGAGACCCCACTGACTGAAGCATGCCAGGCTCCTCTGTCTTTCACTGTCTCCTAGAATTTGCTCAAACTCATGTCCATTGAATTGGTGGTGCCATCTAACCATCTCATCCCCTGTTGCCCCTTTCTTCTTTTGCCTTCAATCTTTCCCAGCATCAGGGTCTTTTCCAGTGAGTCAGCTCTTCACATCAGGTGGCCAAAGTATTGGAGTTTCAGCTTCAACATCAGTCCTTCCAATGAATGTTCAGGGTTGGTTTCATTTAGGATTGACTGATTTGTTCTTGCAGTCTAAGGGACTCTCAAGAATCTTCTCCAGCACCACAATTAGAAAGCATCAATTCTATGTTTTCTTAATTTTGCAGGATATTTTTAAATTATCACATTATTGGGAGAAGCTACTGGCTAGGAATGAGGAATCAAAGGATACCAGTCCCTTATCTCCAATTACCATTAAGATTTCCACTAACGTTTGTGTAGTAAAAAATCTGAGTTGAGAACTCAGCACAGTTTTACATATAAACACAAATGATTTTTGGTACAGAGTTAATTCCATGAATTTTGCAAAAATGTAGCTACTTATAAATCAAAGGAAGACTACATTTTGTTTCAGAACTTTCCTATTCCAGAAAAATTGTGTGAGTTGCTAGCAAAAGCTACTTGTAACTGAGCCCTAGATACAGAACACCTATATCATTCTGTGCTGATATTGCTATATTCAAGATGATTCTGCACTTAAGAGCAAGCATCTGACTGCTTTCAAATATCTTCTAGTACTATCCTGCCTGCATATTTATATATTAATATATGTATGGTTTATTATGAATTATTTTTTCCTCATGTCATGTTTAGGGCATTAAAAATATCTTTATAGGTAGATAATACTGTTTATAAGTTTCATTTCAGGAGATCAAAGGAAATACAAAATAGTTATTGTAAAAAGGGGGCATTGGGTATGTTAGAGTGGATGACCATTGCCATAAGTGATGACCTTGTTGACTGTATTAGAGCTGCCTCTGCACTGCATGCTGAAAATTTTCTTTTAGAAAAGTGTGATTTAATGTGAAGACGTTGATAGATTAGCAAAGTGTTTAAGACATATACTTTAGAGTCAGGCAGACTTTAATACACATCTTAGCTTTGAGACTTACAGCGTATGACCTTGGGCAGTCTGTTTACCCTCTTGTCGACTTCATTTCCTCAATTGTAAAATAAGATAACTTGTGAAACTCCTTTGACAAGGCTGCTATTGCTTTCATTCTCCTCATCACTCTTAGTGAAGAGTTTCATGACAGATTACTTTAAATGTCTTCAAAGTTCAGGTCCCTAAGAAAGATTATGCCTTCTAAAGTGCTAGTCTAACAGTGGGAGCCATTTCATTCATGCCGTTTTATTCTTGCCTTTGACTGCTGGTGCACATGGAGCTAAGTACTCAAGCTTAATTACCGTGGCTTTCCTCAAATAGGGCTTCTTAACATAGTTTGCTCCCATTTCATTCCCTCCTCCACTACCCCCTCCCACTAAATTTTACACTTTCATCTTTTACTGTAAGTTGTAACAAATCCTTTCAAAAGTAGATGGAAAATAAATAAGAATGAAATAATAAGGCTCCCTTTTCTTTATGGTGTTTATTTCTGTAGATGGCAAAGTTCCCCTTTCCCCCTTAATGTATGCTGTTTGTTAATGATAGTGTTCAGTTCAGTCACTCAGGTGTGTCTGACTCTGCGACCCCATGGACTGCAGCACACCAGGCTTCCCTGTCCACCACCAGCTCCTGGAGCTTGCTCAGACTCATGTCCAACAAGTTGGTGATGCCATCCAACCATCTCATCCTCTGTGGTCCCCTTCTCCTCCTGCCCTCAATCTTTCCCAGCATCAGGTACGTTTCCAATGAGTCAGTTCTTCACATCAGGTAGCCAAAGTAAATCTTTATTGTATCACCTACCTGGAGAAATATGACAATAACTGAGATGCTATTTTACCCCAAATACCCATCCATAGAGTTACTTCAATGTAAATTATTTCATTCTATTTTCTTAGCAAAAATCAGAAGAATAATATGCATTGCTGCTGTATCTTACCATAGCACTGTAGAACAGTGGTTCTTATCATTTCTAATCAGGACCCTTTTGCATTTTTAAAAATTATTAAGGACTCAAAGAGATTTGTTTATGTGAATTTAATCTCTCAATATTTATATTAAAATAATGAAATTAAAATTGAGAAATTTAAAAATACTTTAAAATTATTTTTAAAAACCTATTTTATATTAACCCATTATATAGTAAATCTTTTTTATATTAACACAAATATCATATTTTTCTGAAAACTAAGTGTATTTTTCAAAACAACAATAAAACATTTTATTGGGTTGGCCAAAAATTTTGTTTGGATTTTTCTGAAAGATGTTATGGAAAACCTCAAATGAAGTTTTTGGCCAACCCACTAGAAGAAAAGAATAGAGTTGTGTTTGTGAACCTATTTTGTATCTGTCTTTGAGGCATAATTGACATTCAACATTATTTTAACTTCAGGTGTACCACATAAAGATCTGATATTTATATATTTTGTGAAAGGATCACCACACAGTCTTGTTAACATCCTAGCATGTTGTCTTAATAGAAGATAGCTAGATTCTCCCATCTGCTTCTACAATCAGTGTTACAATGTTATACATCATATAGTCTCATAAAAAAATGAGAATTAGAAGGGCAGATATCATCATTGTTGTTATTATTAAAATAACTTGGACCTTATGAACCCTCAAAAGGGTCTTGGAATGCTTAGGACCCTGGATCACACAACTGCTGGTATAGAATATAATGTAGCCAATAAAAAATGGCAGTATAAGAAAAGGAAATAATGCCTTGCCCACATTTCAATTTTTAGTCATCTCAGTGAGCTAAAGTTTTTTTAAATATGCCTCTTACCCTTCTTTCAAAGTTCATAGAAACATTAAGCTCAAACTGTAGTTGATGGGAATGAAAAAAAAAACTATAGTTGATGGGAATGCTTAGATTTTTCTTTTAATATCTGGCCAACAATGTATTTTGAAAGCTACTAGTGATATATGGCGAAGGCAATGGCACCCCACTCCAGTACTCTTGCCTGGAAAATCCCATGGACGGAGGAGCCTGGTGGGCTGCAGTCCATGGGGTCGCTGAGGGTTGGACACGACTGAGTGACTTCACTTTCACTTTTCATTTTCATGCATTGGAGAAGGAAATGGAAACCCACTCCAGTGTTCTTGCCTGGAGAATCCCAGGGACGGGGGAGCCTGGTGGGCTGCCGTCTATGGGGTCGCACAGAGTCGGACACAACTGAAGGGACTTAGCAGCAGCAGCAACAGCAGTGATATATGAAATCCTTGTTATGCTTTGGCAGTAGATTTTTTTAAATATATATGTATTGAACAGAGATAATCCTTTTAGTTGTGGCATATAGGGACAGTTAGCTTTTTTACTCTTCTAATTTGTAATAATAAACTAGTTTTATTAAACCATTATTTTTATTTGTATGTGTGGCTTGTTATATCATCTGTATATCACTCAATAACTAGAGTAGAGAAGATTGATTTCTCTCATTCCTGCCATGAGGTGGTTCATTATGAAAGTTAGATGACTTGCCTAATTTACAGGGTAGCATTAGGTTCAGAATAAGTTAGTACAGGAGAACAACACATTTTATTTTATTGTAGTCTATTTATTTTTCTTCAGGTAACGATGGATGTGAGCAAGTCTTTAAGCCTTTATATTGCTATAAGGACACTAAGGATTCCAGTGTGGTGGAATCTCCATTACAGTATGATGGTGCTGTTTCCAGTAGTTAATGGGACTTTCTGTTTCTCTTTCTAGGAAAGAATAATCTTAAACTTTCAAGTATTTCAACTGGGGAGATTTGAGGCTGCTAATGTTTAACTTGCCCGGTGGTGGCCTTGGAATTAGGTTCCAGATATACTGAAGTGAAGATAAACAGAGTTTTCTCCTTATGAGGCACATCCGAAATCTCTTTAAGTTTCAAAAGGTGATACAATAAACATGGTCAAGAAGTGTCAACTGGTAGCTCTAATGACAACAGGATTCCCTGCTGTGCCCAGTGAAAGTGAAAGTGAAGTCGCTCAGTCGTGTCCAACTCTTTGCGACCCCATAGACTGTAGCCAACCAGGCTCCTCTGTCCATGGGATTTTCCAGGCAAGAGTACTGGAGTGGATTGCCATTTCCTTCTCCAGGGGATCTTCCCAACCCAGGGCTTGAACCCGGGTCTCCTGCATTGTAGACAGACGCTTTACCATCTGAGCCACCAGGGAAGTCATATCACCTTAAAAATCATATCATTGTACTTTTTTGTTTTTAA
The DNA here is from genome assembly GCF_029378745.1 of Bos indicus. Taxonomy (NCBI): domain Eukaryota; kingdom Metazoa; phylum Chordata; class Mammalia; order Artiodactyla; family Bovidae; genus Bos; species Bos indicus. Next base: position 26,810,291 of record NC_091770.1, read on the forward strand.
TTTGGAGTATAGTTGCTTTACAATGTTCTGTTAGTTTCTACTATACAGCGAAGTGAATCAGTTATACGTGTATGTTTATACATCATCGTACTTTTCATAGGTCAGACTGTGCCTTTGCCTAAAAAACAGCTTGCTATCTATCTATCTATCTAATGTGTTCATATATATGTGTGTGTGTGTGTGTGTGTGTGTGTGTAACTTTTTACTTTCTCAAGGACTTTCAGAACTGTCAATTAAGTAGGTTTAATTAATAGGCTTTCGAGGTTAGAAAGGAATTTTAAAGACCATCTATTTCAACCCTCGAATGTTTGTTGAAGCTATTTAATGTCTTCAGGTGAGTTGTTGTTCTAGCTTTGATTGAATACTTCCAATTGTAGGAACCTCGTGATTCCTAAGGCAAACCCATGCTAAGTTGCTTCAGTTGTATCCGACTCTCTGCGACCCTATGGACTGTAGCCCACCAGGTTCCTCTATCCATGGGATTCTCCAGGCAAGAATACTGGAGTGGGTTGCCGTGCCCTCCTCCAGGGGATCTTCCCCACCCAGGGTTTCGAACCCGCATCTCTTACATCTCCTGCGTTGGCAGGCGGGTTTTCTTACCACTGGCGCCACCTGGGAAGCCCTGCCTTCACATCCAGTTTCTCAGGCAGTTAGAAATGCAAATTTGATCCTTGAGAAGAAGTTAAAAGATTTATATTTTTAACTTAAGTATTAATCTAAATAAGGAAAAACTAAAATGTGAGGAACAAAATTGTCCAATCTGAATAAGGGTGGTAGGAGATAGTGTTTCTGAGCAGAATTTTAGGCAGTTTCATCAAGTCACTGATTGTCTTAAGAAATAAAGACTGAAATAGTATTGGACTTTTCATATTCTTTACGCTAAACTTGACTAACTTCTGCCACTTTTTCTTTGACAACATTTTCCCAGGCCACTACCTACTCTCACCTTGTTGAGAAGGTCCAGGGCTCCTCCTCCACTGACGCCCAGGATGTGCTAAGTAAAGTCAGGGGGCAAAAGAGAAACCACCTCCTTCTGAGAGGACTGCAAGGAAGCAGGGTCCTTAGGAGAGAGCTAGATGGGAGGACCTTCTGCTAATGATAGAAATGAGTAGGAGAGTGAGTCATTATGGGATTAGTCAACAGTTTCTTAGAGTAGTGACCCTAACCTTTTTGGCACCAGGGACCAATTTCGTGGAAGACAGTTTTTCCACACATGAAGGGTGTGGGGGGTGGTTTTGGGACAATTCAAGGGTTCTGCGTTTATTTTGTACTGTATTTCTAATCTAGTGCTGCCGCTGATCTGACAGGAGGTACTAATCCTCAGCCCAGAGGTTGAGGACCCTGTCTCAGATGCTGTGGTATCAATTCCAACTAGAGTTGGGAGATTTAAGTTAGAAGGGAAGGGCCATTAGGAAATGGTTAGATCCTGGAGTTCCCAGTGTGGGCTGGGCTGAAATGGAGGTGCTCTGCCCAAGAACACAAACTGATGCAAAGTTCTCTAGGGTCTCATCTCTCCCACAGCTAAAATGCCCACTTCAGAACATTTTATGAAATGTCTAGATAAGTATGGCTTCAGCCTCTGTATATGACCTGTACAAAGATCTAAGGTTTCTAAGTGCAGAGGGTCTGTTCCTATAATTATTCCCTCAATACTAAACTTCCCTCACTGCTGATTAACTCCCATCACCATAAAAGCATATGGCAATATCATTCATCTTAAGAAAAGCAAAGAAAGATCTCTCTTGACTTTGACATCACTAGCTATCTTGATCCTCTGCTTCCCTGACAGCAAAATGCCCCAGAGAGTTGTCTGTACTGTTTTACTACTTCACCTCCAGTTGCCTCTTATTCTCCTCTACTTTTTTCAGGAAATATGCATACAAGAGAGGATATATAATGTGTATGTTTAAAGAGAAATAAAAAGTAATGCCTGTGTCCCCACCACCTGAAATAGAAGATTACTAATGTTTTACAACACCTGTGTGTCCTTCTACAGGTGCATTCCTCTCCCTCCACTGTCAAAGTAACTATTCTCTTGAAGTTTTGCCATCCTTCTCTTTTTTCCTCTGTGATTTTACCATTTACATGTGGATCCCTAAACAATATATTTTGTTTTGCCTGTTTTGAACTTTATATAGACAAAAACTTATATATTCCTCTGTGACTTGCTTTGTCATTCATTTCTTATTTTTTTGGCTGCACTGCAGGGATTGAACCTGTGTCCCCTGCAATAGAAGCCCAGAATCCTAACCACTGGACCACCAGGGAATTCCCTGTCATTCATCTTTAGATTAAAAAATAATCCATATTGGGTATGTTTCATTTTCATTGCAGTATAGTATTCTACTGTATGATCACATGTGCTCAGTTATATCTGACTCTTTGTGACCCCATGGACTGCAGCCCACCAGGCTCCCCTGTCCTTGAAATTTTCTGGCAATCAGGTTGCCATTTCCTACTCCAGGGGATCTTCCCAACCCAGGGATCAAACCCGTGTCTCTTGCACCTCATGCATTGGTGAGTGTGTGTGCTAAGTCGCTTCAGTCTCGTCCAACTCTTTGTGACCGTATGGACTGAAGCCCACCAGGCTGCTCTGTCCATGTGGATTCTCCAGGCAAGGATTCTGGAGTGGGTTGCCATGCCTTAGTCCAGGAGATCTTTCCAACCCAGGGATTGAAAGCATATCTCTTGTGCCTCCTGACTGGCAGGCAGATTCTTTACCACTGTGCCACCTGGGAAGCCTGTGTGATCTGACTGTATGATCATACCAAATGTATTTTTCTGTTTTAACTATTGATAGACTTGGGTCATTTCTAGATTTTTTTTTTTGCTATCACTGATGATGCTACTATGGAAATTCTTGTACTTGGCTCCTAGTGTGTATGTACAAGAATTTCTGTAGGGCTCTCAGGAGTGGAATTACTGGGTCAATTTTACTGGATATTACCAAGTATTTTACTAAGTGTTTTATCAATTTATATTAAAATAAATACTGAAGGAAAGCTTTTTGTTCCTCCAAATCTTTGCCAAAACTTATACCATCTGACTTATTACTAGTTTTTGCTAGTCTGATAGTTCAAAATGGCATCCAGTTATGGTTTTCATCTGTATTTTCCTTTTTTACTAGTTTGCTCCTTTCAATGATTCTTAGCTTTCATGTTTCTTCTTTTGTAAAATGCCTTTTCATGTTTTCAGCCTATTTCTCTATTGGCTTGTCTTTTTCTTACTGGTTTTTAAAGCATTCTTTTTATATATTCTGGATACTAATCCTGGGTCAGTTATGTGTTACAGTGATCCCTGAGTTTTCAGCTTGTCTTTTTACTACTGTCATGGTGACTTAATGAACCAGATTTGTTAGGTTGAACTCTAAGAAACTGCTGATCCATGATCAGTTTTGACCTACATGTACCGTTCCGTACGGTTCCAGGAGAGCTCATTAAAACACAGATTGCTTGGTTCCACTTCCAGAGTCTCTGATTTCGGAGGTCTGGAGTGGAAGGTGAGAATTTGCATTTCGAGTAAGTTCCCAGGTGATGCTGCTGATCCAGGAGCCACACTGAGAAATTCTGTATCTTCAACATCACCTTTAGCCAATCATTCCTCCACAGTTTCTTAAGAGATTGCACTTTGTGTCGGAAACAGAGCCCGCCTCTCCTGCTCGCCACAGCATCCTCTGTATCAAGGAAGTTCTTGGCCTACCAATCTTTTCCAGACCCTGCATTGCCTTAGTTGACTCCACCAGGCCTTTGCAGTCCTGGGTGCAGAGAGCTGCCTAGGGGAGGCTAGCCTTGTTCATAGATGGCGCCATTCTGATCAAAGCCAATAGGTAGCTTTTAAAATGTCCCTGTCGTATTGATCAGCTGACTGTGTAGTCTCCTCTAGGAGGGTGCTGTGTGATTTTTGAAACAGTATTAAATCATGAATCAAACTCACTGTCTTATCATGTTCCAGTACCAACTATCCTTCTCAAAAACCATCCCCCCTTTTTTTCCCTTCAAATTTTCATTTAAAATCACTATTGTTTCCTATCATTGGTTAGTCCCCCTTCTATCCAGCCCTATTTGTGATGGTCCGTGTATTTTTTCTAGGACATGCATAACAATCACAAGCATCTTAATAATAAAGCCTCAAATGGGTGTTAGGAATATAGAGTGAAAAATCAAATATAAATATTAATACTGAAGTCTTCCTTCTAGTTTATTTAGGGCAAATACTCTGATCAATGGTGCTATTAACTTTGGGGACTGCATAAATCTGCTTTGTGTGGGGTGGCCTTGTGCCTTGAGGGTGTTTAGCAGGATCAGTGGCCTCTACTCATCAGTGGCCTCTATTCACGCCAGTAGCATCCCACTACCACCCAGTGTGACAACCAAACATGTCTACAGGCATTGCCAAATGTCCCCTGAGGGTAAAATCTCCCTTTGATTGAGAACCACCAGTATAGAGACATGTTATGCTTAACTTGAGTTTTCACAGATTTTCTTGTGAAATATTATCAACTGATTTGGGCCTTTACATTTCACCCCCCCCCCCCCAGTCTTTCTTATCCATCTCTAATACTTTCTTTCATCTCTTTCTCTTATGACTACAGTGGAAAAAAAAAAAAAAGAGGTTGTATTTTCACAATTGTTCTTGACTGCCCCTCAGTCTAAGACAAAAGGCAGCTCTCACCAAACACACAGAACAGACCGCAGGACAGACTTCAGATTCTTTTCCCGTCCTTCCTGCAAGTATTAATCTCACCATAGGATGGTGATAGTTACTGTGATTAATATACTTTTAACTGTAATGCGATTATAGAAAATCATGCCAAAATTGCTAGAGCTAAAACTTGACCTGCCCTGACAGGATGATGAAAACTCAATACCATTCTCCCTGACCCTCCCCACCCCCCACACTCCCCCAAAGAGTCTTGCTTCCTAATGAGTAAGAGTAGTTTAAGCTGCAATTATTTCCTCTTACACTGACTGTCCTTTTCACCCTGATTACTCTTTGGATGTATAATGGGGAGATAGCTGCTCACAAGCGCACAAGGAGGCCTGGTGAACGGCAGCAGTACACACTTGGGAAGAGTGCATTCCACTCTCGGGACAACCTGCCCAGGCTGAACGCAGCTCCCAAGTAGAGTGGGGAGAGCTTTTTACAATTTTGATTGGAAATGCCACTTCTCTAGTTTCTGGAGCTAAAACAGTAAATAATTTTGTGTGGATTTTTTTTGTTTCCCCTCAAGCTGCTCTTAGTTTGACATTTGCTGACCTCCCCCCTCCCCCGCCCCCCCCACCCGCCTTGAATTTATGTTTGCAGAACAAGACAGCCATTTGTACCATTAGGCCATTGCTCCTTTTTAGTTGTGTTTAGGGACCTTCTCCAATTTAGTCTCCTTTGACGTGAGCAGAGTGTCTATTCATTCAAGGGGAACACCATGACACAGCTGGAGAATATGGCTTGGGAACACAGAGGGCATTGTGTTCTTGTTTCCCAATTTCAGAAACTCAGAGTTGTTTTATTTGCCGGACTGTCCACCGAACTCTGGATCCTGGGCAGTTTTGTACATTTATAGTTTTGTGTTGAGATTCTGCAACTCTGAAGCATCATAAGATCTACAAGTACCTTGTGAGTCATTTTTTAAAAAGACTAAACATTAACAATGTTTTGTTCAGTTTGGGGCTTACCTGAATTTTATCTATTTGTAACTATTTATTTGAAAAGTAATGGTTTTGTAAATAGATATTTCGTAAGTAATTTAAATCAATACCTCAAGTATCAGTAATTTTTTCTTAAGGCAACCTTAGACACCAGAATAGTGCTGAAACAATAATAATAATCCTAATTAATTGTGTGTTTCCTGGTAGATGCCAAAGCACCTCCATACATATATATATGATCTTGTTTGTTTTAAAAAGTTAGTGCTATAATCAAAGAAGGGGCTGCCCTGGTGGCTCAGTGGTAAAGAATCTGCCTGCAGTGTAGGAGACTGGAGTTTGATCCCTGAGTTGGGAGGATCCCCTGGAGAAGAAAATGGCAACCCATTCCAGTATGCTTGCCTGGAGGATCCCATAGACAGAGGAGCCTGGTGAGCTACACAGTCCATGGGGTTGCAAGAGTCAGATGCGACTTAGCAACTAAACCACCACCACCGCATAGGCAAAGAAAGAAGCTTTGGGACAATGAATGGTTAAAAAAAAAAAGGTTCTGACTTGGTGATGGTAGCTTTGCAAACCAAAGCACTTACTGCAAACCCTAGAAACACAGGAGGATGCCAGATGAAAAAACCAGGCAAAATGAGAACAAAGGAAAAGGGGAAGAAAAAAAAGAGTACGGAGGGAGACTGGAGGACAACCAGGAAAGAGAAGCAATGGTTTAAATACTAACCTAAGAAAATGAGAACAGCGGTGGCAAAGAATGAGAAAGGTGGGGGCAAACAGCCCAGCATAGCTGAGCAGCCTTTTAGGACACCCACCCTTCAGGGCACCAGGGTCACAGAGTGGGACAATCCAGAGCCCAGGTGCTTCCAGCACCCAGGAGCTCTTTACTCTACTTCCTACGGCCCAGCATAATCATCGATCTTCACAGCAAACCCACTTCATAAGGAATGAAGAAAAGTTTGAATCACGTTTGTTATTTTTTATTCACCAAAATCTTCAATGTTAACTTAAAAAAAAAATGAACTTAACTGAATTTTCCCTATAAGAGAAGTCTACATGAAATCCCTGTGACTGGGTTCACTAAATTTGACATTTCTATCGGATATATCGGGATACTTCATTTCTCTACGGTGCTATATATGAGTGGACTAGAATATAGTCAGTTCATTATTATATGAGCTACTTGAGATGGAAGGAAAGGTTGATAATCCAAGATGGTAACGCAACCTACTGTGATTTATTCTTGGTTATTTACATTTGTATTTTGATATGGTACACGTCCCTTTGTATGATAGGGGTCTGTTTACATTTGTTCTCACCAACAGGCCATCAGTGCCTGCAGGGCCCATCTAGCATCCAAAACCTAGAGCACAGTCTCTGGCATGTAGCTGGGGTTTAATCAATGTTAGTTGAATAAATGATTGAAGAAATAGATATATCTGATCTGAGAAATCGCTGTGAACAAAGTAATGCCTCCACACAATGAAAACACAGTCGGTAACACCTGGAAAGCTTAACTACTTGTCTCTCAGACTGCTGTGAAGCCCCCAACCTCAACCCAAGTGCCCTACAGTAAATCCTTCCCGAGAACATCGGAAGTGGTTAAGTGTTCAGGTGTCAGAATGCTACCCCGCTGGGCTGCAGGCCGAATACAAAGTTATATTACGTTGAGTTTGAAATGCTAACAAAGCAAGTAATTAAGCTGAGTAAGTGCTAACTTGCTTGAAAGCAAGATTGGAAGCTGATAAACCAAAATGCTGATAATTAAGAGTTGATTATACAGCTTTGTTGTTTCTCTACCCTGCTAATAGCCTCTCATTCTTGGCGTGTAATGATTTCTTCCCCACAAGGGAAAAAAAAAAAAAAAAACCCAACCGTCAGTCTCGGCCACTTCCTCTCTCCCATCCTGAGTAAGGCACAACTTTGTCCTTTCCCAAAATGAATCCTCCACCTGTGCTCATCGTCTTTCTCTCCTTCCTAATCTGTCTCTGGCATCTTTGACCTCACCCTCTCCACTGATTTCTTCTCTTCTGTTTACAAACATGCTCAGGGGTTACCAGCCTTTAAAGAAAAAAAGAAAAAGGAAAAAAGTGAAGCAGCAAATGAGAGTAAGAGTATCTTTTCTTCTACAGTCCCTTAAGTCTCCACCATCTTTCTTCTCTATGTTCTCTAAACTCTTGGAAAAGGAATCTGCGTTCCTTGCGTCCTCAGCTTAAGTGCTGATTACGTCTTATTCCCTTAAACTCTTCTTCTGGTTTTCAGCACTTCTTTAAGAAGTTATCAATGTATTTTTAATTGTCAAATTCCAGAATCTTCATTTCCCTTGATCCTCCCGCTTTCACATTGTTGACCTGCCCCTTTTCTGAAATATATCTTTTTGTGAATTCCATGAAAACCTTTCTGGTTTTCTTCTCACTTCTCTTTATGACTTCTTCTCTCCTTCCCTTTCTTTCTTCTTTCCTCCTTTCTTTTCTTCCTTTTGGTAAGAGAGGATAAGAAAGAGACTAATAGGTATTGACATTGAAAATGTATTATATGCCCGGTGTTTTGCCAAATATTCAAATACTACCTTCTTTTATCCTCACACCAACCTTAGGATATAAATATTATCACCCTCATTTAAAAACCTTATTTATTTGCTTATTTATTTATAACTGATAATACATACATAATATAAAATTTCTAATAATCATTTAAGTGTACAATTCAGTGGCATTAAGTACATTCACAATGCTGTGCAGCCATCACCACCACCACCCATCTCCAGAGCTCTTTTCATCTTACAAAACTAGAACTCTGTATTCATTAAACAACAGCTCCCATCTCCCCAGCTCCTGGTAACCACACTTCTAATTTCTGTGTCTATCTTTCTGTATCCATTCTAGGTACCTTTTATAAATCAACTCATATAGAATTTGTCTTTTTGTGACTGACATTTCATTTAGCATAATGTCTTCAAGGCTCGTTTATTTTGTAGTTTGTCAGAATTTCCTCCCTTTTAGGGGTTGAGTAATATTTCACTGTACATCAGTTCAGTTCAGTTCAGTTCAGTCACTCAGTCATGTCCAACTCTTTGCAACCCCATGAATCGCAGCACGCCAGGCCTCCCTGTCCATCACCAACTCCAGGAGTTCACCCAGACTCACGTCCATCAAGTCAGTGATGCCATCCAGCCATCTCATCCTCTGTCATCCCCTTCTCCTCCTGCCCCCAATCCCTCCCAGCATCAGAGTCTTTTCCAATGAGTCAACTCTTCGCATGAGGTGGCCAAAGTACTGGAGTTTCAGCTTTAGCATCATTCCTTCCAAAGAAATCCCAGGGCTGATCTCCTTCAGGATGGAGTGGTTGGATCTCCTTGCAGTCCAAGGGACTCTCAAGAGTCTTCTCCAACACCACATAGTTGACACAGTTCAAAAGCATCAATTCTTCGGCGTTCAGCCTTCTTCACAGTCCAACTCTCACATCCATACATGACCACTGGAAAAACCATAGCCTTGACTAGACGAACTTTTGTTGGCAAAGTAATGTCTCTGCTTTTGAATATGCTATCTAGGTTGGTCATAACTTTCCTTCCAAGGAGTAAGCGTCTTTTAATTTCATGGCTTCACTGTAAATATATATCACTTATCCATTGATCATCCCCATTTTATAAATGGTGAAACTGTGGCTCAGACAAGTAAAACTCAGTCCACATAGCTTTTCCCTATGGAAGCCTTCTTCTAAATTCTTTGTTTTATCTCCCCTCTCTCTCCTCTTTGCTGATGTTATCCCACATCTTAAGTTATAAATCTCCTTATGGTCTCAAATGTATGTTCTACACTTAACCTTGATACTGAATCCAGTTCCATATTTCCTGTAGATCCACTAGAATATCCCTGTGATGTCTTTGACTCACTGTGCAAAAAACAAACCCATCATCATTTGATCCTCAAAATAGGCTTGCCATTCTAACATCCCTATTGCTGTTAATGAGGACAAATTCTCCAACCACCTGGACTTAAACCTCTGAGTCATGCTTGAGCCCCCTTTCTCATCCTTGAATTTTCCAAATTCAGTATCGTAAAGTCTTGTCAGTTGTGCTTCCCTAATCCTATCCATACCCATTTCAGCCTTGCTGTCCTTGTAAAAGAGGTTCTGTAACGAGGTGGATCTAAGAGCTTAGGTTGGGTTCAAACCTCAGCTCATCTACTTCCTGGCTTGAAGAAGGAGGAAGGTATTGAACTAGTTACCTGATCTCACACAGCCTCAATTTCCTCATCTGTGCAAAAATGCCCAATGTGTAAGGTATTTTGATTAATAAATGTGATTAATATTTATTATTGCCCAGCATAGAACCCAACATTTAGTAGACACTAAATAGTAATTCTTTCTTCTCTTCTTAAATTCTATCTTCCTACTTCTAGTTCACTAGCCTTCTTCCCTCATAAGGAGTTTTCTTTCAGTATTCAGTTACTTGCGGAAAACAAACCACTTAATTTTAGCATTATCTCTCATTTTACAATGCCTTGATTCTATATCCACAGAACAGTGATTGTGTTCAGGGTTGACACTTCATATTTGTGCTTGAGACTTGATATGACATTTAGTGAGTGAAAGTCGCTCAGTCGTGTCCGACTCTTTGCAACCCCATGGACTATACAGTCCGTGGAATTCTCTGAGCCAGGATACTGGAGTGGGTAGCCTTTCCTTTCTCCAGAGCATCTTCCCAACCAAGGGATCAAACCCAGGTCTCCCCATAAAGGTGGATTCTTTACCAGCTGAGCCACAAGGGAAGCCCCATTATTTCACATTTAGAATTCCTAAAAAATCTTGGAAAGAATTTCCAGGTATTAAACTCCTTCATCAAAATTGTTTTATACAAAACAACTGAAAGCTGCAAAATATATTGAGCGTAGTCTAATTTTTGAAAAGACTGCTTTGAAGTCAGTAAAGTGAGATTTCCATGATTAAGAGCAGTTGGAGGGGTTAATGGAGAAGTGGCATGAACTTAATGGATAACTTTGAGTGCACCAAGTTTTAACTGGGATAAGTGGAGTGAGGAAATATTCCCCCTGCCCCACCCAAATGCCAAAGTACAATATGGCAAGAAAAAAGGCCAATTTGTGCATTTTCAGCAGAAGGGACACCTGGGCAGAATACTGTCTTCAGTTTGTGAAGTAAGGGGAAGTAGGCAAATTAAATCCCAACTTCCTCATCAGCAATCTGCCCTCCAGGGAGCTGTCCAGAGTAGCCAGGCCATGTCCAGCTGCACTGAAGATAGAAATTCCATGTATGGATCCTGAACTCTGTTTCTTACCTAGCTGGGTTACTGGGTCCCCCAAAACCCACTAGCAGTAACAATAAAACCTCCAAATAATCTTTATGAGTGGTTTGGGGAAAGGTTTTAGTAACAACTAGGCATGTTTCCATGTACTTTAGATTGATGCTTTCTTTTCATGTTTTGGCATGGTAAGAAAGGAGGTAGTAAAGATGGGGATGGCATTAGTTCCCCATCTTGTACTAGACGTGCCAGCATAGCCATGTATATAGTTCTCCAAACTCAACCAAGCGTTCCTTGATGGTGGTGTTCCCTCAGCAATAAAGAGCATGACTGCCCTTGGTACCACACTCCAGTTTCAAGCTAATGGTTTGAGCATGTCTAAGATGGTCGATCTCAGGGAAGGCAATGACACCCCACTCCAGTACTCTTGCCTGGAAAATCCCATGGATGGAGGAGCCTGGTGGGCTGCCGTCTATGGGGTCGCACAGAGTCAAACACGACTGAAGTGACTTAGCAGCAGCAGCAAGATGGTAGATCTATCCAAACACTTGGGTTGGAGCATTACTTTTGTTTCATTCCTGAAGTGTGTAATCAAATTCTAAAGACCAATTGCTTGGGAGTTCTTATTTTTCTTTTGCTTAGCAAAAGCAGACAATTCTACCGAATGGGTAATTTAGCAGTTCACTTGCTACTTCCTGATGTTTTGTGTTTTACTTTTCTCTCGTGAGTAAATGTGAATGCTTGTATGTTGTCTTCTGAGTTTTTGTTCTGATAGCCTCCCTTCCCATCTCTTCTCAGCCTTTCCCTTCACGAGATCTAAGAATGACATTCTCTAATATTCTGTGTTCATGTTCTATGAAAATGGCACTCTGCTACTCACTCTTATTTACCCATAACTAACTGTCTTGCCCTCAGTCCTGTTTTTCTCTCATTTTGCCTGAGAATCCTTGTTCTCCAGTCTCCACAATGAATTAAAAAGCTGTAGAAATCCAGTGGCTGACTGGGGTTTAAGTTGGTTTGGTCCCAGTAGAACCTTAACAGAATCTTCTTTCCGTTCCGTTATGAATTGGATTCCTCAGACTCTTTTGAATGAACCATTAGGATTGTCTCGAAAGTGATTTATTAGAGTTGGGTCATGCAGTTCAGAATGAAATTATAAACTCAAAACTTCAAACTCAAGTGTTTTGGGAGTGAGTGGGTAAATAAATTCTTTTAGGGTATTGCAATCACATTTGTTTGGCTATTCTCTTTTTCCCCTCACCTAGCCCCTTAACATAGTAAAATTAAATTTCACAAATGTGGCTCAAGATTTGGCACTGACTCTATTTTATATTATGTTGCTGCCATACTCAACCATCTCTCCCCCTCACTTTTTTTCCACTCCATGTACTTGCCTCAGAGCAGAGGGTTCAAGAATAAATGTATTACCAAAATGAAGAAAACAAGACTTTGAACTTCACAGTAAAGGACTGTAAAGTGGCCAACAGTCTGATTACCAGTCAGGCTTCTAGATGGTTTATTAATGAAGCAATGCATTATCCACAAGGGGAAAGCAATGCCATTAGTGTTTTACTCTAGGCACGGAAGCTCCTATTTAAGGAAAAGTAAATGCATAGCAGGCACCCTGTCAGAAAACTAATTTTATTGTTAACAATGAGTTGAGTATTCTTGTAGTGATGAGAAAATATTCCGGCCTTCATTGCCTTCCACAAATACGTTGCTGGAAGTAAACGAGGTGTGCTATTTCAGTACCAGTTTAGCAATACCTCGGCTCTATTATCAGCAACACACACAGTTGGCTTATGGCGGAAGGCAAGCCACTCTTGTCTGCGAATAAGCATCAGGCTGACAGTGCAGGATGATAATTGCTCTGCCTTCACTTCCTTTGGCACCTACTGATCTCTGCTAAGTGGTTAGTAAAACATTTTTGTGGGAATGTCAAGCACTTTGAAAAATTTGAAGGATTTCGTTTTTGATTGTTCTTTTTCTTATGTGTAAGTTTGAGGAAAGTTCATGCAAAGCCATTCCGCCACTGCCATTGCTCCTAGGAAGTGTCTTAAATAGTAGGGTGCCAGGGTGTCTGTGCTTGGCATCTTTTAATCAATTGTGTTTTCTTTTGCGTTATACTGTGAGACGGGCTGGATGTGTTGGGATATCAAGTGACTGACTTCAAATGGATGGCAAATTCACTAAAGTGAAAATGATTGTGATAGTTCCCTCATTTCCCCCTGCAGTGTATGTAAAACTGACTTTTAAAGTGTTTAGTGGATAATGGATCATGTAAGGTCAGTACTAGCCATGGCGGCCACGGCTATTATTTTCTCTTTTCATGGGAGGGTGCTCAGCAAAATGAGATTGTCACACTCTTTTTTTGAGAGGACAGCGACAGACAGTTAAAAGCCTCTTCACGTAAGGATGTTATTTCATAAAGACACCAGCACTGGATTATCCCCTTCACTTTAAACTTCTGCCAGCTTGTACAAAGAGATAAAACAAAATAGCCCCGGTCCCAGGGGTGGGGAAGTGCTGGCCAGCTCAGCCTGGGTCCACAAGCTTTCATTTTGATTAGTCACATGTGAGGAAAATTCACTTAGGCTGAGAGGTAAATTTAATACCAGTTATGCCCATGCTGTTCATATCACAACCATTTTCACATGATGCCACTTAATTCCCTAAGAAGCAGAAAGGTAAATCGGTGGCTGGCCAGCAAAGGTGTCACAATGCATTAAGACCAGGACTCGCTGCAGGGGATAATGGTTCTGATTGCTGTTGACTCATGTCTCCACCAACTGCCTCATGTAAAATAAGTGACATTTAAAAGACATCAAGATGTGAGAAGAGGTAAGGGAGAGAAAAAGAAAGAGAGAGTAGGATAAAAAGTATGTGCTTCTAAACTTGCCACCCGAATGTGCAGTTTCTCTTCCACCCTAAGTGGTAGGAAATGATAACTCGACATGCCATGGGTGACCTGCACCAAGCTTTTAACTTCCTGTCTTGTGTTTTTAGAGAAAAATCTGTAAAATTGCTTCTGGGAACTGCTCCAACATGTTATCATTTATTTCCAATTTAATTTTTTTTTTAAGTTTTATTCTTTTGCCCTCACATATCAGTCTATTCATCTCTTTAAAAGCTTGAGGCTGAATCAAGTTAGGCAGTGGTAGACAACAAGAGGCAGTCTACTTTCTGAAGGCCCATTTATGTCTATTTTTATAAAGAGAATCAAATTCCAGTTTACAGTAAGCATATGCTTCAGTTGACATCTGTTTCTAAGACTTGGACGCTTTGTTTGCATAACAGTCACCAATAAATGGCCTTGTTTTAAGTCTGCTCACTCAGTTGTATGTGGGTTGTTCAGCTGGGGATTTTAGTCGCAGCTGATCCCCTACCGCTCATAGCTGATAGGAAGGGGAAAATCCGAGAAGCCCAGTCCTATTTATTAATGCAGATTTTAACATTCTCAATGAACCACTTATCCACTGTGATTCGGCAACCAAATCCTTATTTGCTCAGGGAGGGGAGGGGGTGTTCTTCAAAGTGCTGAATTAAAGCTTACCAGTTTTTTTTTTTTTTTTGGAGGCAGAGGGGATGGGGAGGAGGGAGAGAAAGCAAGGCCCTTTCTTTAGCCAGTCTCCTCTAATTCGAAGTACAATGAGAGTGAATCTTTAAACAGGACATCATAAACCAAGCTTATGCTTCATGAATTTATTGTTAGCTAAGAATATCAAAGATCTAAACGTGGGCCTTTTGTTCAAAGTCTTGATGCTTTTTCAATACCAGTTAAATGTCAATTTAGAGTTTGATGGAACTGAGCTCTGTATCCTTCATTCATCTAATTCTGTTTCATTTTAAGCATACCTGATTCCACATGCATGGGAAACAGCCACAATATTCAAATATTTTAAGATGTCCATGTGACTATCTTTAGGACCATTAGTGCTAATTAAAGAAGTTGCTACTTGTGTTAAGCTGCTTCAAAAACAAAGCTAATCCACAGTCTCCATTAAATCTGCCCTTTCTCGCCCTTCCTCCTGAAAGGCATGCCAGCAGTTAAAATATGAAAAGTCTTAAGGGTGGCATCTATGTGCCCCAGAAAGTAAACCTGATGAATAGAGTGTTTTACTTGAATTCTCATATTTCTATAGAGGAAATCTGACTTTTGTATATTTGAAAATAGAGTATTCACTGACTTTTAAGATACTGAACTTTTTCTCCTGAGTTATTGTATAATATTCAGTAATCATTTATGAAATGTGTGTAACATTTTTCAAGAGGATTTACATATCAACTTTTCCTAGTGGAATCAACAACAGTGGAATGAAATGTATCTACTCCATTTACTCTTACCCAGTGCTCCTACTTTCTTTTTCCCTTTAATTTTTATATATGGTAAAAATTTCATTGAAGAGAGATTTTAGATGACAGGACTGTAATTTTAAACCCAATAGAAGAGGTGTAAGCAATTTGAGCTTAGCTGAAGCATAATCTTAGGTTGTCAAGAAGAAACCCATTCTCCCTATGCTAATCAATCAGTGTATCAACCAACCAATCATCTCTTCAGCTTAGCATATATCCTAAGGTTTGATATATCTATTAACCGCCCATCATGCAGCTGGGCTCTGGATGATGAGATTCCTCCTATCTTGGCATTTGGCGGCCGACGACTGAGCTATCACAGCCTCAGATAAATACCAAAGTGGAGATTTCAATCCTGTCCCTGAGTGCGGAGACAATCCAGAAACGCTGAAAATATTCTTAGAAGAGAATACACAAGAAAATTACATTTCTCATTGCTGCGTTGTGTGTAGAAATTGTATACATTACATGATTTCCCTTCCCTGGACACAACAAAATAAAAGACTCTTTTATTATGATTAGAATGCCGGTAATCAAAAGAATGGTTGGAATCTGCCATAAACAGATTAATTGCAAGACGAATTACATGTAGACATTTGAATAAGTAAGAATAGTGACCAATTAGTTGATAAATTTCCTGAAAACAAATAGAAGCTCAAGTTTATAAAGCAAGGCGCATAATTGTTGTAATTCCAGGGAAAGGGGTTACGGGTTTCCAAAGACTGTACGTTGCTTCCTGGTCTCGGTTCAGAGGTTCTGATATGAGATGAGCTGCGACTGAATGTGTCTATAGCCTCTTCCACCAGTTGTGGTTTGAAGACAGTGAGTGTTTCCATAAAACTGCTGATTGAGAAAGAGAAACCGAAAGGACTTTTACTGAATGTGAAGTGTCTCTGAATATGTGGAAATTGAAATGAGTGGGATTCATTTCTTCAAGCATTGATTTCCACCTGGAAGATAAAAATCTTTTCACAAAATGCAGATTCAAATCATGTCTTTCCTACACTGTTCAAGTCTCTTACTCTGAAAAGAGAGGCACGGTGAGGTATTAGGAATTGTAGTTCTAACTGAGGCTCAGTCAGTAACTAGCTAAGCAAGCCCCGTAATTCTGTAGGCCTTACTTCATAAATTGAGATTTCACTGAAGCATCCATGAAAAGTAGGAAGCCATTATTCTCATCACATTTAAACACTATTTCATCTTCTTCCAAAACGTTGTTTTTCGTGTCAATTGTGGTATGAATTTTGACTTTTACTATAGTATTTACTTAGCCAAAATCTTTTTAGTGCTACTGGGCAGCATAAACCGATGAAAAAGATAGTCCAGCCTAAATACAGCTCTCTGGGTTTGAAGCCATTTTTTTCAATCATTTGTTGAGGGTAGGACCAACAGAAGCATGATGGGGTTCACGATAACATGAACTCTTTGCTGCTGGAGAGAGAAGGAAATCTCTTTTCCGTCCTAAGAAGTCCAGCATGAGTCCATAGAGAGACCATGATGACTTCTCCGCTCTCAACAACTTAGCCCGTGCACTTTGATCTCAACTTAAGAACACTCCTGTGTCCTGGTGTGAAAAGGCCTGTAACAAAATAACAGCTCTAGAATTTCTGTATTTTTCTCAACAGAAAGATAACTGTGGTGTCAAGTTCAGAGCAACAGTTTGGTTTGAATAGTATATTTTGAAGGCCCTGCTCAAGGAGTTGTGATTCTCAGAGAAAACACTGTACTATATGGGTTAAGGTTATAAATTTTATCATAGCAAAGGGAAGGGCCCCACCCCCCCCACCAAAAAAGAAGGCAACACAGAGAATCATTTTCTGTATCTAAAGTCACTTAAAGGACCCTTTCTGGGACTCATTCCAGGCTGCTGTGATTAGAGACCTGCATCTTTGTAGATAGCCAAGATAAGCCCCAGATATGAGCACCCATGACACGTGCTCTGCTGAACGAAAGGATTGATTTAGAGAAAGATGGCCTATTGAATGTGGATTCTTTGTTACTGGCCTGGAAATGTGTAAGCATGCACCTTTCAGACCCTGGACACTCTTACTCCCCAGGGCATCTATTCTGTCTTCTGGTGATAATTGTCCTGCCAGCTCTGCAGATTGTGGATATAGATAAGAAAGCCAGTGAGAGTGGATTGAGCACAATTAGAAACTTATCCACACTGGAAGTGACCTGTGACTGCATTACCAGGTAGAATCTGGTCCTGAGTATATACATCATATAAAGCTCGGCACACAGATCTTGTAAAAGAAGAGGGGTTTATTTTTCACTGCTGTGAGTTCCAGGTTTAGAATATTTTGCTACTGTTCTGCATGAATCCAGCATGCCTTCACATAAATCATATAACCATGCCACAGAGAAGTAGAGAAACAGTGAGCAACCTGTCCTCAAGGAGTTCATGTTCAAAGACAACATAAAGAAACAGATCAAAGTATTTTCATGAAAGCTTGAAGGTAGTATCAGCAAAATTTCTTCATCAGAGAAGGATTAATGTTTGCTTTCAAAAATTAAAAGAATTACAAATTTTTAAATAAATGTATAGTAGACAGAAGTATACTTTATTTTTTAAAAAAATATTTATGTATCTATTTATATGGCTGTACCAAATCTTAGTTTTGGCTTGCTGGATCGTCAGTCTTTGTTGAGGCATGCGAGTTCTTTAATTGCCACATGCAGGCTCTTTAGCTGTGGCAGGCAATCTCTTAGGTGAGGCATGTGGGATCTAGTTCCCTGACTGGGGATTGAACCCGGGCCCCCTGCATTAGGAGCATGTAATCTTAGCCACTGGACCACCAGGGAAGTCCCTTGAATTCTTTTAAATGGAAAAGCGGAGCTAAAACTGCAGAAGAGGAGGAAATACGATGAGATGAGGAGATCAAAGTAAGATGAGATGAGGAATCAAAGAGGAGGAGGTAAGATGAGCTGGCTAAACGGTCACAAAGAGATGGACACGGCAGAGCGACTGAACAGCAAAGGGGAACCTGAAGGGAAGGGAGGGGAAAAAGTCATGGACAACGTGAGCATCTGCACCAGGGCTGTGACTGCTCTCTCTACCCTGTGGGCCCTATCTACAATGCAGGGAGGGCATTCCTTCAGCTCAGAATGTTTGGGGCCTTGAGAGGAAGTATTCACCCCAACATCAGGCACCAAGGGTTGACCACTGTCTTGGTCAACTTGTACTGCCCTAACAAAATGCCAAAGACTGGGTGGCTTCTCACAGTTCTATAGGCTGGAAGTCTGAGATCAGAATGCCAATGTAGTTTCCATTGAGGCTTCTCTTGGGGTGGGGTCACCGTTTTACCATATCCTCACAAGACCTCATCATTGTGTGAGCACGGGGCAGGGTTGGGAGAGCATCCTTTGGAGTCTGTCCTCATAAGGGTGTTAATCTTATCATATCAGGACACCCACCAGTAGGACCTTGTAATTACCTCCTTGTGGGCTCTACCTCCAAATATAATCACCTTGGAGGTTAGGGTTTCAACATATGAATTTGGGGTGAATACAGTTCAGTCCATGGGAACCACCAATTGTAACAGAAAGAATCTCTCCAAGGTATCTTGCCAACATACTGCTGAAGAGACTGCTACTAACCAGTACGTGTGTGTGTGTGCACGCGCATGCTCCGTCATGTCTGACTCTTTGCAATCCCATGGATTGTGTGTAGACCACCATGCTCCTGTGTCCATGGGATTTCACAGGCAAGAATACTGAACAGGTTGGCATTTCCTCCTCCAGGGGATCTTCCTGACCCAGGGATTGAACTCATGTCTCTTGCATCACCTGCACTGATTCTTTACCACTGCGCCCCCTGGAAAGTCCATTAACTAGTACATAACCCATGGTTTTCTGGAAGCATTGTGCCCAGCCATTAAGCAGCAGAGCCAAGGGAAGGAGAAAGGAGGCACAGAGCAGAAAGGGTGCACAGTGAACGCTTTATAAACACTCTGAATGGCTGAAAAAATAATGACCTCTGACTTCTTTATGGTTCTTAACTCATGCTGCCACAGATTGGTTATAAGGTCCATATCACACTGTGATATGGAAGTATTAATTGAATAGGGGCAATCAGAATTTCCATGTGAATAATGACCTAGAAAATAATACTCTGCCCATTTAACAATAGAATGGGGAGCCAAGGCTTCACTTGGCAACACAGTTCTCTTGATGGGGTCAGATTTTATTTTAAACTCTGAGGTATATACATTTTATGTCCTGTTTTAGCTCTTAAAGCTGATGTGAATTTGTTTAGAGTCACTTAAGAGGAAGGAAGAGAATTAAGGAAGGAAAAATCAGTAAGTTGCAAGTATTGTTCTTTTGGTTTTGTTTGTGACCTTCTGACATATACCTTCATCAGTGCTCATCTTGAATAGTAACCATTCCATTAAAAACAAACCAGTAAATTTAGTTAATATTAATGTGCCAGTGTCAGTTTCTTGGCTTTGACCAATGTAAGACGTTGACAATGAGAAGAACTAGGTGAAGGGTATCCAGCAACTCCCTGTACCGGTCTTTTCTGTAAATCTACAATTATTCCAAAATAAAAAGTTTATTTTTAAAACCCAGGTATGTGTGTTTTACAGGGAGCATGTCTGAATAAGAAAGCCCTTAGCTCTACTTTTATGGGAGCATTTTCTCAGTGTTTCTCCAGATGAGTGCTCATTTAAATTTGATATCCTGAGAAGCTGATGGCTCACCCTGCATTCATGTTGACCATTTAGACAGGTCCCTGGTTGACCATGCTGAGATGCTCTCCTGCCTGATAATGAATCAGATAAAGAGGAGGATTTAGGATTATCTGACTTTGGGGAAATGCCACTGAGCAGTAAAATAAAATAGAATCATCTCTTTGCGTTGTTTCCAGGCCAAAGAGTACTGTACCACACTGTAAGTTGCTTCCAAGCTTTGTTTTCTATTAGGCTTTCCATGTGGTGTATCATGTGAAAGTGTCTAATGGGTACTGTGAAATTAGAGGCTGTCCAAACAAAATTTAAAATCCTAAAACTTTCACTCCAAAGTGTGATAATTCTTAGCTATGCTAGTAAACCGTTTGACATGTGTGGAAACATAATTCAATTTTTTTACATCAGGTTGTCTTTTTTTAAAGGTGTGTCTAACAAAATGTGTGACTATATAACAGAGGAGACAGTATTTGATTTTTAATTTGTATGTTTAGTTTCTGCCATGTTCTAGGTCCATTTGAATGTTTGAAAAATAACAAGGTAATAGAAAAAATGCTTATGTGAATCCCTGTGCTAACTGCATTGTTTGACTTATATTTTTGTGTTCCATCTTTTCCCCTGAAGAGTGAC
The DNA here is from genome assembly GCF_029378745.1 of Bos indicus. Classification (NCBI taxonomy): domain Eukaryota; kingdom Metazoa; phylum Chordata; class Mammalia; order Artiodactyla; family Bovidae; genus Bos; species Bos indicus. The sequence continues at coordinate 26,830,867 of NC_091770.1, forward strand.
CTTGTTGAGAGTAGGAAATGTGGTCTCAATTTCTAATAGTAAGGTTCAGTAAATATTTGTTTGAATGAATAATTGAATGAAATCACATTTAAATGAATTACTTCCACCTTGAAGGGAACCAAATAACTGCCTCTTGGCTTACTCTTGTCATAGCCCTTGTTTTAGGATGGCCTCACAGTTTAGACTGGTTTTTATCACTGCTATCATTCAGCTATATATACTACCATTTCAAATCCATAAAAAGTGTTTTAAAAAAAGAGAAACTGTTCACGTTTCAAGACCTATTAGAATGCATTTTCAAATATGTCAGACACATCTTTGTTAAAATTAAACCAGGGATTGGTTTTGAGCGAATAGCCCTATATCCTTACAGATGCTGTGGATGGAAGCATCTAAGCTGCTTATTATATTGATGGGTTTTGCTGCTCTGCAGCAAATGAAAACAGGCAGCTGCTTCCTCCATCAAAGCAAAAAGCAGCCTGAGTTTTTATTAACCGAGTGTTCATTTCTTCTATTGCCAAAATTCTTACACAAAACAAAAGAGCAGTTTTAGCACATTATTGCTTAACTAGACATGAACAACTGACAGCAAGTGATAAGCCTGTCTGCTTTTCACAACTGGTAATCATTTTTGGAATAGATGTTTTAATATAGTTGAATATAAATTTTGTAATTTACATCTACAATGGTACGTAAATTTATAGATCCAGTTTGTTGCAGGAGAATGAAGGCTATAATCACAAAAGGCTTTTCCTGGTGTTGTTTAATTTTTAATGACTATTTGAAAACTGGGGAAGGAAAATGAAATCAAATTCATTTCTTAAAAAAAAAATACAAAAAGGTGTTAAAGACAATCATACAAGTTGGTTGAAGCCATTTGTAGATGGCCCCAACGGAGCAAGACCCCAGTGTTTGCAGCCAGGACGTGCCTCGCACTCCATTTCCACATTAGTTGCAGGGAGCCGCCCGAGCTCATGCACCGGCAGAAATTTCTGGAGAGCAGACCATCATGTTTCCTTCATATCAATGAATGATGATGAGCAGGGAGACAGGAAGCACAGAGCCTTGGCCATTTTCAGCTGAGATCCCCAGCCAATTCTCATACTATTTCATTTGGTGGTGTTTTTTTCAGTTACCTGAACATTATACATTTACCTGCAGATAGAATAGCAGAGAGGGGTTTATTTAAAGTGGATTTAGGCTGTACCTCGACAACACGTTGCCTTATTCATCAAGTCAATTTGCTGAATGGTGTGTTAACCTTTTGGAACTTGCTAAAGGCAATTCCTGCTATAAGAAGGGGACATAGTCCTCTTCATTGTCCTTCCTAAGAGGGGGAATTTGGAACGAAGGCTGTTTTGAAATGCTGGGATGGGTGTCTTCCACACAACACTGCGAAATAAACAAGTTATGTTGCCTAACCAGCCTAATGCCAGGGCCATTTTAATAAATGTACGTTGTGGCTTTGGCATCTGTGGCACACATCTCCTAAATACCATTTTCTCTCCAGGGGGCACTTTCATAAATGCACAGAACATGCACTCCACTTGGAACACAAGGCTTTCAATTTGTTTGGAATTCAGTCACAGTGTTTACTGAGAAGTGAGATAAAGCTGGACCCAAGAAAGCAGGAAGCTACTATAGAAATCAGAGTCACAGATCATAGGTAACTCAGGAAGGACCACACCCTCCTTACTCGCCTTTAGTGTGCCACGTAACAAGGCTGTGTCTGTGTGGGTGAAGTGGTTAGATACCTAAGATAAGGAGCACTAAAAATTATTTCTAATACTTTCCTCTTCGCGCCACTCTATTTGACACATTACGGCTCTTACATGATGGTCTGAGACACAACACATTCCTATTTTTAAAAGGGTGATTGCACCCTGAGGACCCTGAGCTTCTTGGGGAAGGATGTTACTTGGAGTAAAACTGGCGATGAAAGTTTTCTCTCTTTTCTTTTTTGGTCTGTGAGAAGGATGTGCTCTTTCAAGGAGAGCCCAGGGGGTGTTTCCCTGCTGGTAGGAGCTCTCTGGTCTGATTTTCTGGGTCTACCTTTCCAGAAATGACTGTTCTCACTTTCTGACATCCTCTCTGACCAATGGAGATGTAGCATTTACTCACCTAGAGAGCTCCTACTGGGAGATGTTCTTCTACCTGTGCTTTGACACCTCAGGAGAAGTTTTTCTGCCCAAAAGATAGTTATTCTGAGGAAAAGGAAATATGTTTGAGGGAAAAACACAGCATATATCTGAGAACAATGCTCTGTACTGGAAAAGGAAAAGTTGGACTTGAGAAAGTTGCCTGTTATTTATATGCTGGATTAAGTAAATAAAAAGTTATCACAACTAGAATATATAGATGTAGAGTAGTTCTTTTCTTTAATTAACAAAGGCAGTTCTAATTCAGTAAAAGTGGACGTATGGTGAAGACTTGATCTCTAAGATGATTTTGAATGCTTTCTAAAATCCTTTGAATCCTTTCTTGGAGTATAGTACAAATAAAACATTTTAACCAGCCCAACTTCAACCTAAAATGTTGTAAACTAAAGCTCACTGACAATTTTAGAGCTTTCGTTTGGAAATGCACAAATGCCATGATCTATAGCTATTGGGTTTAAAGATGGAAGAGTCCTCAAAATCAATTTGACTCTTCCAATTTATTCCTTTTTTTAAAAAAGTTATTTTATTTTTTGGCTGCACTGGGTCGTCATTGCAGTGCACAGGCTTCTTGAGTTGCAGCACATGGGCTCTCTAGTTACGGTGTGTGGGCTTGTTGCACCACAGCATGTGAGATCTTAGTTCCCTGACCAGGGATCTAACCTGTGTCCCTTGCATTGGAAGGTGGACTCTTAACTGGACCACTAAGAAAGTCCCAGACCCTTCCAATTCATTCTTGAAACTACAGCCCTGAATATTCATTGAAAGGACTGATGCTGAAGCGCCAATACTTTGGCCACCTGATGTGAAGAGCTGACTCATTAGAAAAGACCCTGATGCTGGGAAAGACTGAAGGCAGGAGGAGAAGGAGATGACAGAGGATGAGATGGTTGGATGGCATCGCTGACTAAATGGACATGAGTTTGAGCAAGCTCCAGGAGATGGTGAAGGACAGGAAGGCCTGGCACGCTACAGTCTATGGGGTCTCAAAGAGCCAGACACGACTAAGCGTCTGAACAACAGAGCCCAAATGTGATTTGTCCAGGGTCCCAAAATTAGTTGTTAACTGAGCCATGAGAACTAGAAACTAGTTCTTTTGATTGCTGAGCCAGTCACCAGGGTTGAGGCAATTAGTGTAGTGATTAAAAGAGTGGACTTTAGAAACTGAGTAGGTGGGCTCAAATCCTTACTATGCCATTTAAACTTTCTGTGCTTTGGTGTACCTTAATGTGCCCCTTAGCTGGTCATAATGACGGTACATATCTTATAAGGTTGATTTAAGTATTAAATGAGATAATACATATAAAGTACACAGCTCAGTGTTTGCCTGGTAGTAAGTGTTCAAAAAGTGATACTAAAAAAAAAAAAAAAAGTGATACTAACAACAGCAGCAACAAACACTAATTGCACTTACTTGGTACTCTTATAGTTCATTCAATCTTCATGTTACCAAAATCCAAGCTCCTACTGCTGGTCGCACAATAGGCCAATAATTTGAGAGACAAGTTGTTGGGGCAAGGAATTGCAACTTTATTTAGAAAGCTAACAAGCAGCCAGAGAAGATGGTGAACTAGTATCCCAAAGAACCATCTTGAGTTAGAATTCAGTCTTCCTTTATACTAAAAGGGGAGGAGGTGCGGTTGGTTGTTGCAAGCTTCTTGGTGTCTAAATCCTTTGTTCTTGCAGCTGTCCAGGTAGGTGAGGTCATCATGTTCCTGTAAACCTCCAACAGGACAAATGTTTTTCTCTGCAATTTTTTATTTCTATATGAATGGGAAGAGTTATGTTTTTAAAAATCAGAGCCTTGAAGATAGGTTATACTGTTTATTTCAGGCTATAGGCAACATTTTTAACTTGTAGCAAAAGCAATAAAATACAAAGATTAAAGTAAAAGAAACAGATCCAATTTGGAGTCAGATTTGTTCTTCCCTATTACACTTTCATCTCTACTTACAGTGTAGACGGTATTATTACTACCAGATAAGGAGGTGATGCAAGAAGAGCTTAAGTGACTTGCTAAGGTCGCCAAGCTAATAAGCCTCAGAGCTGTCTTCCAAGTTCTTTACTGTCTGAACCACTGGAACCGTGGCTGTGGCTGCAGCTGCAGCGTATTCCTTTTTCTCAGAGGTGCTTCAGCGTCGTCCTGGTCCTGTCTCCATTTCTCGTCTGTCACTTAGTTGATTTCGCAGCATCTGCTCTAAAACTGACCATCAGACTGAAGGCTGAGGTCTGGGGAATGAGCGCCAAAGACTCTTTTCCTCTCCCTGCTTCAGATTCATGCTGGAGCTGGGGCTCCTTTCAGCTTTCCCTTATTTCATAATCATCAAATTAATAGGTATCTGAATTAAAATTTAAGTTTTAAAATTTAATGCATTGCTCATAAAATCACACCCATAAACCAACCCAGTTTGTAGTCCTAGAAGAATATATTGTTGAAATACCTGGGCAATTTTTTGTGTCCTTTAACTTCCACATGCTCATTATCTATATCAGTTGGCTTCCCTGGAACAGAAGAAAACTGCAAAACAATTCATTTGGCCCTTGATTTTGCAATCTAGTGAAAGGCAGCATAGCACAGAGGTTAAGAATAACGGCTTTAGAATCAGATTACCGGATTCAAATTCCAACTCAATGACAAAATATCTGCCTAATTTGGGGGAAGATTTCTTAACCTCTCAGTATCTCTGTTTTCTCATCTACCTTGTGCCTGGCCAGCAGTCAGCATTCAACAAACATTAGAACATCACAGAGCAAGCTTCCACCCACTCACTGTACAGGGCTACACTGGACGTTCCATTTCACCCAGATGTACTCGAATTCTCCATGATCTGACTCCACACACACAGGCAGGCTTGTGCTTCATAATTACTGTTCAGAGCAAGTTTGTTAATGGGCCAGAGCAGAAGGACAAGTATAGAACAAGTATTGTCTCTCTCTCTCTCTCTCTCTCTCTATATATATATATATATGGTGTGTGTGTGTGTGTGTATATATATATATATATATAATATTCTCTCTCTATATATATATATATGGTATTCTTACTTATGATTGATTTTCAAAGTTCCCTTAGCTGGGACAAATATTTCCAGAGTTCAGTTTTGGTTTGTTTTTGTGGGTTGTCCATTAGGAATAATAATCTCCCTGAAAGTATCATAAACATATAATCAAGATTGATAAAATTGCCTGGATAGACAAATGTCAAAATAATAACAAAGGCAAGAGCAGCAAAAACAATAGCTAACATTATTTTTAAAATTATTATCTCCCAGGCATTGTTCTAAGTGCCTTACAGGCATTATCTCACTTATTCCTCACAACAATGGTATGAAGAGGTACTGTTTTTGCTTGTACTTCACAAATGAGAAATTACCCAACAATGTTGTCTAAAGTGGCAATGCCCCGACCCCTATAGTTATTTTCTATTTCATTAATGTTTTATTTTTTTCACAACATTTATTACTATCTAGAACTACTTTGTTTATTGCCTCTATTAACGCTATTTGGTCAAGGACTTTATTTTAATCACTGCTATCTCTCCACCTCCTAGAATCGGCCTTGCTTAGTCACTCAGTCGTGTCTGACTCTTTGCAACCCTTTAGACTGTAACCCTCCAGGCTCCTCTGTCCATGGGATTTTTCAGGCAAGAATACTGGAGTGGGTTGCCATTTCCTCCTCCAGCAGATCTTCCTGACCCGGGAATCGAACCCATGTCTCCTGTATCTCCTGTATTGCAGGTGGATTCTTTACCTGCAGAGACATCCGGGAAGCCTGACTGCTAAGAATTGTTGAATGAATGAGAGTTAAAAAGTTTAGGTACTTGCCCAAGGTCACACAGCCAGTAAGAGCCAGTATTCAAGTTGAACTCTGTTTAACACCAGAGCATGAAATAAGATTCTTTATTGTAGCTTTTTATAGCTTGAATCCCCCTCCCTCGCATAATCTTACCCAAGCCTAGTATTTTATGAATGAGCATACTAATGCTCAGAAATGCTACATAACTTCCCAGTACCATATAGATTGTTAGTGGTAGACCCAGAATCAGACCCCAGACCCCCAGCTGTGTTTTTGTACCATGAATGCAGCCTGAGGAGGAGCTCATATAAACTGAAGGAAAATCCTATACGTATCTGGTATACATCATCAGCCCACTTCTTCAAGCCATAAACTTAAGTCACACTTGAAACTTCCCTCTCTCTTACCACCCCCTTCATTAATTAACTAATAGTTTGTCAGTATACCTTCTAAATATAGCTCAAATCTTTCCACTTTTCTTCATCTCCACTAACCATCACCCAAGCCACCATCAGCACTGACCTAGGTGATTGCAGTAGCCTCCTACCCAGTTAGCCTCACCTCCTCTTGCCCCTTTTCAGTCTGTTTTCTTCAGAGCAGTCAGAATGATCTAAAATGTGAATCTGACTATATACTACTTTGCCACTTAAAATGTATCATTTACTTTAAGGTGCAATTTAAAATTCTTTTTTAGAGGAGTTTTTAAACAAATTTATTCATTTATTCACTCTCTTGGCTGTGCTGGATCTTTGTTGCTACCCAAGACTTTTCTCTAGTTGCGGCAAGCGGGGGCTACTCTCTAGTTGCGATACGCAGGTTTCTCGTTGCAGTGGCTTCTCTTATTGTGGGCTCTAGGGCTCGTGGGCTTCCGTAGTTGCAACTCCCGGACTCTAGAGCACAGGCTCCGTAGTTGTGGCACACAGGCTCAGCTGCTTCATGACATGTGGCATCTTCCTGGACCAGGGATTGAACCCATGTCTCCTGCACTGGCAGGCAGATTCCCCACCACTGAGCCAGCCACCAGGGAAGCCCACGATTAAAATTCTTAACATGGCCTTTGAGCCTATGAAATCTGGCCCCTGAGCACCCCCTTCAGGCTCGTCTTGTCCTGCCTCTTCCTTTCTCACTTATTCTCCAGCTTCCTGGACCGTTTCCATTCCTGGAACATCAAACTCTTCTCTTCAAAGCTTTATTTCATGATGCTCCCTTTCTGTGGACCATCCCCTCCAGCTCTGGCCCCTCTTCCTCCTTTTCTTGTCTGTTCATCCTCTGGGTCTCAGCCTGCTTACTGTTTCTACAAAGAAGTGTCCCCTGATGGACTCCTCCCAGCCTCCCCTCCAACCAGCTTAAGTCCCCTGTGATTGGTTCTCAGAAGCACTCTCTATTTTTTCTACACAGTATTTATAATTAGGCACATTATTTGTGTTATTGTTTGTCTAATAGTTTTCTTCCCTAATGAGACCGAATCTCCAGTGACCATGCTGTATCACTCCCTGCTGATCCACAGGGCCTGAAATATAGTAGATGCCCAATAAATATTTATAGAGCATTCTTATCTTCTTATGGATTTCCACTCTGAGTTCAAGACAAAGCAGAAATGCTTAAGTAAAAGGAGACAGAGCATAAACACTGAAAACAGTCCAAGAGGTTTACCTACCCATTCCAGCATGAGCAGCTTTTCATTTTAGTAACATCCACTGGTGGGTTTCTTCTTCCAGAAGAGTCAGTGGTCTAGCTAAGGATGTGCTGGCCTCTCCATTTGAGTCTCAGGTTTGAGAGAGGCCTTGCTTGTGACTCCTGCATGACAGACACGATCACTTACTTAGGGGAAGGTAAAGAGAGCTGCTGCTTACTTTCCAGACGTCAGCAGATCACAGAAGAGCCATGTCTCTGCTCCAAGAGCTAGGTGTGTTGTCATCATGGGGCAAATACAAGCTGTTAGAGTCAGAAGAGGAGTCAGCAGTGTTGCCCCTTGGCCACTGTGTGTCAGAGTCCCAGGACTTGTTTCTAACACAAACCGTGGGAAAGCAAAAAGCTCTAGAATGGAAGTGATCTAGAAAGACCCATGTTTGGCTAAAGGCTCATGTCTCTTAATATCTAGACAGTTAATTTTAGAATTTGTTCAGGCTTTAGGTTAATAACGATTGTGTTTCTTTCTAAATTGACCACAAACCTTGACATTTAAAGTAATTCTAGGGCTTCCCTGGTGGTCCAGTGGTTAAGAATCTGCAGGGGACATAGTTGCGATCCCTGCTCTGGGAAGACCCCACATGCCACAGAGCAACTAAGCCCTTGCCCCACAACTACTGAGCCCGTGATCTAGAGCCTACCAGCCGCAACTGCAGAGCCCAAGCGCTGCAACTACCGAAGCCCTCTCTTGCCTGGAGCCTGGGCTCTGCAACAAGAGAAGTCACCACAGTGAGAAGCCCACACACTGCAACGAAGAGTGGCCCCTGCTCACTGCAACTAGAGAAAACCCAGGTGCAGCACCAAAGACCCACTCTAGCCCAAAAATAAAATAAATAAATAAATCTTTAAAAATTAATAAAATAAGTCTAAACTAGCTACTTCACAGATGACGAAAAGCTGGTTACATACATCAAATGGATCACATCACCAACTTTCTCCTTCATCACATCTAGAAGAAATCTCGTACTCATTAGCAATCACCCCTCATTTATTCTGGACATTTAACATAAATGGAAAAATAAAATATGTAGTCCTTTGTGTCTTGGCTTCTTTCTCTTAGCATGATAATGTTCATGTTCTATCCATGTTGTAACATGAATCAGCACTTTATTTCCTTATATTGCCAAATAATTGTCTATTACATGGATATACCACATTTTATGTAGCCATTCATTAGTTGATAGACATTTGGGTCGTTTCCACTTTTTAGCTGTTATGAATAATGCTGCTGTGAACTTTTGTGTACAAATTCTTGTGTGGACATTTTTTTTCTTTTCCCTTGGATATATCCCTAGGAGTAGAATTGCTGGGTTATTTAGTAACTCTACATTTAACTTTTTGATACACTGCTAGACTGTTTTCCAAAATGGCTGAACCATTTTACATCATTTCCCCACAACCTCACCAACACTTATTATTGTCTGACTTTTTCAATATAGCCATCCTAGAAGGGGGTGAAGTGCTATTTCATTGTGGTTTTGATCTGTACTGAGATAACCTAAAAGTTTAACAAATAAGCAACAATTAAAATCCCTGTCCTGTCAAGGTTTTGAGGAAATAAACACTCTTATTAGAGTTGTAGCTTGGTACAGTTTTTGGAGGGGCAGTTTGATATATCAGAATGTGAGATGTACTTGACTTTTGAACAGATTTTCCATTTCTGGGTATTTGACTTAAGAAGAAAAAAATTATATGTTGGGGGAAAAATGTGTCTTTATTATACCACTGTTTATAATATCATAATATCAAAAACTTAGAAATTAACTGAAATGTCTATCAAAAGGAAACTGGATAAATAAACTATGATGCAAACATAAAATATTTAGGCAGTCATTAAAAATGATGCAGGTACAGTGTATTTTTATTGTCATGGCAATCTATCCATCACATACTGAGTGGGGCAAAATGAGATTACTGAATACCTCCCTGAGAAGATCCCACCTGTATAAAATGTCTTTATGCCTAGAGAGATTTTTTTTGGAATGGTGTCCAAAATGTTAACAGTGATTATATACTAGTGGTGGAATTTTAGGTGATTTTTAAACTTTATTCTTTGAACTTCTCATATCTAATTTAGTTAAAAATCAACCTCTATAATTTTTAAGAAAAAATTATAAAACTGTTTTAAAAGACTATGCGTTTTAGAAATCACATTTTTGTTCTTAATCAAGGCTTGAACTTTAGTTAAATGTTCTTCCCCTATCATTATTTTTTAAATCCTCAAAACCATCTACTAAAGGCATAAAGAAATTCATCATTGTGGTGATTATATTCACTTGATGTAGAAAACTGTCTTGGGCTCTTCCTTCAGAGAATTTTATAATGTGTTTTAATCTTTATAGAGTTCTTTCTGTATGCCAGGTATTAGGACTTTGGGGTAGTGCCAAAGCTAATGATTAGGATCAGGTCGAAAAATTTCTCCATGTGTTCTGATTATTAGGATAGTTGTTTGAGGTTCACACTCTCTTTGACTCTTTTATCCCTCTTTGCAGGAGAATAACATTAACAATTTTCTTTTTCTTTGAGCTTGTTATGAGTTAGGAGTTGTTTTAAATACATTTCATATACTTAACTCGTTTAATCCTCACAGCAATCCTGTGAGGTTGATATTGCAATAATATTATTTTACAGATAAGGACACTGAGGAACAGAGAGGTTAAGTAACCTATCTAAGGTCACTCAACTAGGAAAGGCAATGCTGAGGCTGGAGCCCACCTGAGTTTGGTTCCTAAGTACCTGTAGTTGTAACTGCTACACTCCACTGCCTCTCTGACTTCTACCAAATATAACTCCAGACACTTCATGCTGGTTTATTTTGTTTCTCCCCCAAACTGTCATTTCTACCAGAAACGCCAGGGAGACTGAGCTAGTAAGGACGGGTGACTGGACTTTTCTGCAACAAATGTTCTATAGAGTTGTTTCTTTGCTGTTTATTAATATATGTATATCCATTGATTCTCTTAGCATTTTACTTACCATTTCTTTGACCTCATCTTCTCTGAAATACTAAAAGTATAAAGAAAAAAATTAAGAGCACATCTGTCTTCTCTTTAAGCAATTCATGTTCATCCATGAAAAACTATTGTCTTCTAAATAAATGATTTACAGATGATGATTTTAGGAAATGCTCTTCCACAGAATTTAATGAGTAGGATTATTGTTAAATTGAAAGATGTACAAAGTTGGTGAAACTTAGGTTTCTCAATTTTATACTCCAGTTGGATTTTAGTTGAAGAAAGGAAATAATTATGTATATGAAAAACATAAGTATGGAGTCAGACAAGAAAGGTATAATAACCTCAGTGGTTTTATTTGCTCCTGGAAGTGATTTTGAAGTGAGTATGAGCTACATATACAGTAGGTCTTCGTGATCCTAATGAATTGGCCAAAATGAAGATTCATGTGTATAAAAGTAAGATCTACCTGAAATACCATTCAAAATTTAACTTTGGATGTTTATAATTTTGGCTATTATTGTTTTTGCTGTTTTGTTGTGATTGAAATCTAGTAAAAATTATTTAGGATATTTTCCTGGGGGAAAAGTTATAATCCAGAAGAAAAGAAATGCATGTGATATGACGTTACTAGTAATAATTACGGTAAGTTTGATTCAAGTTGAAATCACTTATACTGAACATTATTTTTTAAAAGGCATTTCTTAAGAGCATGACTGCAGAGAGTTTTTACAGAAGAAACTTCTGTTATCAAAAAGTCTATATCCTCTTGTGTTTTCTAGGCATCTGGCCGGCTGAAGAAGTCTTGGCTTACTACTGCCTCAAGCACAGTGGTATATTCAGGTACAAAGCTGCACTTAAAAATTTGTTTAGCCCACTATAGGTACTGTATCTACATGTTAACGATCACCATGATTACATTCTTCAAATTAAACTGTTAAAAGTATATATAAGAAAGAAAGAAAGGAAGGAAAGGAGGGGGAAGGTCATGGTGAAAACATGTTGCTTCTGAAAAAGAAATCTGAATCGCCTTTGGGTACTAATATTGCACAGCAAGCTTTTTGCTATGTGTCAAAGGCTTTTGATTTCCACTCAAGGCATTTTATTTCGCTTTGATTTTGGGGAAACGAAAGTGAAGCTCCAATCAATCCTTACTGATTGTAAAGGTCAAAAAAAAAAAGACATTCTATAAAGTTCTGCTAGGAAAGTCACTATGGAATATTTGATAAATAAATACCCCACAGCTATTATTTAAAAATGCCATCCCATCCCTTATTTTCAAGGTATTTTACATATCTAACAATATGTACTTGTAAAATATAAATTACTATTACAGATTCATGCTATGAACAAGAATGTTTTCAACTGTGAATGTGCATTATAGATTAAACCATGGATGGGATTACAAAAAAAGAAAAAACTCCTTTTAAAAAAAAATGCTGAAGATGTTTGATAGACTCAGAAAATATGGGTTTTTTCATTTCCATTCTCATTTTATAAAAGTCATCCAATATATGCTTCCTTAATAGTCCATTATGATTCCAGACAAGCCATTAGTGATCGTTTTAACAATATATCCTTACAAGATCGGGTATGTGTTGTAACAATATGTATTTACAAGACTGGGTCAATAATATGTAGTTTTTGAAGCTCTGTGGGTCCATATTTACCAAACAGTTTCTAATTGCTTTGAATAACTAAATACTCATTATGTGTATTTCAGAATACGAATGTCCTGGCTTGGCTGCTGCTTCTTTTCCCTCTATTCTCACCTCTCCCTCCCTTGATTCTCTCTCTCTTTTTTTTTTCCCCCTCTTGCTGAGGAAATAAACTTCCCAAATTGGGAAGAAGAGACAATCTCTTAAGAGTATAAGCATATAAAGTAAGAACAGGGAAGTGTTGAACTGAGCTTCAGAGCTGCCCTAGAAGTCTGGCATTTGCTCATCTCACTGTGCTTAAGCTTGCCTGGAGCTCCAATCAGCAAGCAGTGGGCCAGAGCAGGAATGTCACAGGTTGAGGGCTGATATTTAGGCACAAAGAGGAAGGTAAGTGCAGAGTGCCACCCCAGACTGTCAGCTTTAACTCTGAGCCGCTTTGCTTAGGAGCGGTCAAGTCAGAGCCCAGTCATTCCTTGAGCCTGGGTTTGCTGGCTTAACCATATTATGTCCCCGCATTGTTTATTCACTGTGTTGTGTTGGGGTCTATTGTTATTTAAGTGTTAATTGCTAAATGTTCCTTGTGTAATTGTTCTTTATGGGGGCTGTTCAGCTCTCCAAAATACTGCTGTTTTAGTTGTTTTTTTTTTTTTTAATTCAAGATTGCATGTATTTGTGTGTGTGTGTTGTGTGTGTCTTTCACTATAATATAGGTATATACACACTCACATATATTCTTCATTTACTTGTCTAACTGTTTTTGAAGGAATGAATGTGGATTAACAGTGTTATCCTTTCCTAACAATTATCTTTCGCTACTCTAGCTAGTTTAGTTCTAAAAGACAGCGCCATTGACAGGGGAAAAAAAGGGAACCTTCTCAGATTTTTCAGCTCAGCGGTGGTAATGTTGCAGTGAACACTAATGAGGGAACCCCCACTGGTTTGCCTGCTTTGTGACTTTTCTATTTCATAATTATTTTTAAAACGCAAAACGACATGAGGTAGCCTCGTCATGTCTCTACAACTTCCTGGTAGCGCCGTTCTTACTGCAGATGGCAATTTGTTCTTGTAACATATATATCTCTCTGCCCATTTTCATCTCATTTGTATGGGTTCTACCATTTCTTTTCTCTCTTTCAGGGACCTTGCTGTGTGTGAGCTAGGGGGTGGCATGACATGCTTGGCTGGGCTCATGGTAGGTCTTTTCTCAATTCCAATCCCATTCAGAGAGAGGAACAAAAGGAAAAATGTTCCAGGGCCTCCAACTGCTGGGTCAGAGAACCGTCAACAGCATCAGCTGCGGTCAAGCTGCCGGGTCTTGAGAGACCTTCTAGATTGACTTACTTTCGGATCATATTGATTTTATGGTTGCCTCGATGAGCAGAAACATTTTACCTCAGTGTAGTCAATATCGCTTGTTGTGACATTCCAGGCCTCGCGCAGTCTTTCTTCGCCATAGCAAAAGCATTTTTTTTTTCAGATTATAGTCCCATTTGCTAAGATACAGGAATAGCCCGGCAAATCACAGTTGGAGCACCATGATATAGCTGCTAATGTTTTGCCTGCATTATTACACCAACAAACATGATCCAGAGCGCTCAGTAATTAGATTCTTTTGAATTAGATTGGCCATTCAGGAACGTCGTTCCCCATTCTCTGGGTTCTGAGTCATGTATTCAGGAGATATTATGTAGCAGCACAGTGCATTAGACAAGTTTTTATGTCTCTACAAATAAAAGCATATTGTTACACTGATTGGCATTTGACAAACCTGTCGCTCTTACACAATGTGTCAGGGTTACAGCCCAATGTGCGAGCATGTCAAAGCTCACAAAAAAATTACCCTCACAAAGCCATCTGCCTGCAATGCAAAGTTATATGAAGGGCATCAGGCAGTCAGACAGAAGCAAGCTGAAAGGCAGAGTGACAGCCTTGTATGATGGCTCTACTAGATAAACAGAAGCCCACAAATGAAAGCCTCTCAGAATACCATCATCCGCTGTCACAATGCAATTACCGAACAGAATGATAGCAAGATAGAGGCTCCCGCAAATGGAATGATAAAAGTATTGACTGATTTGATTGAATGATTAAAATAATGCAGACATAAAATGAAAAAAGATTGAAGATTGTTACAGAGAAATAGGTGAGGAAGCATGATACTGAAGGCTTGTCACTCCTGTCTTCACTTCCACACAGACAAGCATATTTGCTCATTGTTTGCTGTGCTCCCCCTTTTTTTTTTTCAGGTTGCTATTTCTGCAGATGTCAAAGAAGTTCTGTTAACTGATGGGAATGAAAAGGCCATCAGAAGTATCCTTATTCAGATAGAAAACGGGCTTGTTGTGCTCATTCCTTTTCCTCGGCTGAGTAACAATTGATATAAAGAAAGACAGCATGGGGTATTAAAAGAGAGTTCCCCCGATACACATGATAAGTAATTAAGAAAAAGTAGAAATATATGACATTCATTGCATACGACTATTTTTTTTTTAATTTCGGTGGATTTTTATACTTATTAAAGGAGCTTATGATTTGTGGACCACTCAAAGCAATACGAACAGTTGTTTCATAATAATTTTCAAGCACTCTTTTCCTTTTATTTTTATTGAAATTTGCCAGGATAAAATAAATGATTTAACATTTATTATATCGGCTGTTGCTTGCAAAAATTAACTTTCGGCTTCATGTTCCATTATTACCTTTCTTCTGTGTAGACCATGGATTTGTGTACCTACTCTAATTCCTGAGGAGTCCCCTGGATCTCCCCACTGGAAACAGCTATCAGTTTTTCATTATTTCCTTTTATTTAGGATCATAAAAGCTATCTCTTTTTTTTTCTGCTATGCTATTACAATTCAAACCCCATTATATTAGATTATGCTTTACTAATATGTACACAGAGTTCATGAAAATTGAACTGTAACTAAAAAAGCAAGCATAATTTGTGGCTACTTTAGCAATCGAGCTGATTTGTTCAGGGGCAGTTAACAGCCTTTAGAAATTGAGAGGAAAGGTGGAGGATATATTTGCTCTGGATTTTTTGGTGTGCTTTCTATTTACATTACGAAAGAGGCAATCTACTTATTTGAATTTTAGGCCCCTAAAATGCTAAAGCAGTGTTGATTTTTGTAAGAGGTAAGCATCTTACCTAGAGCTTATTTTTGAATTTTCTTTTTCTACCTCTGCTATATGATTTTTTTTTAAATAAAATTTGCAGCCGCTCTATCAGCCTCCTCACACAGGAGGAAGGAGGTACCAGAAGCCCAGAAGCTAATATTGTTCAGCCGCACTTGTATGCTCTACAGAGCCCCACCCAGCTAATTGCCTGGCAGACTTTAAAAAAAAAAAAAAAACCAGGAAGGAAAAACAGCCAATCACAATCTTGGCCTTTCACACAAGGGAAAGAGATCACAAAAGGTGCTTCCTTTTTTAAAATGCAGGATTTTAATCATGATCTTCAGACTGTCGCAAGTTGCCTAAAATATTCCTGAAGATGAGTGATGTTGCTTCATTCACTGTGCTTTATTCTGAGTTCTTCCCTGCACTGTATCATTTCACTCTGCTCCTCCTCCACATTTCAGGGAACACAGAAAGCAACAGGAAGTCAGGTATGCTAGCTCAGCCCCAATGGATGTTTTTTGGGGGAAGAAAAAGCAGGATTATTGGGGAAGAGGAGGTCATTTTCACCACAGAAACTTCCAGATTGGGCCCAGCAACCTCAGATCAGCAGGTATCTTATTCAATAACATTGGAAACCGATTAGAACTTTTATCAAACTATGGGAAGCATCTGTGGTCAGTATGTAAATTTAATTGTACTAAAATTACTGTTGAGCTAAACTACAGAGCTTCCAAAGAAGGGAAGCCATGCTATTGTCATTAATTAATGCACCTTTGCTTTAAACAGCAAAGAAGCCATGCCAGCTCTTGAAATCAGAGAGGAAATCTCAATTCTGTATTCACTCTGCCGGCCTTTCAAAGAAATGATTGGTACAGCCCCCTCCCAAGAAAATGGATTTTTAACATTTGGTCCTCAGAAGCTCAGCCCTGAGAGTGCTTTATTGTGCTGGGTTTTACAATGGGTTTAATATAGCGGGGTGCCAAAGGGCAGGAGGGGAAGAACTTTACAATGTAGATAAAGTAGGTCCTTTCAGGATGCAGACCAAAACTGGTAGCGTGTTTTATTTCATCTCTTAGGACTTCCCTGGCAGAGTTCAGTTTTTATCATGTTGTTCTATGTTTGTGTGCCTTTTTCTGTTGTAACCAGATCTAATTTTTTTTTTTTAATTAAGAGGAAAAAAGCATGCCTAAGCCTTAAAATTTGGCAACATGTTTTTCCTGCTTTTAATACTAATGTTATTCTTGATTTACTAACAGAGCTTACAACTGGCATTCATGGTAAGCTGTTTTACTGAGTGAGGTTAATATGAATGAAGTTTTTTTTTTTTCTATCTTTGTGCCCACTTTCTATGAGAAAAACGAATTCACTGAATCACATACTGTTGATGCATATAGATTGAAACAAACTCATTTAAAAATTACTGTTTACATCTTTCTTTTAAAATTTTAGGAAGCCTAAATTATATAGCAGTTGTAGGATATTATCCAAAAATTACTTTCTAAAAAGTAAAAGTGGATGTCAACAAAAAAAAGAGGGAGAAACATTGCCAGAAGCCAGAAAATCTCTAAGCAAAGCTGCTAATTATTCTTAATGGGCAAGATGAGCACATTAAGAAACAAATGAATACATCAGTGAAATGTAATTGAAAATCGACCTGGCAGTCGCACATCACATCTGAGTATTGGCCTGTATATTATTCTCATTATTTAAAAAATTATTTTTGTTTTTCTTGGATCTGAATTGAATGAATGCAACTGAACCTTACTTCCTAGTCTCTTAAGCTTCCAAGAGTCTGATTTTTAACCTTAAAAAAACAGCATTTTCTGATATTTCCTATTTATCATCTGTTATTTCTATTTTTTTAATACATGAGGCAATGAATGGAGACATTCTGAATCTTTATATCATAGAAGCATATCAACCAGTTGCAAGCTTATTTATTGTCTCCCTAAAACATATCAAATGGATTTGGCTATGTCTTCTAGAGCTCTCTACCTTGAACCTGGAAAGCTAGATGTGGATTTGAAATTTATAAGCGGAGATATCTGAAAAGAGATTAAGACTTGAGGGATAAGGGAATGTCATAAGTCCTAAATATTTTCTCATACTCATCGTTAGATGTCCCTGAGGTTCTCCTTGATCCTTAAACTGCATTACTGGGTTTAACCCATAGCCTCCCTAACTGAGAGCTGCCTCTCCCTTCAGATGCCATCTTATCTGTACCCAAAGGGGAAAACAAAGGCTAAATTGGAAATGAGATCATTTGGTTCATCCAGTTTTCAAATTATCCTGAAATCATATGAACTGTGTTCTCTTTCCTTTGGCACAGCCCTTTTAGTGTAATAAAGAAAGAAACCTCCAAGTGCCACAAGATACTCAATAAAGTCTGTAGTTGGTTTGACAATGACATAAGAATAGGGAAGAGAAATGGTATACTGAGTTATTATTGATGCTAAGACCTTTCCGAATTATAATGAACAGAAGTACAACACCTCAGATGAGCAACCCTCTCTGGTACCCTCACTAATTTGCCCAACAAAAGGACCCTGCCTTGACACATCCTTAGTGAACATCAGGCAGGTTATCTGCCAACTATGGCAATGCTTGACAATTCTGCCTCATGCTCCTAACCCAAGCATCTTATCCCCACAGTATGCACAGTCTAGATCATGATCTTGAGCTTAGGATTCTCCAAAAATGAATAAATCTCCTGTGCATTTTAAAGGAGATACCCCTGGCTTACAATATTATTTTATTTAACAGACTCCCTGACTTGAATAATTAATAAATTAAGCTTCATGTGGACTGTGCAGCCTGTGGATGGTTGAGGAATCATCCAGCCTCTCATCCTGGGCCCAGGCCCGTTCCTCCAATATCAGGGTCAGCTCTTCTTCTATATACTAGATAGGTCCAAAGTGCACTCCTCTGTGCCTCACGTTGGGTAGGAGCTCAACAAATAGCTTTGAAAATTAAATTGAAAGTAACTAACAAATGAAGCTAATTAATTAACTAAATGAATTAAGCCACTATTAACTGCATGACATTTCAAGTGCTAAAGATATAGCAGTGAACAAGACAGACCAAGCTCTGTTCTTGGAGGAACTGAGTATACTTTGGCTAGAGAACATTTATACATTTGAAAGACACTGAAAATCTACAGGGCAGAAGTTCTTTGATTCTTTCCAGTTATTTAAATCCTACAGTTAAAATGTTCATATAATTAGTTTTGAGCAACAGAGAAAGAAAATAAAGCTTACCTGCCAAGCCTCACTCTAGTTACCCTCCTCAGCCTCTCATCCCTCCAGAGCTTTTGCCTGAATTATTGAAAAAGATAATAAATTGACATGATTTAGGCACCTGCTATGTGTCAGGCACCTACTATGTGGTATTCCAGTGAGCCTATAAAATAAGCACATTATTCCTATTCCGGAGATGGAGCTCTGAGAAGTTATTTTACCCAAATTTACATAGTTACTAAGTGTCAGAATGAGCACTGGAAGTCAGGATCATTTGACTTCATAGCTTCCCTGTCACGCTCATTAAACTGTTTCACCGAAAACTAGAAAGATTTTGTATCATCTTGCACTGGAAGAGAAGACTTCTCATCTATAAACTTAACAGTTGACATTGCTAACAGAGTTCAAAGCACCTCTAGATGGTACTCTCAATTCATGAGTAATAAGCACCTTCAAGAATATTTTGCAGCCTTTAAATTAGCAAATATTGCCACATCAAGCATTTTTAAAATTCTCCAGAGATCAAAATGAACAGGATTTATTTTATAATTTCATTGCTTCCTACCCTCATCTTTGACATGCAACGAAACTAAAGGTAGCAGAAACCAAGAAAATAATGCTTTGTGAAGCACAGTGTTATTATTATAAAAATACTTATACAATGCCAGTTCTCAAAATGTGTATCAGCTACTGATAAATATAATAATCACTAATTGTAGGAGGAGGCTAATATTGTAAACAAGATTTATATATAATTAGCTTAACTAATTAGTATATAACATACATATATAATTTGTTCAAATAACTACTATACATATTTATTTTTTATCCTTACATGTATATATATACTATATATATACTATATATTAGTTATATACTGTATATAACTAATATATAGTATTATGTATTAGTTATATATATAATATATAAACTATATATTAGTTATATACTATATATAACTATATATTAGTTATATACTAATTAGTATATAACAAATATATATAATTTGTTCAAATAACTATTATACATATATATATATATTTATCCTTAAATGTATATATATACATTTAAGGATAAAAATCAAATAAAGCAAAATTAAGATGGAGCCTCACTCTTGAACTATCCTTTGTTTGAAGAGAAAATCTAGTTATAGAATCCTGGTTTATTTTGGCCACAAGCATATATCCTGAATCTCGTCGAGAAGTCCACTTGCCAAGATGAGGAGCTTGAAGCCGATTGCTTTTTATCTATTTAATCAGAAATCACATTAAGACTTTCTTTGCACCCAGCACCTCCCACTGAAGTCTTCCAGAAGGTGGGTGCATTCAGAGAATAGGATTTGGTCCATGCTGTTGAGCACTGTCCTGGACAGATTGACTCGATTTGATTGAATTTCCTTTATTACCCTGAACTGACACAGAAGAATGATAAAATCTATGATTGGACACAGCGCCAACCAGAGGAACCACCTGAAAACCTGACCTAAACTAAAAGGTGGGGCACAGAATATCAGGATATATCTTTTAAAGCAATATTTTAGTACATGATTGCCATTTTTTTTCCTCTTGGTACTTGTTTTAATATAAAAAACACCTCCTAACCCACAAAATATATTTCCTTCTCAGTTCTAAAAATAAAGCAGCCTAAATACTGCTGTGAATTTTTTCATTAAAAATTGCTTCTAGAATATAAATACATATGCTTGCTTCAGCCTGACCACCTGGAATCACAGGCTTATAAATTGTATAAAAGTATATAGTGTTAAGATGTTTACTAAAAATTATTAATAGGTTTTCCGAGTTATATAATTTAACTTCCCTGTGACTATTTCATAAAAAAGTATACCTCCACTAACAAAATAATATGTTTTGCTTGATAGATTGGTCATGTACTCATACGACGCTACAGGTGTGCCGGGCACATTACAGCGTGTGGTTTGGATGTCATGGAAATGCCGAGAAGGGTGTGGCCATCATGTGGGGGAGCTTAATCAAAGCCAGTTGTCAGTTGGCTCTTTACTAATTTAGTTCTCAGAATAAAGATGTCAGCTGTCCTTTTCTACAAGACATTTCATTTAGAAGACTTTCCTGAAATACTTTCTTCCTGAAATAGACAAAACTGTAGGCCGATGTGTCATTTTAGTTAATCAAAACAAGTAGGCAAATTAGTCTCTTTTATTTTTTTAATGAATGTAATTTAACGGTATTTAATTTGCATACAGGAAAGTTCACCGAGAAAAAAAAAAAAGAGTCTGCTTTATAGCACTTTTGTAAACCTCAACAAAGCCCTTCATTAGGAGACCTAATTGATTTTTCCTACCCACTCCCGCTATCACAGTACCTGCTTATTCACTCAGAGAAGAAATGGGTGTGCCTGGTGTTTCAAGCAGAGATTTAGGTTAAAGTGTCCCGTGGCTCTGTTCTTGCAGGGAGATCTTGGCCAGCGCTTGCTTCAAGCGTTCAGGAACTCTGTTTTTCTGAGCAATAGGGGAACGTCGCTCATCTGCTAGGTGCCCTCCCCATGGGCCCAGTTTAGTTCAGCTTGCAGCCTTCACTGGAATTTTTTAATTTCTTGTTTATTTAAACCTTGCCTTATTCCAAAATAGGGATTTTGAGGCTTCTTAAAGGGGCATCACAGACTCAATGGACATGAATTTGAGCAAACTCAAGGAGACAGTGGAAGACAGAGGAGCCTGGCGTGCTACAGTCCATGGGGTGACAGAGAGTCAGAAATAACTGAGGAACTGGAAAACAACAACACAGGGACACATAGACTATACCATATAAAATAAATGAGGAGGCAAGGGCAGTTAGACAGTAGAAAGCCAAGCAAACATCATGAAGGCAGGAAGAGAGCCAGTACAAAAAAGATAAGCCATGGGAGGGGCACTGTGGCTGTGCAGCTTAGATCACCCATTTGACTCTGAGTTGCACAGGGACCAGAGCAAAAAGAGAAAGAGGAGCAGTTACAAGATTGTTAGTGTCCAGAAGTTGAAGCAAAACTAGTTGATCTGAAGGCCAGTTTTTCCCAGTGTTGAAACCTGACATGATTTCTCCATGACGCTGGCACAGTGTGATGTAATGGACCAGCTCCTCAAAGCATGGCTTCAGTAAATATGGCTCCTTTTGTGCAAGTTCTTACATGCCAGCAGATGGCCAATGGCCAAACTGGAAGTCTGTAAAGATAATTCTCCAAAGGGCCTTTCACTGAACTGACTTTCTTCTTCAGTAATTATATTTAAAAAAAAAAATTTTTATGTAGACCATTTTTAGTCTTTATTGAATTTGTTTACAATATTGCTTCTGTTTTATGTTTTTGGGTTGTTTTGACCACAAGGCATGTAGTATCTTAGCTTTCCACCCAGGGATTGAACCCACACCCCCTGCATTGGAAGGTAAAGTCTTAACCACTGGACTTCCAGAGAAGTCCTGGTAATGAGTTTTCACTCAAAGAGTCTCCAAGCTTTTCTCCATCTTTCTCTTTTCACTTTCCCCCTCCCAAGTCTTTCACTGTTGGCATTTCTTTAAGAGATTGGAAATAGTTCAACTTGGAGAGTCTCAGAAAACTGCCATTGCTCTCCTCACTGACTGAAAGAGGCTTCCCATGGGGCTTCTAGCTCTTTAGAGCAATCAGGGCCTAGCACCTAAGGTACAGTCATCTCCCTTGACCAGTACCTATCACGCTGGGCCTTGTCAATGTGCTCCCTGAATGTCTATTTCACAGGTGATAAAGCTACAGTCCAGGGAATTAAAAGAGCTTGCCTGTGGCAGGAAAGTCAGCATTTGGTTGCAGAGTCAGTGCTAGACCGGTCTTCTCTTTCCTCACACACTACAAGCTGTTTTCACCCAGGGGATCCCATGTATGACTGGGGGGAGTTGGTTGACAGTCACTGCAGAAGCTTTCTTAACTGTGTCCTGTAGATGTGAGAGACATCATCGCAAGGAATCAGAAGGCTGGTGTGTTTAAGACTGGGAACATATCAAGCTGGTAAGATACCTTTTTGTCTTGAAACACTCTGGTTAAAACTGCTTTTCTCGGTACTATGGGTGATTATTAAAACCATTTATTAAGCACTTGCTGTGGGTCAGGCACTGTCTTAAGCACTTTAAAAGTATCTTATTTAATGCTCACAATCTGTAATGAAGCAGGCAGGCATTTTCATTATCTACAAATAATAGATGAGAAAAATGAAAGATAGCTATGTTAAACACTGTGTTGAGGATGATTTAAGGATTGAGAGAGTACACTATGAGGTTGGGAGAAGCCCAGCCTGGGACCTCCTTGTGAATGGGTCTGTTTCACTGGTGCTCAACCTGGGGGGGTGGGGGGAGTGGCGGGGGAGGCAGTTTTCCCCCTGGGGACTTCTTTACTGTTATAATTGGGATAAGACAGTGGCTACTAGAATCTAGCCGAAGGAGGCCAGAGATGCTACTAAGCATCCTCCAATGCTCAAGACATCCCACCACCACACCCAACAAAGAATTCTCTGGCTCAAAATGTCAATAGTACCAACACTGAGAAACCCTGTTCTATTTTATGGTTTCAAACTGGTCTAGGTATTCATTCCCTAAACAGAAGTTTCTCCTTCTTATCGAAACTAGGAGAAATGCTTATGCTCAACCAAAGCAACGCTACTATGATGCTACATTTTAAGTTTGCCCTCAAGTAATGAATATCCATTTAGTAGTTTTCACAAGAAGTATCTGTATCTGTGCATTTTTCTTTTACGTGTTTAACCACAGACATTACTGGGAGAACAGTCTTAAGTTTGAAGTAATTCTTTAATTACTGTTAAATCGTCATTCTTTGACATTTTGAGTTTTCTCCGTCTGAGGATGCTTTCCCACCCCGCACTCTGCTCAGCTTGGGGGAAAAAGAAAAGGTGGGTGAACAGCTGCTGCTGCTATTTAGTTGCTAAGTGGTGTCTGACTCGTTTGCGACCCCATGGACTGGAGCCCACCAGATTCCTCTTTCCGTGGGATTTCTCAGGCAATACTAGAGTGCTGATACTAGGGTTGCCATTTCCTCCTCCAGGGGATCTTCCCAACCCAAGGAATGAACCCATGTCTCCTGTCTGGCAGGTAGATTCTTCACCACTGAGCCATTAGGAAGCCCAGGTGAACAGCAACAATGCTTAAAAATTAAAGTGTAAAACATACGGGATGTGGACATGGAGTAGCAATAACTTTTTTTTCTCTTATATTAGCTGGTGAATGTAATGTGTCCATATTTATTTTTTTTAATGTGATATTAGAATGTTCACAGTAGGCCGATGGCATGGGGGCAGTATGCTCTGTGTTTCTCAAATAAATGAACAACCAGTTCTGTTTCCAGTAGGTTTCCAGTAGGTTCAGAAAAACAGCACTCTATTACTTGGGTACTCTTCATTCTTAGGCCAGCTTTTATTTCACAGTGCAGACTGCCATACCCTTCTGTGGAGGACTTCATTTTTGGACGTGATTTTCAACCTGGTCTTTTAGTTATCAATCAAAAGCACATTTTCTGTGTTGTCCTCATTTACATTTATTTAATGCTTAAGGTCATTTGTGACCATTTGAGTGTATTTCAGCATATGGAATCAGGGAATAATAGATTTCAGCATCATGCTGTGAAGAGAGATTGTGTTTTTACAAGACATAATGTTGTTTACTGGGTGTTAATAATCACTAATTAATAAACATATCTAGAATTCTAAAATGTTGCATTTTGGTGGAATAAAAATGTCAAGTGTTTAACTTATGGAGTGCAGTAGTATTTTCTATATCCCTTCATAAAATAATGAAGTTACATAAAGAAGCAAAATGTTATTGTTCAACACAGGTTATATCCAAAATGCCTTTGTTTCTGTTTGGTGTTCTCAAAAAATACTATTTCTAATATATGATTCTGAGATGTACCTGGACATATAGTCTATATGGCAGTAGTCATACAGGGACATCCAAGAAGAGGAGATTTTTTTTTTTCTGTCTTTATTTCATATTCATTGTGGTCAGTTTCTTCTCTTTTAAACCACTGTAAGCATTTTGTCCAAAGTCTACGAAAGCACTTTGCCAGAAAGCAAGTGAATGAGTCAGTCTTTGAAATGCCTTGATCTCATATTAAGGAGCTACTTGACCACTTAACCTTCAAGAAGCTAAGAGGAAACTGCCAACCAAGGATGCAATAATCAGCATCCCCTGTATCCACTGCTTTCCCACCCATAACCAGTACAATATGATGAAAGCGTTAGCTCCATGCGAGACGAAATAAAAGGAAATCATTCACAAAAGAGCTAAGATATAGTTCAATATTCTTTTTTAGTGCCTCAATGCATATGCAGAATTTCTTCTCCAAATTGGAGGTGTGGAATAACAGTAGCGACAGATAGCTAAGAGGTATTTACCATAGCTATAAAGCCCACACGTGAGCCAAATATTTCTGCTATTAAAAAGCACTTCAAAGCTTGACATGAAGTTTGTAACAGCTGAATGTCTCCTGTGACTTCATTTGCAAGGAAGATGTAAAAGCAGAAAGGAAAATCGTGATATGAGAACCGTGAACCTAGGAACTGGTGTTTTTAAAAAAAGAACTATAAAGCGATCCAGAAATTTGACAGGCACCCCAAGCTCCTGTTCCCTCTGCCCTGCAATTGTCTCAGGAACCAGCATTCCTCCTGTGACCAGCCTCTTCCTACAGGGCAGACCCAGGTGGGGTGGGGCCCAAAACTTACATTGAGGGTCCTCTTTGGGAGGATGAATTCTATTAAACCTTATTTTGGCAAATTGTATAGAAGCAACGACCACATGAACCCATCACTAGGGCTCCTTGTGGGCCTGGGGAGGGGCCTGTGGGGGGGAGCGGGGTCTCAATATTTAGGCATCATTAGCTTGACAGTGGGAGAAGGCAATGGCACCCCACTCCAGTAGTTCTGCCCGGAAAATCCCATGGAGGGAGGAGCCTGGGAGGCTGCAGTCCGTGGGGTTGCTAAGAGTCAGACACAACTGAGCGACTTCACTTTCACTTTTCACTTTCATGCATTGGAGAAGGAAATGGCAACCCGCTCCAGTGTTCTTGCCTGGAGAATCCCATGGACGGAGAAGCCTGGTAGGCTGCAGTCCATGGGGTTGCACAGAGTTGGACACGACTGAAGTGACTTAGCAGCAGCAGCAGCAGCAGC
The DNA here is from genome assembly GCF_029378745.1 of Bos indicus. Lineage (NCBI taxonomy): Eukaryota > Metazoa > Chordata > Mammalia > Artiodactyla > Bovidae > Bos > Bos indicus. Next base: position 26,856,631 of record NC_091770.1, read on the forward strand.
TTGACAGTAAATCTACTCCTGCTGTCGTAACCACCAGTAGCCTTGCCTAGAATAATGCTCTTGCCTTCCAAACTCTTACTCCCTCTGTTCCATTTTAATGCAAGTGTGACTGTTGCTCACAAGTATGATCGCTCAATTGGAAAGATATGTTTGCAAAAGCCTGGAAGCTTTAGGCCTGGCTAAAAGATGTAGGATGCACATTTGTGAAGGATATAGCCATTGCCTCTCAAAGATCTGAATATAGTCATTTGATGGTTCATTCACTGGTCCATCCATGCAGCCATCTATCAATTTAACTAATATGCCCAAAGTATTCTGCCTGTGAGAACATAAATACAAAGTTATAGCGAATAACTCTTGAGCAAAGAAAGTCATGCCACTAAATATAGCTAGAGTTTGGTGAAAGAGCAAGGATATTTACAGCTTCTCAATTGTTAGGTTTATCTGAAGCTGTCTTCAAAACTGTGACTGTCTAATAAAGAACCATTCAGAACTTCTGATGTCTGCATATTTCTAGGTGTTCCAGAATTAGTGAATGGCGTCATTCTCCAGTTAATAGTAATTAACAGTTACAATATTTTTAAAAATTGATTAAATATACCCTGCTGTGATATTAAAAGTAACTTTCTACTTAAGAAGAGAGTTTATCTTTGTGTGCAAATTGCTAGTGAATTTAGACCTGTGACTTTTTTATTATTCTTTGATAAACCATTAATTTTAGTAAACTGTGGAATTCATAATAACTTTTAAGTCTTTTATAGCCTAAATTTTACCTTTATGTGGGCCCCCAGGATTGGCTATTGGCTCCATTGCCCTGCTACTTTTTAAGATCTGTATCTTCTCGAGGTTCATTTTGCTTTAGAGATTAAATTGGGGCTGTGAAAAATGCTTTAAGAATATAAATTCCAACCAAGTGGGATGAAATTGCTACCTTTTCCCAGCCTTCTGCAGTCTTCTCTCACTCTCCTCACTCTCTTCATTCAATGTAGAATTCATCTTCATTCATTTCACTGTTCCCCAACATACATCCTCTCCTTGGGTCACCCAAACCTCCTCACTCTCCTCTAGCACATTGGGTTTTCCTCATCTCTAGTCTTTTCCAGTCTTGTTCCCCTTTTCCTTATCCATATAAATCCTTTCTTCTGGGCTTCCCTGGTGGCTCAGTTGGTAAAGAATCTGCCTGCAGTGCAGGAGACCCGAGTTCTATCCCTGGGTCAGGAAGATCCCCTGGAGAAGGGAACAGCTGGCTATCCACTCCAGTATTCTTGCCTGGAGAATTCCATGGACAGAGGAGCCTGGCGGGCTACAGTCCATGGGGTTGCAACTTAATTACCATTTCCCCCTGCTTTCTCAGACTATGTCAGCTTGCCCTAACCTTTGCCCTCTTTTAACTTCTATTGGCCTTAGAATCATCCCCCAGAAAACATGGCTTCAATTCAGTTCAGTTGCTTAGTCATGTCTGCCTCTTTGCAACCCCATGAACTGCAGCACGCCGGGCCTCCCTGTCCATCACCAACTCCCGAAGTCCATCCAAACCCATGTCCATTGAGTTGGTGATGCCATCCTACCACCTCATCCTTTGTCATTCCCTTCTCCTCCTGCCTTCAATCTTTCCCAGCATCAGGGTCTTTTCAAATGAGTCAGTTCTTCGCATCAGGTGGCCAAACATGGCATATTCTCTCATTATTCAAAGTGTGTTGTTTATTTTCATGTACATTGTTTCATTCATTTTTGGGGTAATTATTTTGATCACCTTCTCTCTGTCAACTACTGTTCTCAGTTGCTAGAGATGTAGTGATGAATGAAACTGAGAAAGTCCATGCCTTCTTGGAGTTTGCATTCTGGGAAGAACTTAAAGGCAAGAACTCTGCTTAATATATTTTATATTCCCTGAAGCAATTAGTACACTTTATCCCTATTACATGAAAGGTTTTAAAGTTTGTATTTGGAGCACACGTTGAAAGATAAAATAAATGACATGATAAATGAAAAACAGGGTAAGACATGAATCTGTAAAGATTATGGAACCAAGCAATTTTTAGTAGAAGGAAGTCAAGCTCAAGAGATTGAGACATCATTTATGTATCAGATAGCTGACTTTCATTTCAGGATAGGCTTCTTTTCAGGCATGCACACGCAGCATCTGTAGACACACTGACATTGTGAGTAGGCATTTATCTGTCCTTTGTCAAGTTGAAGAGGACGGTTAGAAGAAGGTAACTGAGATAAGGAAGCTGAAGGCTCTCTTTAAGAAATTTTCTGATAAAACATACCTGTTAGTGAGTTTTGCTAGAATTACAGTAACAGAATCTCAAGAACCGCTGAGAATTATAGAGGTGGCACAGTCCTGTTTCCATCTGTTGCTATCTTGGATATGGGAAGATGAAAGTACTAAGTGTACATCCTATTACTAACACATTTTATTTGCTTAATACATTATAGAAGGGCTCATATCCCTTTTGTACTGAACAAATAAGCTCCCACAGAGTAAATGTTAATAACCTAGTTTTGATATTTTAGTAGAGTTAGTTCTCCTTTTTGTGGGCTTTTTTGTGTGTGTATTTGAGACTTTTGTGGGCTGGAGAAGGGAAAGGCTTCATTGGATCATTGAAAAAGCAAGAAAGTTCCAGAAAAACATCTACTTCTGTTTTATTGACTATGCCAAATCCTTTGACTGTGTGGATCACAACAAACTGTGGAAAATTCTTCAAGAGATGGAAATATGAGACCACCTTACCTGCCTCTTGAGAAACTTGTATCCAGGTCAAGAAACAACAGTTAGAACCAGACATGGAACAATAGACTGGTTCCAAATTGGGAAAGGAGTCTGTGAAGACTGTATATTGTCACCCTGCTTATTTAACTTCTGTGCAGAGTACATCATGCGAAATGCTGGGCTAGATGACACAAAGGCTGGAATCAAGATTGCTGGGAGAAATATCAATAACTTCAGATATGCAGATGATATTTGAGTCAGGGTCACAAATCTCAGATTTGTTGACTTATTCTTGGGAAAGCAGGAAAAGGCTATGTGTGTGTATGTGTACAGCAGTGTCACACTCCACAGCTTCAGAAAGCACTTTTTTCATATCTCTGCTATTAAGGCAAAGCTCCCTGAACCTCATTTTTCTGTGTGCTCAATTGGTTTAAAATGAGGCAATCAGTATTAGAATATTTTGCTCCATCGTGGTGTTTTTTTTTTTTTTTTTTTAGTTACTCATGAAATGAAAATGAAATACTCTCAAATGAAACACCCTAATGGCAGAAAGAGAAGAGGAACTAAAGAGCCTCTTGATGAAGGTGAAAGAGGAGAGTGAAAAAGCTGGCTTAAAACTCAACATTAAAAAAACTAAGATCATGGCATTGGTCCCATCACTTCAAAGCAAATAAATGGGGAAACAATGGAAACAGTGACAGACTTTATTTTCTTGGGTTCCAAAATTACTGTGGACAGTGACTGCAGCCTCAAAGTTAAAAGATGCTTGCTCCTTGGAAGAAAAGTTTTGACAAACCTAGATGGCATATTAAAAAGCAGAGACATTATTTTGCTGACAAAGATCCATATAGTTAAAGCTATAGTTTTTCCGGTAGTCGTGTATGGATGTGAGAGTTGGACTATAAAGAAGGCTGAGAGCCAAAGAGTGATGTTTTTGAACTGTAGTGTTGGAGAAGACTCTTGAGAGTCCTTTGGAATACAAGGACAGTCAATCCTAAGGGAAATCAATCCTGAATATTCATTGGAAGGACTGATGCTGAGGCTGACGCTCCAATAATTTGGCCACCTGATACAAAGAGCCAACTCATTAGAAAAGACCCTAATGCTAGGAAAGATTGAAGGTGGGAGGAGAAGGGGATGACGGAGGATGAGATGGTTAAGTGGCATCACTGACTCAATGGAGATGAGTTTGAGCAAACTCCAGGAGATGGTGAAGTACAGGGAAGCCTGATGTGCTGCAGTCCAAGGGGTCACAAAGAGTTGGACACAGCTGAGCGCGACTGAGCAACAACAAATATCTACAGAGCAAATTTTCAGAAGTGGACTTTGTCTATTCATACAGCCTTATCAAACTGTGTAAACTACTAAAGTTTGTAATATATTTTCATATCTATAAAAACTAGTCTCTTCCCATTATTCCTTCTTCCTAGAATATTCTAAAATCATGTTGTATTTGTATTATGGTGGTATTTTAATTTTGACTGAAAAAATATATATAAATTAATTTACTAAGATGCTGCCTTATGACTGACTCTGAATCTTCTATTCAAGAACAAGTAGTTTTCTTTTTAAGCTTTTTTAGGTGTTTCACTAGCATTTAAAATGTTTCATTTCTAAGTTTATTTTTAGAAACTACCTTTTTCTATTTCTTTTATAAATGAAGTCTTTTCTTTCATTATATTTTCTATTATTTTACTTGTATGTGTGTATATAAAGAAAGCTATAGGGTTTTGTCTAGCAAATGTTTAGTCAGTTCAACGAGTTATTACTTCTAATACCTTGTCAACCTAGTCTCTTGAATTTTCCAAATAAACAATCACATCATTTGCAAATGATGAGACTTTTTACTTCTTTCTGATTCTTGTATCTTTTTTTCTTCTCTTGTATAATTTTATTGGATTAAAAAAAAATCCCAGAATGATATTAAATAATATGTTTGAGTCTAACTTTGTTGGGAATCCTCTAGTATTTCACCATTAAAGGTGCATTAGCCTATGAGTTGAAAAAGAAATGATATTTTTATCTTTGTAGGGAATTTTCTATTGATTCCTGTTTTTAAAAGATTTTGTCATAAATCCATATGGAGCTTTAGCTGATGCCTTTTCAGCATGTATAGAGATGATCAGATTGTTTTTCTTAAATCACTGTAAGCTCTACAGATGATTCTGATACTGACGTTTGAGACCTGCTGCTCCAGGTTATCACTCCTCTGTTTCTAGACTGACTTTAAAGCTGATCCCATCCTCTTGTTCTGTGTTTTTGTTTGCAATTAAATAGACAAAAAAATTACTTCGGAGTCCAGAAGGTTTGCCTAACGTTTGAACCCCCTACTGGGCTTCCCCGGTGGCGCTAGTGTTACATCCCTGGGTCAGAAAGATCCCCTGAAAGAGGAAATGGCAACCTCCTCCAGTATTCTTGCCTGGGAAATCCCACAGAAAGAGGAGCCTGGTGGGCCACAGTCCCTAGGGTCACAAAGAGTCAGATACCACTGAAGCAACTGAGCACACAATCAGGAGCCCCCTATGTTGGTGACCAGTGCATTCTACACTGGTTAAGGAGGACTGGTAAACTGTTTTGAGATTTCAGAATGAAAGACACATTGATAGTTTTACTAATTATATTTTCCATTTCAAATATCTCTGATTCTATGATTATGACTAGTACAACTTGTGTTATGGATTTCAATGGAATAAAATGTAATTTAGCATCTGCTACACATAAGGCACTGTGATGGGCTCATCAGGGGTTACAAAGATGAGTAAAGTGAAGTCTGCCTTAGGAAGCTCAAGATATGCAGATGAGAGGTAAACACTTGCCAGTCATCAAGATATAAGACAAAGCCTGCTCTCTCATTGGGTCAGTCACTCTGCTTAAGTATTAAGACACAAGCAGCCAATTCAAGGTGAGGACATCTGAGAAAGCTTTTTATAAAGGAGGTGGTGGATGGGCTTTGGTGTAGCGAATGAAATGCAAGTGAAGAAAAACAGCTAAAGAGGGCATTCTAGGTATGAAAAGCGGGGAGGACACAGTCAAAGGCATAGAAGTAGGAAAGATATGTCCAGGCAAATGTAGTTACCTGGTGTGATGAATGGGAAGAGGCCAACAGAACATTTCAGAAGTCATTGCACTGGGGCAGAAGGGGAGGTGAATGGGACATAGCCTCTAAATGGACTTGTGAGGTGTGGGGCAAGATTCTATTTGTTGATTTGACTGGGGTTACAGGGGTACTTGCCACATAATAATTAGTTAAGGCATGTATTTGTTTCATGGTTTTCTCTCTCGGTGTTTTATTTTACAATAAAAAGAGTTTTCTGTTTGTTTGTTTCTCTTTCAAAGGCTTCTTAGTGATTCCAGAGAAAGGGAAAGAGGTAGTCCCAGCCTGAATGAGAATGGAAAATGCTGAACAAATAGGGAACCCATTCTAGAGAAGCTACTGGGAGTGGGAAATAAACTGGAAGAGTAGTCATAGACAGCAGTCTGGAACATGCTACATTGGAGGTGGTTGTAGAACATAAATATGTATTTGCTTTGTGACAGTAAGTAACACATGGTGAAGAATAAAGGTTCAAATCTCAGGAAAATGTTGTGCTAGAGGATCTGGAGATCAAAATCAAGAGATAAGAGTAGAAATGGAAACTGGAGAATCAGAAGAGAAGATAGCCAAGGATACAACCTTGGGAAATGACTATGTTTCAGGAGCAGAGTCATGGGGAGCCTGGAAGGGATACTGAGAAAGGACTGGAGACAAGAAGGCTGGTTCAGGGTGGGACCGTGCAAGGTGGGAAGCAAGTCCAGGAGAGAATTTCAAGGAGAGGGTGATCAGCAATGTCAGCTGCTGAAGATTGCTGGAGGTCAAGCAAACTGCAGAGCAGTTCCAGTGACTGTTGTGAGAAAGGTCGTATTGCCAGGGCAGGTGAAGTAATGAGAATAGGCTATTCCTGCAAAATGTTGATGGCAAAGGGAAAGAGAAATAGGATGTGGACTAGAGGGAAGCAGAGTTGCTGGGAGAGGTGGGCATGTTGGCAGGCATGGCACAACAGCTGAGGAAGAAGAAATGAATGTGATGGGGCCCAGCATTGACGGGATAAGGGCCTAGAGTAGTACTTCTCAAAGTAAAGCCCCCAGACCAGCAGCCTCAGCATCACTTGGAAATTTGTTTGAAATGCAGATTCTCAAGCATCTCAGTTTGTTTCACTTCAGACATACTGAATCAGAAACTCTGGCATTGAAACCCAGCGCTCTGTATTTTAACAGACTTTCTGAGGATTCTGATACACATCCAAGTTTGCAAACCTCTGCACTCAGAGGAAAGAGGAGGAGTGACATTATCCTGCACGCAGGTTGGGAGTGGATTCTCTTTGAAAGGATGAGTGGCCCTACTTCCTTTGTGACAAGAGGAGAGAGAAAAGATAAAGAAGAGGAAAAGATGAAGAAGAGGGAAAAGTGGTATCAGCTAATCTCAGGCTCTCAGTAAGGTCATCTACTGAGAAATTTTTTTCAGTGTGAATTTTTGATCACAGGGTGAGAGTCCTGTTAGAAATTGACTTGGCTCTGCATTTCAGGTTGAAACTCCAACCTCAAAGCCAGAATGAAAAGACATAAGTTAGGGCAAGAGTAAGGGAAGGGAAACTGATATTTATTGAGCACCCATAATACACTTGTATTACTCTTATCTCATTCAATTCATTATCATCATAGAATGCCACTCTTACTGTCTCTTTTTTATATTTGAGGGCAGTGATATTCAGAGCATCTCTCAGCCTGACTGGCTTGTGAGGGAGCTAGTATTTGAACTCAGAGCTTCTGAGCTATGAAGTCCAGTATTCTTTCTATTGTACTGTACTGTTAGACTCAACAGGTTTGACATGCTTATAAATATTAAGATTGTTAAAGCATGTGTCCTGTAATGATTATTGATTTTCTGTTTCTATCTATAAAATGGTACTTTGCTTTGTAATTCATTTCAAACAGAAAATTTTTATATTATGATGAAATAAAATGGAGACACATACATTTTACTTTAGTGTCAATTACAAGTAACGCATTGACATGATTTGGGTGTTTGATAAAACCATCTTTACATGTCTTTACCTATGATTGTTATACCTTAGATTGTAAGCTCATATAGGCAAGGGACCCAGTTATATGTATGTATATATACCCTGCTGTCTTTCAGAAAGCATGTCTTTTAAAATTTTTAACTGTTTCATTGTGGTAAAATTGAAATCCAGTAAACTGTATGTATAATTTTATAGGTTTGAAATTTTTATACACCCCTGAAACCATCACCATAAATGAAATACTGATCATGTCTTATCAGCCCCTCCTTTCTGACCCTTGAAGTTCCCTCCCTCTCCAGGAAACCACTGATTTGCTTTCTTTTATTATATGTTAGTTTATATTTTCCAAAGCTTTAAATAAATGAGATCATTCAGTATGTGCTTTTCCCCTCAGTGTCCTTTCAGTCAGCAAAATTATTTTGAGATCACCTGTGTTGTATCAGTGTATCCATAGTTCTTTCCACTTTGTTTCTGAGTAGTCTCCCACTGTATGGCTATACCTCAATTTTTTTTTTAATCCTTTCACCCACTGATGAACTCTGAATTGTTGCCAGTCTGGGGCTGTTACAAGTAAACCTGTTCTGAACACTTATGCACATGTATGGTTAGATGGATGTGTGTTTTGTATGGGTATATCCTTTCACTTCTCTAGAATAAACACCTAGAACTGGAACAGCTAGCTCTTAGACAAGCATAGATTTAACTTTTAAAGGGAACTGCCAAACTGTTTTCCAAAGTGGTTGTATCTTATATTCCCCTCAGTGGCATCAGAGAGTCCCACTTTTTCACATTGTCATCGCCTCCCAGTGTAGTCAGTCTTTTAATTATAGCCCTTCTAACACGTATATAGTGATAATCTCATTAGGGTTTTAACTTGAATTTCCCTAATGACTAATGATGTTGGGTATCTTTTCATGTACTTATTTGCCACTTATATATCTTATTTGGTGAAGTATCTATTCGAATGCCTTACTTACTTTTTTTTAAAAATTGGGTTGCTTGTTTTCTTATTGTTAACATACCTGGAGTTCTTTATATGTTCTGGATATAAGCTCTTTATCAAATACTTGATTTGCAAAAATATATGCTATTTTCTCCCAGCCTGTAGCTTGTCTTTCCATTCTCTTCCTGGCATCTTTCAAAGTGCAGAAATTTTTAATTTTAACAAAGTCTAATTTACCAATGTTTTCTTTTGTGGATCATGCATCTTGTATCATATCTAAGAAATCTTTTCTTAAGCTAAGGTTACAAAGATTTTCTCTAGTATTTTCATCTACAAGGTTTATAATTTTAGGTTTAACATTTAGGCTTCTGATCCATTTTAAGTTGACCCATTTCACATCCATATGATGTGAGATATGGATTTAAGGTTTTTAAATATGGATATCTAATTATTAAAGCACTATTTGTTGAAAATACCCCCTTTGTCCACTGAAATACTATTTCATATTTTATGCTATTATAAATGGTATTTTAAAAAATATTATTGTAAATGGTATGGAATTAGAAATTCAAATTTTCAATTATTTTGTTGTTTGTATAAATACAATGAAATTTTGTATATTGATCTTGTATCCCATAATTGTTTTAAACTCACTTATTAGTTCTTCTTACTTTTCTATTTCATTGGATAGTCTACATAGATGATCATACTGCCCACTAATAAAGACAATTTTACTTCCTCCTTTCCACTCTTGATGCCTTTTTTGCCTTGCCTTATTGCACTGGCTAGAGTCTCTAGTGAAATATTGAATCGTGAGAGAAAACATCATTTTCATGTTGCTGATGTTAGGTAGAAAGCATCTAGTCTTTCACCATTAAGTATGATGTTGGTTGTTGGTTGGTTGGTTGCTTAGTCATGGATGACTCTTTTGTGGCCCCCCAGACTGTAGCCCACCAGGCTCCTCTGTCCATGGGATTTCCAAGGCAAGGATACTGGAGTGGGTTGCCATTTTTGTCTCCTGGAATCTTCCCAACTCAGGGACTAAACCTGCATCTCCTACATTGTAGGCAGATTTTTTACTGCTGAGCTGCTGGGGAAGCCCAAATGTGATATGATGCTAGCTACAGATTTTTCATGGATAATCTTCTTCAGGTTAAGAAAGTTCCCTTCTTTTCTTTGGTTGCTGAGAATTTTCGTCAGAAATAGATATTCAACTTTGTCTAGAAATAGATATTCAACTTTGCAGTGGATTTTCTGTAATTATTGAAATTTTCGCATTTTTCTAGTTCATATATATGATGAATTATATTGATTAATTTTGAAATATGAAACCATGTTTTAAACTTTAAACCATAAACTTTCTTTCATTCCCTCACTTGATCAACCTGACTTGATCATGATGTATATAACCTGACTTGATCATGATGTATATATGATATAGTTATTTTGGTGGTTGCTTTAGGTTTTATAGTACAATCTATCCTTAAATGATATACCACTTCATCTATACTATAAAAACTTTATAAAAGTATACTTTTATTACTCCCTTCCCAGTCTTACACTATTATTATTCTCTATTTTATTTGTTCATATGTTATAAACCCCACAATACTTGTTTAACCAGTCAACTATATTTTTAAGACAGTTAATAATAAGAAAAGAATTATATATTTACTCAGATAGTTATAATTTATAGTTCTCATCCTTCCTTTCCACAGATCCATATTTTGGATCTGGTATTGATTTTTCTTCTACCTAAAAGACTTTCTTTACACTTTTTGTAGTACAGATCTGCTGGTGATTAATTTTTGCAGCTTTTGTATGTCTGAAAACATCTATTTCACCTTAAAATATATATATATCAGATGACCATTATATCTACTACTGCGGGCAGGAATCCCTCAGAAGAAATGGAGTGGCCATCATGGTCAACAAAAGAGTCCGAAATGCAGTACTTGGATGCAACCTCAAAAACGACAGAATGATCTCTGTTCGTTTCCAAGGCAAACCATTCAGTATCACGGTAATCCAAGTCTATGCCCCAACCAGTAACGCTGAAGAAGCTGAAGTTGAACGGTTCTATGAAGACCTACAAGACCTTTTAGAACTAACACCCAAAAAAGATATCCTTTTCATTATAGGGGACTGGAATGCAAAAGTTGGAAGTCAAGAAACACCTGGAGTAACAGGCAAATTTGGCCTTGGAATATGGAATGAAGCAGGGCAAAGACTGATAAGAGTTTTGCCAAGAAAATGCACTGGTCATAGCAAACACCCTCTTCCAACAACACAAGAGAAGACTCTATATATGGACATCACCAGATGGTCAACACCGAAATCAGATTGATTATATTCTTTGCAGCCAAAGATGGAGAAGCTCTATACAGTCTACAAAAACAAGACCAGGAGCTGACTGTGGCTCAGACCATGAACTCCTTATTGCCAAATTCAGACTTAAATTGAAGAAAGTAGGGAAAACCACTAGACCATTCAGGTATGACCTAAATCAAATCTCTTATGATTATACAGTGAAAGTGAGAAATAGATTTAAGGGCCTAGATCTGAAAGATGGAGTGCCTGATGAACTATGGAATGAAGTTCATGACATTGTACAGGAGACAGGGATCAAGACCATTCCCATAGAAAAGAAATGCAAAAAAGCAAAATGGCTGTCTGGGGAGGCCTTACAAATAGCTGTGAAAAGAAGAGAAGCAAAAAGCAAAGGAGAAAAGGAAAGATATAAACATCTGAATGCAGAGTTCCAAAGAATAGCAAGAAGAGATAAGAAAGCCTTCTTCAGCGATCAATGCAAAGAAATAGAGGAAAACAACAGAATGGGAAAGACTAGGGATCTCTTCAAGAAAATCAGAGATACCAAAGGAACATTTCATGCAAAGATGAGCTTGATAAAGGACAGAAATGGTATGGACCTAACAGAAGCAGAAGATATTAAGAAGAGATGGCAAGAATACACAGAAGAACTGTACAAAAAAGATCTTCACGACCCAGATAATCACGATGGTGTGATCACTGACCCAGAGCCAGACATCCTGGAACGTGAAGTCAAGTGGGCCTTAGAAAGCATCACTATGAACAAAGCTAGTGGAGGTGATAGAATTCCCATTGAGCTATTCCAAATCCTGAAAGATGATGCTGTGAAAGTGCTACACTCAATATGCCAGCAAATTTGGAAAACTCAGCAGTGGCCACAGGACTGGAAAAGGTCAGTTTTCATTCCAGTCCCAAAGAAAGGCAATGCCAAAGAATGCTCAAACTACCGCACAATTGCACTCATCTCACACGCTAGTAAAGTAATGCTCAAAATTCTCCAAGCCAGGCTTCAGCAATATGTGAACCGTGAACTTCCTGATGTTCAAGCTGGTTTTAGAAAAGGCAGAGGAACCAGAGATCAAATTGCCAACATCCTCTGGATCATGGAAAAAGCAAGAGAGTTCCAGAAAAACATCTATTTCTGCTTGATTGACTATGCCAAAGCCTTTGACTGTGTGGATCTGTGTGGATCACAAGAAACTGTGGAAAATTCTGAAAGAGATGGGAATACCAGACCACCTGATCTGCCTCTTGAGAAATTTGTATGCAGGTCAGGAAGCAACAGTTAGAACTGGACATGGAACAACAGACTGGTTTCAAATAGGAAAAGGAGTACGTCAAGGCTGTATATTGTCACCCTGCTTATTTAACTTATATGCAGAGTACATCATGAGAAACGCTGGACTGGAAGAAACAAGGTGGAATCAAGATTGCCGGGAGAAATATCAATAACCTCAGATATGCAGATGACACCACCCTTATGGCAGAAAGGGAAGAGGAACTCAAAAGCCTCTTGATGAAAGTGAAAGTGGAGAGGGAAAAAGTTGGCTTAAAGCTCAACATTCAGAAAACGAAGATCATGGCATCCGGTCCCACCACTTCATGGGAAATAGATGGGGAAACAGTGGAAACAGTGTCAGACTTTATTTTTCTGGGCTCCAAAATCCCTGCAGATGGTGACTGCAGCCATGAAATTAAAAGACGCTTACTCCTTGGAAGAAAAGTTATGACTAACCTAGATAGCATATTCAAAAGCAGAGACATTACTTTGCCAACAAAGGTTCGTCTAGTCAAGGCTATGGTTTTTCCTGTGGTCATGTATGGATGTGAGAGTTGGACTGTGAAGAAGGCTGAGCGCCGAAGAATTGATGCTTTTGAACTGTGGTGTTGGAGAAGACTCTTGAGAGTCCCTTGGACTGCAAGGAGATCCAACCAGTCCATTCTGAAGGAGATCAGCCCTGGGATTTCTTTGGAAGGAATGATGCTAAAGCTGAAACTCCAGTACTTTGGCCACCTCATGCGAAGAGTTGACTCATTGGAAAAGACTCTGATGCTGGGAGGGATTGGGGGCAGGAGGAGAAGGGAACGACAGAGGATGAGATGGCTGGATGGCATCACTGACTCGCTGGACATGAGTGTGAGTGAACTCCGGGAGTTGGTGATGGACAGGGAGGCCTGGTGTGCTGCGATTCATGGGGTTGCAAAGAGTTGGACACGACTGAGCAACTGATCTGATCTGATCTGATATTGTAACTGGCCATGCAATAGGTTGGCCATACAAAAGGTTGGACCTCCTTTTTCCCTTTTAGTACTTTAAAGATGTCACTCCACTGTCTCCTGACTTGCATGCATATTCCTCAAAAGAAATATACTATCATCCATATCTTTCTTTGAATAATGTGTCTTTTCCTCTGGGTGCTTTTCAGATTTTCTGTTTATCACTGTTTTCAGATAGTTTGGTTGGATGTACTATATGCCTTGTAGTTTTCATTATGTTTCTTGTGCTTGGAGTTTGTTGAAATTTCTTGATCTGTGGGTTAATAGTTTTTATTAAATTTGAAAATATTTTAGCCATTATTTCTTCAGATATTTTTTTCTGTCTCCCCCTCTTTTGTCCTTTGGGGACTCCAATAACACATATATTAGGACACAAATTTGCTTCACAGCTCACTTGCTGATATTCTTTTGTTTTATTTCTATTTTTTTTTTCTCTTTGTATTTCCATTTTGGATAGTATCCATTGCTTTGTCTTCAGGTTCACTGATTTTTTTCTCCTGAAATGTCTAATTTGCTTTGAATTCCGTCCAACATATTTTCTTCTCAGACATTGTAGTCTTCCTCATTAGAAGTACTTTCAAAGTATCCTTTGTGTCTCTACTTACCTTTTAATACAGTAAATATCATTATGATACCTAGTTTAATACCTTTGTGAATTCTAACATCTGTGTCAAGTTCCATTATTCAGTTTTCTTCCTCATTATGGGCTTTATTATTTGACTTTTTGCATGTCTGGTAATCTTTGATTGTATACCAAGTATTTTGAATTTTACCTTTTTAGTATCTGAATGTTTTTATATTTCTATAAATGATTCTGTTTGGTTCTGGGACACAGTTACATTATTTTGAAATAATTTGATCCTTTTGAGTATCACTGTTAAGATTTATTCGGCAGAACCAAAGCAGCATTTAGTCTAGAGCTAGTTATTCTCCACTGCTGAGACAGGATCCATGTGAGAACTCTACTCAGTGCCCTGCGGATTATGAGGCTCTGTAGTCTGGCTGGTAAGAACAGCTGCACTTCCTGGCCCAGTGTGAGCAATGGCCGGTCCCCTCCAATCTTCTCAGGTGTTCTTTTCCAGCCTCAAGTAGCGTCCTCATACACATGCTCCAGTCAGTGCTCTGCAGAATACTTCTCAGGGGACTATCCATAGACTGTCTCTCTGTGCAGCACTCTCCTATCTGATACTCGATACTGGAAACGATAACTGTCTTGGTTTCCTCAGATTCTTAGCACCCTCTCCTTAGCTCAGAGAATCCACCTAGTTCCAGCTCAGTTTACCCTCCTTGTACTGTGGCCTGGAAACTCTCTCAAGGCAGTAGAATGGGGCAATGGTAGGGCTCATTTTATTTTTAGCCCCCGCTCAAGGATCACTATCATTTGTTGCTGACTCTTAGTGTCTTGGAAACTATTATTTATATATTTCAAATAAATAAAACTATTATTTTATAAAATATAAAACTATTATTTTTTATATATATATACACATATATGTTTTTAGTTGTTTTGGGCAGTTGGGTAAACAAGGTGCTTGTAACTCCATCATTACCTAAAGTAGAAATCCTGAGAAAGCATTTTAAGTGGCCTCCATGTCTACCTAATCTACACATTCTATTCAAAGAACAACTTAATATAGGAACCTCTGTTTCTTGAGTGTCTTCTATATGCCAGACACTCTGCTAGGTATATTCATACACAGTTCATTCAAATGGCATGTTTACTGAGCAGCTGTTATGTGTCACGGACTGTTCTAGGCAGTGAAACTACATCATGGTACAAAACAGATTTTAGAAATCTCTTTCCCTAGGATGCTTATCTTCTACTGGAGAAAAAGAATTTTAAAAATTAATGATTTATTTATATAGCGTATTAAAGGATAATAATTGCTATTTAAAAAATGAAGAGCAGGTTAAGGGGGTTCAGGAAAGCTGCAATAGAAATGAATGATTGCAGCTGTAAGTAGAATGATCAGTGTAAGCCACTCTGAGAAGGTACGACGTTCAAGCAAAGACTGGAAGGAGGTAAGGGAACAAGCCCTAGGGATGTCTGGAGGAAGAGCATCACACTGAGGAAGCAGCCAATTTAAAAGCCCTAAGGGAGAAGTATATCCCTAGTGTTTTCAAGAAATCATAAAGAGATTGGTGTTGGTAGAGCAAAGGGAGTAAGAGGGAGAGTAATGGGACCTGAGGTCAGATGGTACCTAGATTGCATAGGGTCTTAGAGTTCAATGTAAAGACTGTGGCTTTTACTCTGTGTGAAGAGAGGAGCCATTCAGTTCAGTTCAGTCGCTCAGTCGTGTCCGACTCTTTGCAACCCCCTGAATTGCAGCACGCCAGGCCTCCCTGTCCATCACCAACTCCCGGAGTTCACTCACACTCGTGTCCATCGAGTCAGTGATGCCATCCAGCCATCTCATCCTCTGGTGTCCCCTTCTCCTCCTGCCCCCAATCCCTCCCAGCATCAGAGTCTTTTCCAAGGAGTCAACTCTTTGCATGAGGTGGCCAAAGTACTGGAGTTTCAGCTTTAGCATCATTCCTTCCAAAGAAATCCCAGGGCTGATCTCCTTCAGAATGGACTGGTTGGATCTCCTTGCAATCCAAGGGACTCTCAAGAGTCTTCTCCAAAACCACAGTCCAAAAGCATCAATTCTTCAGTGCTCAGCCTTCTTCACAGTCCAACTCTCACATGCATACATGACCACTGGAAAAACCATAGCCTTAACTAGACGGATCTTTGTTGGCAAAGTTATGTCTCTGCTTTTGAATATGCTATCTAGGTTGGTCATAACTTTTCTTCCAAGGAGTAAGCGTCTTTTAATTTCATGGCTGCAGTCACCATCTGCAGGGATTTTGGAGCCCAAAAAAATAAAGTCTGCCACTGTTTCCACTGTTTCCCCATCTATTTGCCATGAAGTGATGGGACCGGATGCCATGATCTTTGTTTTCTGAATGTTGAGCTTTAAGCCATTAGAAGGTAGTAAATAGAGAAGGTCATGATTTTGTATCCATTTTAAAAGGATCGCTCTGGCTGCTCCCTTGAGCAGGAAATGTAGGATTATAGCAGGAAAACCAATTAGGAGACTACACAGTAGTTCAGATTAGAGAAGATGGTAGTTTAGACCAGGATGGGAGCAGTGGAAATAGAGAACATTTGGATTTTGACATATTTAAAAAGTGGAACTAACTGCATTTCCTGGCATATTCAACAGGGATGTAAAAAAAGTAAAAGTCAAGGTTTTTGGCCTGAGAATTAACAAGATGAGAAAGACAGTGAATGCTATGAATTTGGGGAAAGACGATGAGGAATTCACTATTGGAGATACTGAGTTTGAGATGTCTATTAGACACCCAAGTGGCAATATTAAAATAGGAAGTTGGATATATGAGTCTGGAGCTAATGGGAATGGTACAGACTGGTAGGTTAAATAAGATGAAGAATAAAAACTGAGCTGAATTTAACAATGTGGAGATCTTTGGTGAATTTTACAAGAGCACTTTTTGTGAAACAGTGGAAGCAAAAGCCTGACTGGGAGGAGAGAAATTGAAAATAGTTTAAACAACTTTTTCATGCAGTTTTGCTACAGAGATGTAAGAGGGAATTGGAGCAATAACCAGAAGGGAGGGTAGAATGAAGAGAGGATATTTTAAGAGGGGGGAAATAGCTGATTGAATGTTTGAATACTGATGGAAGTAATCCAGTAGAGAGGAAAGAACTCTGATAATATGGGAGAGAGAAGGAAGAATTGTTAAAACTATGCTGTAGGATAAATGAAAGGGGAATGGCCCTTGTCTTTAAGAGAAAGTATTGGCTTTAGATAAGAGTATGGCTAATTCATCCGTGATAATAGATAGGATAGAGTATGCAGGTGCAGATGCTGCTAGGAATCTAAGTGTGATGGTGGAAGTTCTCATCTGATTGCTGCAATTTTGACAGGAAAGTAGGAAGCAAGGCCATCAGCTGAAAGTAAGGATAAAGAAGTGTTAGAATTTTGAAAAGAGTGAAGTTGGTGCAAAATAATGAGGTAGGAGACTGGGAGAATAAATGGGGAAGGGAAATGAAAAAACAACTGCCAAACATAAAGAATCCGCTTGTGGTTCATGGTCACAATTTTTTTTGTGTGTGATGTATATCTTTTATGTTTTTTGGTTTTTTGGCCACAAGGCATGTGGGACCTAAGCTTCCCAACCAGGTATTAAACGTGTACACCCTGCATTGGAAGGCAGAGTCTTAATTACTGGACCACCAGGGAAGTCTCCATGGTCATGAATTTAAAGCAAAGCCAGTCAGGATGCCCGTGTGTTTCTCCAACCACATTCAGCTGCACAGATGCAGTCTTGGAGCAGGCGGAGAGCTGGATTTAACAAATATGAGAATGCAAGAGAGGGACGAGATAGCAAAGGGTGTGGACCGGGGAGTAGTTAAGATGGTTAGCCACAGGGCAAGTAGGGCAAGTAGGGAAGATAAACATGGAGGAGAAGGACCAGTGACAAAGTAAGAAGATTAGCAGATCATAGACCAGTAACACTGAAGACCGTGTGGATCACAATCAACTGTGGGAAATTCTGAGAGAGATGGGAATACCAGACCACCTGACCTGCCTCTTGAGAAACCTGTATGCAGGTCAGGAAGCAACAGTTAGAACTGGAATGGAACAACAGACAGGTTCCAAACAGGAAAAGGAGTACGTCAAGGCTGTATATTGTCACCCTTCTTATTTAACTTATATGCAGAGTACATCATGAGAAACGCTGGGCTGGATGAAACACAGCTGGAATCAAGATTGCCGGGAAAAATATCAATAATCTCAGATATGCAGATGACACCACCCTTATGGCAGAAAGTGAAGAACAACTAAAGAGCCACTTGATAAAGTGAAAGAGAGTGAAAAAGTTGGCTTAAAGCTCAACATTCAGAAAACGAAGATCATGGCATCTGGTCCCATCACTTCATGGCAAATAGATGGGGAAACAGTGGAAACAGTGTCAGACTTTATTTTTCTGGGCTCCAAAATCACTGCAGATGGTGACTGCAGCCATGAAATTAAAAGACGCTTACTCCTTGGAAGGAAAGTTATGACCAACCTAGACAGCATATTAAAAAGCAGAGACATTACTTTGCCAACAAAGGTTCGTTTAGTCAAGGCTATGGTTTTTCCAGTAGTCGTGTATGGATGTGAGAGTTGGACTATAAAGAAAGCTGAGCACCAAAGAGTTGATGCTTTTGAACTGTGGTGTTGGAGAAGACTCTTGAGAGTCCCTTGGACTGTAAGGAGATCCAACCAGTCCATCCTAAAGAAATCAGTCCTGGGTGTTCATTGGAAGGACTGATGTTGAAGCTGAAACTCCAATATTTTGGCCACCTGATGCGAAGAGCTGACTCATTTGAAAAGACCCTGATGTTGGGAAAGATTAAAGGCAGGAGGAGAAAGGGATGACAGAGGATGACGTGGTTGGATGGCATCACTGACTCAATGGACGTGAGTTTGGGTAAACTCCAGGAGTTGGTGATAGACAGGGAGGCCTGTTGTGTTGCGGTTCATGGGGTCACAAAGAGTCAGACACAACTGAGTGACTGAACTGAACTGAAGATTGAAGAATGGTTTGAATCAGAGTCCTTACTAGAAGAGGTGAACTGTGAGAAGTGGGGCTGTTGGAGAGTAGTTCAGTGTTGCAGCTATTGGTAAAGACAAGGACTGAGAGCCGGGCTACTTAATGAGGAGGCCAAAGCCTGATAATCAGTTTGCAAACTATACATTACTGAGCTTCAAGGAGGTAAGTTCAGAAATGGAAGGAAATGTTTAGAAACACTACTGTGCCATCCAAGCCTATGATTAGTGGACTTGTATTCAGAATGTCTTTGCTTTTTTAAAATCTCATTTGTCTATTCATTTATTATTGTATTTTACAAAAGTAATGATCTGCAACAGATTGGGTATAAACAATAACAAAAAATCTGGTCCTGCCTCACAGCTAAAGCACTGCTCTAGTGTACATGACTGTCATCTGAGTGTCAGAAGAGAGGGAGGGCAAGACCATCTGAGTTGGAAGGACCAGCTCCTTGAATATTGAGATCTGTCATCTCTAGCCTTCCCAGAGAGAAGCCACTTGAGTCCGCCACTCCCAGAGGCACCCGTTTCATTGTTTGCTGTGTGACCAATAGAACTCAGAATACAGTGTGAATGGTGCCTTTACATTGTTCAAGAAGGTGGCCATTGTTATCTCCATTTGACAGATAAGACAACAAACTCGGGGAAGTGAAATAATTGCCCAAGTCACACAGCTAGTAAAGGAAGGAACCAATATTTAAACTTAGGTATGTCTGTCATGGGCTTCCCTGGTGGCTCAGTTGGTAAAGAATCCACCTGCAATGCAGGGGGCATGGGTTCCATCCCTGGGTCAGGAAGATCCCTGGAAAAGGAAATGTCAATCCACTCCTGTATTCTTACCTGGGAAATCCCATGGACAGAGGAGCCTGGCAGGCTACAGTCCACGGGGTTGTAAGAGCTGGACACAATTTAGCAACTAAACCACCACCACCACGTCTGTCATGTCAAAACTGGACTCTGCCCATACTCCTCTCCCTCTGTGTTACTTGCTCACAGTTACAGGGACAGCATAGCCATACACTTCATGAAAAGTGGGGGAAAGTGCCTTTAGGGCCATGCCTTTAGGGAATGTGTTGTGGTCCATGTGGCCAAGCTGAGCATTTCCATTTCTTTTAGAATCACGGCTAGTTACCTCTGCTGTACCAATCCACAACCCATTGCTGTTTAGATCCCCGTCTCTCTGGTTGGTCTTTGTCAAACTGAGGGGCTGAAGCACCTCAGGAATCCAATATCCAATCTCACCACAGCATTTCCTGCAGTTTCTGTTCTGGTGTGTTAGTCATTACACATATATTAGAAGGATCTTCTAAATGATGGTTCGTGAATGGTAAGATGATGAATAATTTTAATACTTTTATTTTTTCCCCAAAATTTATGTAATGGAGATGTTACTTTTATATTTTAAATTGTCTTGTTCATGTGGAAACTCTCAAAGAGTTTCAGGTCTCTGATGAAGGCTCACTCTCCCACTGAGCCTGAGTCCCAGCTGTACTTGGAACCCTCAGTGTTTCTAGAAAAGGTGGTGTTGGTTGCTTCCCATTCTCCCCATGTGTGTGGGGTCTTTGAGGAATCAATCTAGAAATGAAACAGCATTAATATCTTAAGGGTTTCCTGGTTTCCTCCAGTTCTCAGCTCTCCAATTGGCCTGGGAAAGTACAACACTACAGTGAATTTATAAAGCTCAGCCGTGTGTCACAGGACCTGTGAACAAAGAGGTTATCTGCTTCTTCTGGAAAACCCTCCATGGCGCTCTGCGTCTGTATGCTGACATAACTCACAGGGCACAGCATCTGACATACAGGTTTACGATGTCAAGGCTGCCTCTGTGAAGCATGGCTTGTGGCACATAGCAGGGTCTGCTGCATAGTAGGTGCCCACTAAGGATGAGCCAAATGAGTCAATGAATAACTGATGTTCAGTCTGTACAGGTATTTTCATGGTGATGTGGTTAATCTTTCTACCTTAAAAAAGTTACCAGCATAGATGTATATTAATGTATTAATATTTGAAAAGAATGTTAGGACTTACTAAAATAAGACTTATTTCTGTATCCAAACAAGGGAATATCTAGAAGAAATAAAGAACCCACCAAGATAAGCAAATATAACTTGCCAGAGTAGACTATGCTCACACAGTTTAGTTTTAAATAATAATCAAAATAGATAATAGGAGCAGAATTTCACTTTGAAAAGTAATACTACAAATCACAGTTGATGAGGTGGGAAGAGGAGTCATTAAATACTTTAATATGATAAAAAGCTAATCATCACAGTTATTAATTGAGAGTAACAACATCTCTGGTTGGCATCATAAGAATAACTAGAATTTTCAAATACATGTTATTAATTATTGTTATTACGTGAGGTTTAAAACCTCTTCTTCTTTTAGAGACTAAAAGTCCGGAAAGGTGAATTTTAAAATATGCCTGAAAACTGAGAACTCCCAAAGGAAACTTGGTATTCTTTTCTTCCATCTTGCCAAAGTATTCATCAATAAGAAATGCAGTTGATATGCCAAGCACTAAGTTTCACATCATTTATCTTATATTCTAGATTTACTTACTTATTTTGGCTGTGCTGGGTCTTCGTCTTTGTGTGGGCTTTCTCTGGTTGCAGCAAGCAGGTCTGCCTTAGTTGCAGTTCACAGGCTTCTCGTTTCTGTGGCTTCTCTTGATGCAAACCATGGGCTCTATGCTGGCGAGCTTCAGTAATTGTGGTACATGGGCTTAGTTGCCCTACAGCTTGTGGGATCTTCCTGGACCAGGGATCGAATCTGTGTCCTCTGCCTTGCAAGGAGGATTTTTAACCATGTAAATCATTTATTTTGTATAAGTTTGTATTCCAGTAGATGGGGAGCACTTTGATTTCATTATGTACTTTTATTGATGTTAAGAGTCTGGACTCATTCTAATGATGCTGGTCAAGATACGATATTTTTCCCTAATATGTCTACACAAGCCTATAAGAACTAGCAAAAATCTAACTATTGTATTTGAATAGAGAATTCTTCCTCTCCTAGATTTGAAGACTAAATAAAATATGGAACAGTTACATCCCTAGTTTTCTTTTTATTATGCCTTTTGAAATAATTTGTATATACCTTTTAAATAATTTCAAGTGCCACAAAAATAATGTTAATAGCTCAAAATCAAAAGTTAAAAAAAAAAACAACCCTAAGTATAATTTTTAAAATCTTTTTCTTCTCAAGCGTTTTACGATGGGATAATGAGACAGATGTCTCTCAACTGGAAGGACATTTTGACATTGTTATGTGTGCTGACTGGTAAGTACATAAAAATCATAAAACTCCTGTTAGAAAAAAAAAATAGCTTTGCTGAAGTAATTGGGCTGTGCTGCTCTGCTGACGGTGAAGCAGAGTCAACAAATGAGGCACAAAGCCGCCTTAACCTCCACAAATTAATATTCATCTCCATGTGACAGTTATAAGGTAGTCTTCTATCACACAGTAACTTCTACCACATTATTTCCCAAAGATTGATTTTGAGAAGCATTTCCATTTTCTGGAATTGCCTCTGTTTCATGCTTGACGTATCAGTAAATGGACGACTTAGGCAAATTGCAAATAATTATGGCTCGGGGAGGAATAGTCTGGAGAAAAAGGAGTTTATCAACACAAACAGCTCAATTAGCTTACTTCTTAGGAGAGATCTGACTATTGATATAAGGGAATATATAGATGTATGTGTGTGTGCACACATATACACTCCAGCATATAAACATCTCTGTGGAATATCTTTAGGGAAATAGCTTTTCTTAAAATGTATACTTGCTATCTAGTATTTCCAATGTCTTCAATTATGATATTTAATTACACTTAAAACAAGAATTATAAAATTCCATTTTATTGTTATGCAAATAATAATAGTAAAATCTGTCAGATGCTTGCCTTTTAAAAATAATTTACATTAGATATTTTGTCTTCCCTTTTGGCCCAATCTACTTATTGTTAATGAAAGTCTCATCCCTAAGTTACAGGATAAATATGTATCAAACCTTAATAATGATTTCAACTAATCTTATGTATTTTCTTCATGTGTTGAATAATTATTTCAGCATTTGAGAAACATGACAATTCACAGTTTTTCCTGTTAAGAGTAAGATCTTATTTGTAGTTTTCTAATAATTTTTTAAATGACACTATGAATTTGAAAACACAAGTTCTGATTCTAAAGGAGTTCTCTTCTATTGATAAACCCAAACGCAAGATCCATAACCTAGAGAAGATTTTCCTTATGTGAGAGTTGAATGAATGGAATGTAATCTCCAGGAAGTCTTTATTTTAAATTATTATTATTTAATAAGATTTTTAGTGAGTAAACTTTCTGCCTAAGTCCCTGAAATTAGATTTGTTTTCTGTTTTCTCCAGAAAAACACTTCTCAGTGAAAATTAAATATTTTCTTCCATTCTTAGTTGAGTTTTTCATGGCCATTTAGTCTCTCTGCACCCAATTTCAGAAAGCCTTTTTCCAGAAAAAGGGAGAACCAGATTTCTGACTAATCATTGATATTGTGTCTCAATATTACAGCCCTCATCTAATCAAAAATAAGGAGCTAAAACCTCACCATATGATTTGAGCAAGTAATTTAGTAAATGCCTTTCCTCACCAAATATGAGAAAGGATCCTCCAGGTTTCATTGCACAGATGAAGATAATGCTGGCAGGATTAGATCAGATTAAGTATGAAAGTCAGATCAGAGAGCAGCAGAGAGAGGGAAGGAGGGCAGGATCTTCTTGGAGATTTAGGCGAGGGTCGCCCACTGATGGGCTCTGATTATGTGGGGAAAGTCAGGTCCGGCCAAGAGATTTCAAGTTAAATGTGTCCTTTGCACAAATATCAGAACAGCCTGGCTTTGTCATACCTTGGGTTATGACACTCACACCATGTCATCCTATTTGTACCAGAGAGACAAGCCGAGGAAGTAAGATTCAAGCTCTTTTCTGATTAATGTTCTCAGGTTAAAAATAGCCACACAACATGTTTGAAAAATAGTCTTTTTTCCCCTAGCCAACAACAGGATCCCGTACAACCAACATACATAATGCATATTCAGTTAAGGCTTTCATTCCAAATACATAACAATAACATGATGTAATATGTACATACATACACGCACATACCATATACATATACACACAGCTAGTAACTATTGAGAATTTATGTATTCAGATGAACCAAATACACCAAGTTTCATTTTATAAATGGTTTTTTTCTATGCATGAATTGTTTTTTTCCCCTCCTGGTGTCGTCAGTGCTGGAATGTCAGGCTGTTTATAATTTCCCATTTGTAAATGTGAAACATTAAGCTGCTCTCACTGCGATGCTGATATTATTTCCAAAAGAAATGCTTTGGAATGGTCTGTCTTCATACTCACAGAGATGGGTACGCTGTTTAGAAACTTAAAAATACAGTGATGTTCATAATATACATGTTGTGCCTATAGCAGGGAAGCCCAGGACTCCAAGAGTTCTTTATGTCTTGTAGGGTTGATGTTTCTCTGTCAGAGTTATTACACAGATGCTGCTTCTAGGGACAGGCAGGCAGGCAGACCAGGCTTTTTTTTTTTTGAAGAATGTCACAGGAGGAAAAGAAAGCTCTCTTTAGTCACTACCTCTAAGATGAAACCTGAAATAGTCGGTGCCAGAAATAGGTGCCACACATAAATAGATGACGTTAAGTCTCACACCATCCTGAAGTCATTGTCAGTCAATGAGATCTGGATTAGGCCACAGGAATATGAAGCAAGAGTTGGAGTTCAAATATTAGGTACATGGATTAAATTCTTACTGAAGCATTTCCAGCAAGGGTGGCATTGTCTGATTCCCTGAATAGCTAACCAGTGGTCCCGCTTGATCCCATTTACATGAAAACAAGCTCTATTCACAAACCTATTCCAAACCCACATTGTGGTTCAAGTAAAATGCACATGATTACGAGTGGTGATATGTTTATGTTCTTAAATCATTCATATATTCATATATTTACATTCAAACATTCATAAACCTGTAGGCAATGGGGGGAATAACTTATTTCCCAGAAGAGACCGTCTCTTAGTTCACATCTAAATTTGGTAGCTCAACTAGATTATAAAATAAAGAGGCACACTGAAAGCTAGTCATTATTTCACCATTCAGCATTTTTGACAATGAAATATAGTTTCATGGTTCAACAGTTCCTAAGTAACTTGTAAAATGTCAACTTTGAAATAAACAGAAAGAAAAAAATCAAGGTAACAGTCATACCCGCAAAAGGATGCTGTTGACAAACATCAAAATATTAGAATATTTAACCGCAGGTGTAGAAAAAAACCCTCCTATTAAGTTCCTTGGTTGACTTGTTTAATGTTGAATTTAATATAAGTTCCTTTCTGCTGGAATGCAGTCCCCCCCTGTCCTTGCTGAGTTTAGAATAGCGAATGATTGTTAATTTTAAACCTGCCTTTCCAGACTTCTGTTCAGTCACAATGATCTGAGAGTCTGGTAGCAAGATGTTTTTTTTTTATCCAATGAACAATTTCATTCAGTGTTTGATGGCTTTCCAGTTTATTGTAGCTTTGCAAAAATAAAAATGATTCTGTAAATTTGAAGGAAAAAAAAAAGAGTCCATACATGTGGCTTCTCTAAAGGCTTGCAGAGCAAGTCTAAAATGCCACCCTTAGCTGGACGCATGGAGCTCAGTCTGTAGGATGGTGAACCACATCTGCCTGCCTGCAGCCTGAGACTTCCCTTTTTGGGAAGAAATGCCGGAAGGTTCATCACCTCACTTGCTCTCCCAGCATTTTCACACTAGCTGTATACAGTGGATTGTTTCTATGTTCTATCATTTTTACTTTAAATGATGACAAGTTTGGGTTTTGTGAAGAAAAATAGTTTTTCTCAAAATAGGCTCTAGGATTTCTTTGTTTTTTTTTTTTTTTTCCAGATGCTCTGATCATAGATCATTCTAAATCACAACTCATAGACTTTTCCACCTGAAAAGATCTTTAGCCCTCTCACCTCACACCTGAGGAAACTCAGTCCTGGAGAAGATGGACAGATTGTCAGAGATCTGGCACCTCAGGGGTGGCGCCACACGAGATTAGAATATGGCTGCCCCAGCAGTCAGTCGCTAAAGACCGAGAGAGGCTATTCGGTCTGCTGAAAGTTAAATCTAAAACAGTGAACTGGAGCACATTTCACCTTGAAAATTACACAGAGGTCTTCTTCTCTGAGAATGCTGGCAGAAATGTCTCCTTGTTCTCTGTACTAATTAATTTCCCTATGCCAGGAGATGAAGCTGCTCTGCGCTCTGCAGAAAACCCTGACTGATTCTAAGGGAGGCAATGAAAATGGCCTGGCACCTTTCCTTTGTCGTACAATCTATGATTCAGATCAATGGAACAAAGCAAGCGTTGATTCCACAAGTGAATTATAGAGAGGTGTGTGTGTGTGTGTGTGTGTGTGTTTAATGGCCAAACTAGACTGGTTGTCAATGTATTTTGATCAGTAACTGAAGGGAGAGTTGAAATGGTATCTTCATCCCAATCACTGACCCACTCAACCTTTTTTTAATAGATCCACTTAAGCTACTGCTGTTCTCTGAGCCCATTAGGACTTATTTAAGGGGTGAATTTTCAGGAGATTATGTATCACTCCCACTAAAGCACATTGAAATTGCTCATAGGATGTATCCTACAAAGTGTTATAAATTCTGCACCGGAGCTAACTAGAAATGTGAGCTTGCTTGGAATAAAGACCTATTAGAGAACTATAAGAATTACTTTTGGGAAATGTGACTTGGAGTGATGGAGTAGACAGAATTAGCTTTCAAATAACTGGGTTTTGAATGTGTGCTGTGTGTTAAGCTGCATTTTCTAGTGAGCTGTGATGTTAATATCTTTTTCACCATTGCCAATAGTAAATAGAAATAGTATTTTATAAGGCTATGTTTTTTTATTGAAGTATAGTTAATTTAAAATGTTTTCTTAGTTTCAAGTACACAGCAAAGTGATTTAGATACCTGGCAGGCTGCAGTCCATAGGGTCGCACAGAGTCCAACATGACTGAAGCAACTGAGCAGCATGTCTATATGTATGTATATATATATATATGCATTCTTTTTTCAGATTCTTTTCCATTATAGTTTATTACAGCCTTCTCTGGTGACTAAGATGGTAAAGAATCTGCCTGCAATGCAGGAGACCTGGGTTCAATCCCTGGATCAGGAAGATCCCCTGGAGGAGGGAATGGCTACCCACTCCAGTATTTTTGCCTGGAGAATTCTGTGGACAGAGGAGCCTGGCAGGCTGTCTCCATGGGGCTCGCAAAGAGTCAGACACTACTGAGCAGCTAACACTTTTCCTCTTTCGTAGGTTATTACAGGATATAGAGTATAATTCCCTGTGCGACACATTGAGTCCTTGTTGTTCACCTACTTTATATATAGTAATATGTATATATTAATCCCAAACTCCTAATTTAGCTCCCCTTCCCTGTATAAGGTTATGTTTTAAGCTCAGCTTTTAAGTTGTTAATTATTTATCTCTTACCAACTTTTAGGATGCACGTGTATAAACTGGGAATGGTCTTTTGCTTAGTGCTATGTATCTCAACTAGCCAGGCCTCCTGTGGACTCAAGTAACTGATAGAGGTATTTAAATAGAATACTTAATTATTAACATATAAGGTAGTATTGTTGTTGCTTCCCTGGGCTCAGTGGTAAAGAATATACCTGCCAAGCAGGAGACATGGGTTTAGGAAAATCCTGGGTCAGGAAAATCCACTAGAGAAGGAAATGGCAACCCACTCCAGTATTCTAAAAGGAAATCTCATGGACAGAAGAGCCTGATGGGCTACAGTCCATGGGGTTGCAAAAGAGTTGGACACAGCTTATGACTAAACAACAGCAGCAAGATAGTATTAACTCACTAAAGAATAAGGTATAAAGTCCTGAAGAGAAAATTTCAAAACACTTAAATACAATTGGATTCCTTTCTTACTGGCCCTTCAGTTCAGCTCAGTTCAGTAGCTCAGTCCTGTCCGACACTTTGCGACCCCATGAATCTCAGCACACCAGGCCTTCCTGTCCATCACCAACTCCCGGAGTTCACTCAGACTCACGTCCAGCAAGTCAGTGATGCCATCCAGCATCTCATCCTCTGTCGTTCCCTTCTCCTTCTGCCCCCAATCCCTCCCAGCATCAGAGTCTTTTCCAATGAGTCAACTCTTCGCATGAGGTGGCCAAGTACTGGAGTTTAACCTTCAGCATCATTCCCTCCAAAGAAATCCCAGGGCTGATCTCCTTCAGAATGGACTGGTTGGATCTCCTTGCAGTCCAAGGGACTCTCAAGAGTCTTCTCCAACACCACAGTTCAAAAGCATCAATTCTTTGGCGTTCAGCTTTCTTCACAGTCCAACTCTCACATCCATACATGACCACAGGAAAAAACATAGCCTTGACTAGACGTACCTTACTGGTTATTAACCATTAATTAATATGACTAAAAGACAAACTTCTGTAGCATTCAAATTAGACGCATTTTGTGCTCTAAGATTTAAACGCATAGTTTTCTGGAACAGTAAGGAATTTTCCCATATAATAATCAGGTTATCCTGACTGATACATAGGTTTCCATTCTAGAGATGATTTCTAGTTTACCTTAAGAGGATTCTTTTTCCATTGCTCAAAGCAGCATTTTATAGAAGAAACTTCCACTAAGCATGTCATGGTGAAGCCCAAGTTCTGTCTTCTTGGAAATATTTCATAAGCTGCTCTCCCCACTCATCTTAAGTGAGAGAATTAGGAGAGAACCTGGTCTGGTGAAACATCCTGCCTGAATGCTGACTCCTCTGTAGCATGACCAGTGAAGGAGTATGTACAAACAGTTTTAGAGGCGTTAAAACTCACCCTGCGTAAGCCCTCCATTTCAAAGACTGTGTTGATCTGCTAGTAAAGTGAAAAGTGAAAGCTGTAGTCGCTCAGTCATGTCTGATTCTTTGCAACCCCATGGACTGTAGCCTGCCAGGCTCCTCTGTCCATGGAATTCTCCAGGCAAGGATACTGGAGTGGCTTGCCATTCCCTTCTCCAGGGGATCTTCCCAAACCAGGGATTGAGCCCAGGTCTCCTGCATTGCAGGTGGATTCTATACTGTCTGAGCCACCAGGGAAACCCAAAATATGAAGATGGAGGTACTGGGGATTGAACCCGGGATCTCATGCATGCTAAGCCTGTTTTCAACCACTGAGCCATACCCCCAGGCCTGCCAGTAAGGGAGTAAGTGAACTATTCACTGAGCACCTTCTCTGCGTGTAAGCTGGGCCAGAGCTGCTGCTGCTGCTGCTGCTGCTGCTAAGTCACTTCAGTCATGTCCAACCCTGTGCGACCCCATAGATGTCAGCCCACCAGGCAAAAACCATCACTACCTGAGGTCTTTTCTGTGGTCAGTGTGTAATAGGGCCAGTGGTTTGATTTTGAAGGATGGCCTCACAGCACCTCTGGTGGGCAGACGACCCATGTTTGCAGAGACAAGTGTTGGGAGAGCTTCATCTCTACCAGATGACTCCCCCAGACAGCAACTTAGAAACTTCCCATTGCACACTAGCACATGGTCCAGTCGTGTGTGAATTTTGGCCCATCACGTGTTGATGACTTGGCTTTGATTGGATAACCCTGACCACAGTATCTTTTTTATTATTTGTATTCTAGTGAGATAATTGAATGAAAGGAAACAATTTCTGTCTTTTAGTGTTGAGTAAACATATGTAATTAGCCTTGATCTCCACTAATATCATTAGACTTGAAAACCCAGTTTAATCTGGATTCTGCTCTCTTCTCAATGTCAGCCTGTTTCTGGACCAGTACAGAGCCAGCCTTGTTGATGCAATAAAGAGATTACTCCAGCCCAGGGTAAGTATGTTTCTATTTTCTCCTGAACACTGGCTTCAGAATAATTAGTCTGTGCACAAAGATGGAAAGAGTAATGGAATGGCAGGATTAATGTCATGTAATACTTTAATACTTATTATGTCCAACTTCAATTGAGTCTTCTGATCTATCAGATTCTTTCCTAATCATAACTAGGGAACTTCTTACCCTTGGCCTTCTGATAAGGAACACAGTGGGTAGTAAAATAAATGAAACCGCTTCAAAGATAGTGTGAGATTATTTTTATCAAAGAATTTCTTGAGTCTTTTCCTTTGATAACAATATCTTCATATTAAAGTAGAAGTATGATATTGAAAGTTTTCTGTTGACTTCTGTCATTTTAAATCCCTTCAATGGTAACCTTTGTCATTGGGTATTTATTTATTGCAAAAGAATATTTTTTTCTTTTTATTTCTGTTTCTATTAAAGAAAGGGACTTCAGATGAATCTATTAAAAGTTCTTTGCTTTAAAAGGAAACCATTATTTACATATTATAAACATTAGGTCACAATGAAGCCAAGCATGGCATACAATATTCTGCGCATTTTTACATTTATATATCCATTTATGCCTGTGAGTAAATTACAGAGTTTGTATCCACTCTTATTTTGCTGGGCTGTTATACTAAGCTAGGAGGTCCTGCAGCCTAAACAGAGAGTTAATATACATCTATTTAAAGAAAGAAAACAAGTTTAAAGCTCATACATTAAAAAAAAAATCTTATAACTATGTAAGACTCTTGCTGTGCCATAGGAACTTAACAGTGTTAATGTAGCCTAAGACAGAAACTCAACATTTATCTGAGAAAGGACTATAGTGTGTGTGTGTTTATGTGTGAAGTATTTTCTAAAGTTTTGTCTTTTCTTTTAAAAAAGAAGGTTTGCTCTAGTCTTCTGACCTCAGTGAGACTTATCAGCTAATACCTTTCAATCTTTCTCTTATATCTTTTCTACATTGAAGATTCCCAGAGCAATTTGATAATCATCCTTTGCTGTACACTGTGCTTTTTATTTTGTTATCTCTATATAACTCAGAAACTTTAGGCCTCTCAGAGGAGTAACCACAGCTTTGTAAGTGGTAATCAATTAAATTAAATTGGCTTCTCAATTCCCCCTGTGAGGTGGGGAGCAGCTCTAGAGGTAAGGAAGGGGCACACTCCAAGCCGTTGATGACAGCTGTCGTGGTTGAGTGAGCAGCCCAAGTTGAGGGCAGAAGAAGGAATTGGGGGCCTCTTCATCTCCCTGTTAGCCTTGGGTGATTCTCATGAGAATTTGCAAGATCAGGATTTTCAGAAAGGACACTGAGATTCTTGGATATAAGGCTTCTGAGAAGATCTATCAGGCAAAAACACAATGCTTTCAAAGACTCCTGGATCTCACAGTGCACAGTACTTCACTCATCACCAACACCCCCTTCAGAGCCTATTTGTGACAAATACTCCATTTTGCTGGTTCCAAATAGGAAAAGGAGTACGTCAAGGCTGTATATTGTCACCTTGCTTATCTAACTTATATACAGAGTACATCATGAGAAACACTGGGCTGGATGAAGCACAAGCTGGAATCAAGATGGCCAGGAGAAATATCAATAACCTCAGATATGCAGATGACACCATCCTCATGGCAGAAAGTGAAGAACAACTAAAGAGCCTCTCGATGAAAGTGAAAGAGAATGAAAAAGTTGGTTTAAAGCTCAACATTCAGAAAACGAAGATCATGGCATCCGGTCCCATCACTTCATGGCAAATAGATGGGGAAATAGTGGAAACAGTGGCTGACTTTATTTTTGGGGGCTCCAAAATCACTACAGATGGTGATTGCAGCCATGAAATTAAAAGACGCTTACTCCTTGGAAAGAAAGTTATGACCAACCTAGATAGCATATTCAAAAGCAGAGACATTACTTTGTCAACAAAGGTCCGTCTAGTCAAGGCTATGGTTTTTCCAGTAGTCATGTATGGATGTGAGAATTGGACTATAAAGAAAGCTAAGCACCGAAGAATTGATGCTTTTGAACTGTAGTTTTGGAGAAGACTCTTGAGAGTCCCTTGGACTGCAAGGAGATCCAACTAGTCCATCCTAAAGGAGATCAGTCCTGGGTATTCATTGGAAGGACTGACGTTGAAGCTGAAATTCCAGTACTTTGGCCACCTAATGTGAAGAGCTGACTCATTTGAAAAGATCCTGATGTTGGGAAAGATTGAGGGCAGGAAGAGAAGGGGACAACAGAGGATGAGATGGTTAGATGGCATCACCAACTCAATGGACATGAGTTTGGGTGAACTCCGGGAGTTGGTGATGGACAGGGAGGCCTGGTGTGCTGCAGTTCATGGGGTCACAAAGAGTCGGACACGACTGAGCGACTGAACTGAACTGAACTCCATTTTGTAGCAGATTTGCCTGGTTTATGTAGAAAGTGAAAGTGAAGTTGCTCAGTTGTGTCCAGTTCTTTGCGACCCCATGGACTGTAGCCTACCAGGCTCTTCCATCCATGGAATTTTCCAAGCAAGAGTACTGGAGTGGGTTACCATTTCCTTTTCCAGAGAATCTTCCTGACCCAGGGGTCGAACCCAGGTCTCCCGCATTGCAGGCAGACGCTTTCCCATCTGAGCCACCAGGGAAGCTCGGCAGAAGAAGGAATTACATAGTTTACATAGGATTCATAGGTTTACGTAGGATCTACTGTAAATCATTCACATGATTTACAATAGAAAACTGCCCAAGCTATGAATAGACCTAAGTGGAGATTGAACTGGAACATCTAGTAGCTCTCCTGTACCCTCTATTAAACTCTGAATGATGCTCCTCCTTGTCTGAAGTATGGCTCCACACAGCAGCCTCCTCAGAGGACAGCAGCACTCCTACTGAAGCAGATGCTCACCCTTAACTGGGAGGATAAGACCCAGCCCTAGAGTGGATGGTGCTTACTTATGCTCTGTGTAGAGCTGGGGAAGCCGAATCAAAGGGGCCTGCATCATGGGCTTCCCTGGTGGCTCAGTGGTAAAGAATCCACTTGCCAGTGCAGGAGACATGGGTTTGATCCCTGGCCCATGAAGATCCTACGTGCCACAGAGAAACTAAGTCCACGTGCCGCAACTATTGAGCCTGTGCTCTAGAGCCTGGGAGCTGCAGGTACTGAACCCATGCTCCGCAACAGGAGAAGCCACCAGTGAGAAGCCAGTGCATTGCAACTGGAGAGTAACCCCCACTCTCTGCAACTAGAGAAAAGCCCACGCAGCAACAAAGACCCAGCACAGCAAAAAAATAAATAAATAAACAAATAAATATTCTTAAACATCTAACTTAATTAAAACAAAAACAAAGGGGGCCACATCAAAATGCAGCATAAGAAATGAGAGCAGGGGCCCTCACTCAGGCCCCTCCTGTCCTGCAGCACTGCTTGGACTGACAAGTATTCCAGCCTAAGAGGGCAGGAGTCCACCATAAGGGGGAAAATCCCAGTCATAGATGGTACATGGACATACTGAAGTTCCCACCCAGGAATCTCACTCCACTGAGAGGTCTGGGGTGGCAGGGCCTTTGCACTCCTGGGAACGCTACCCAGATGGACCCAGGAAGGGCCACAGGGACTCAGAAGAGAGCCACAGTAGCTCTGTCTCCCATGCCAGGGGACTGGAAGGGTGCCCAAAACATGGGGGCACCTGGAGAAAAACTGCTCTTCTCCTTGCCTCTCAGGCCTGCTGTCCTACTTCCAAAGGACGTCCCCCCACCCCTCACTGAGTGTGTATGTCGTGGACATCACAGTCCAAGACCAAGATAACATTAAAGGCTTTATCCCATAACAATTAGAGCTGCTTTTAATGGTTTCTTGAGCCCAGTCCACTCTTCCATGGTTTTGTGGCCCAGAGGCTGAAGGTACTGGAAGAGGCCCACAGAGAAACAAATTGGACAGCTGCACTGGTGGGTCCTGAGCTCTTAGTAATTCAAGGGCTCAGCAGACTCAGTGGAGATGAAACAAGTCCTCAGGGTGCTCAGCCAAAGCTGCACTTTGGCCAAACACTTTGAATTCACAGGTGGGCCCCAGTTTCCAAGGGTAAAGTATTAGTAGATAGACCCAGAAATGTCTGTGTACAAAACCCAATTTGTTCTTACTATTGAGCCACTTACTAGATTCATCTCTCAGAGCCTCAGTTTCTCATCTGTAAAATGAGGAAGAAACAAGTCAGTGCATTGGAAGCTTTAGCACATAACTGACTCTGAATGAGTATGTGTTCAGTCTTGCAGCCTTGAAGAACTAGAGGGACTTCCCAGCCATGATGGGTATAGAATATACAGGGCTGTTTTCAAAAACTGTCCTCAGAGAAATGCTTGGCAGAAGGGGAAATTTTTTTTTTCTTGAACTTGGACTTGGATGATGTCTACACATAACTAGGCCTGCTGCATCTCCCTGTACCCACGTCCTACTTGCCTGCTGCAGGCTCTGCAGAAGGTCCGGAGGATTGTCTACCTGGATGAAGATGACACTTTTTACTACAGGCGCCCCCATCAAGTGAGGGGAGAGAAATTCCTACTAGATGGCCAGGATTAAATCATTGCAACATGGAGATTCAAGTGTCAACCTGTGTGAAGAAATGGATTCTGCCATTATTGGGGAGTGTGATTCCTTGAGTTCTAGCTAAGGCAAATCTGCTATCTGGAGTCAGAGGATCCAGAAGCAAAGAAAGTAGGTGGAGGGGAGGAGTTTCCCTGCTTTTCAGTTTTTATAATGGGGGTCATAAATGAGGGGATACAGGCCCCCAGAGAGAGCTTAGCCACCAGAGTGGGTTCCTGGCTTGACCCAGGAGCAGTGTCAAATCACAGAGCTAAGCCTGGATCCTTGGGCAGACAGGCACCTATGCCTGGAAAGTCATTACAGGAAGCCCCAAATGTCAGCAAGAAATGATCATTGCTTGCTCCAAATGGATTCTTCTGCTTACTGGTTGAGAGAAGCTATAAAAACATCTGACCCCTGCCAGAATGCTACAGGAACTCTCTAGCAGACTTAAAAGATGACAAGAAAAGATTTTAAGAAGAAATGACAGTGTTAGATGATCAGTCATGTCCGATTCTTTGCAACCCCATGGACTCCTCTGTCCATGGAATTCTCTAGGCAAGAATACTGGAGTGACTTGCCATTCCCTTCTCCAGGGGATCTCCTCAACCCAGGGATCAAACCCAGATCTCCTGCATTATAGGTGGATTCTTTAGTGTCTCAGCCACCAGGGAATCAGCAAGTGTTACTCATTCCAAGAAGCAACAGGTATCTTTCCTCCCCCACCTCTTTCCCTCTGGTGAGAGGCTTCTTGTTGCTGATGAGTCATAGCTGAGCCCTTAATACTGTGTTCCTTAAAGACCATCAGCCATGTCTGATATAACAGGACCCAGATGTAATTTAAAATACAGCCACAGCAGCCTACAAGTTGAACTTTGGTCCGAAAGTGACAACCAACGAGTGACACCTACTGATATTCCTGTGAAATGGCTTTGGGGGCAGGGAGGGAAGCCAAGCCAGTTGGACAGTGTGAATTTACTCAGGACTATGAGGAGATGGTTGGGGATGCAGTATGGACAGATCTCCAGCTTATCATCACTGCTCACCATCGTCAAGAATTCAAAAATATCCTTTGGAACTCATTTAACCTTCTTTAGAAACTGGCCCTAAATAACTGCCAAATTCCTAGAGTCCTGACTGCACGTAAGCCATGCTATAGAAGTAAATCATGGACTCTCATTTTAGAAAAGCAGTTTTTTTTTTTTTTTTTTTTTTCTTTGACTGCCCTGGGTCTTAGTTATGGCATATGGGATCTTTTAGCTGGGGCATATAGGATCTAGTTCCCTGACCAGGGATTGAACCTGGGCCCTCTACACTGGGACCACAGAGCCTTAACCACTGGACCACCAGGGAAGTCTTAAGCAGTTTCTTTTTACTGACATATTTTACCATCTTTTTTTTTTTAATCTAGCATCTCTGCAACCATCTGTATAAACCTCTGTTTTTGCTTATCTCAGGGAAATGCCTCGTGAGTATGGGTTCAGTGGCATGAACTGAGATGGTGCTGTAAGAGCTTTGGGTTCGGTTCCTTTTTGCTGGGTCAGAGGCCCAACAAAGCTTCCCCTGTCTTCGATGAGAAGCTGTGTTCGGCCAAACCCGGCTCTTCTGGTTGTAGGAGCAGAGAATCCCCAGACGATTTTTAAGACCCTGAATTCAGGGGCCTATCCCTTAGAAGTTCTTTTTGGAAGTCCACCCAGGTGTTTATCCAGCATGTGCAGTGCTGAGTCTCTGCCCCTGAGGAATTTAGAATGTGGTCATGGAGACCTCACACACATAGCTGGAACTACAATGGACAGTGCAGAATGGCTTATAACAGCCCAGCGCTCGATCATATAGAGCCTGGTGCTGCTTTTGTTTGTTGTGTGAATCTTTCTAATTGACACCTTCCATAGAATGTGAGATCCTTAAAGGACTGAACTCTGTCTTGAGTCAACAAACCTTTGTTGAGCAACTGCTCTCTGCCTAGCACTGTGCTGGGACTGTGGGGTATGAATAAGAATAACCAGCACTATAAAGAATCTCACTGTATAGCAGGGAAGATTAATGCACAACTCCTAGGAATTACAATGCAATAGTCTAGGTACTGGAATGCAGCACAAAGAATAGCTAATTGCCTGAGGAAGAGTTCCCTAGAGGCAGGAGTAGTGACTTCCGTTGATCAGTAAGAAGGCCATTCTGAGCCTCAGTAGAAGGGGACTAGAAAGTAGCATCCCTGGTGGAAAGAATAGAACTCACAGGTGGGGAGTACGAAAGAGCATGTGGAGTTCGCAGGAGTTTGCTCTGATTGGAGTTTAGGAGTGTCTGTTACACTGGGGGAGGGGCGGGAGATGAGTTAGTTTGGGTACCACTTTAAGACAGGCTGAGAACATGATGTTGGAGAGACTAGACTTTATGGGTAATAGCCATTGAAAGTTTTTGAGCAGTGATATAGTCGGACGTGGGTCCAAGAAAGATCACTCTGGCCAGCATAAAAGCTGGTTTCGAAATAAGAAAGAGATTGAAAGCAGCAAGGCTCTTCATGGGTCCACCGTGAACCAACTTCTACCTAAAACTGTACAGTTAGGAGCCAGTGAAGACCTAAAGGTGGAGAAGAGGGAACTGGATGGGTATTCACCAAGAGGTTCATTCAGCAAACATTTCTGGACTGCTCCTTGGGGATAAAATAAGATACAATGGTTTTAAAAGGCAACGTCATGATTTCCTGATTTCCAGTTTCATTTTGAAGGTGAAGGGTATGGAAGTATTTGGTACTTAATAGGTACTCAGCTGTGCGTGTGAGAGAGAGAAAGAAAGAGAGAGATGGATGAATAGTGCCCTGGGAAGGGTAGAGGTTTAGGCCAACGTCTGTTGAATTCCATTTTAGACAGAATGGGTTAAAGATACTTTCGGAACATCCCCACGGAGGGCTCTATCTAGTAGGCACCTGAAAACCCAGGTATGTGAACTGGACGATGGTGACTGCTGCAGCTGTGTACTTGGGAGTTTGTAATGCATAAGTGAGAGTTGAAGATGTGGACTTCAGCACAATTGCCTGGAGCTGTATAAAACATAAAGAAAAAGCAGACAGAGTCCTGGGGACTACTGACAATGAAAAGGCAGGTGATAAAAAGAAGCCAGGGTTGGACTGACTGACGAGAGAAATGTTGGGGAGGAAGCAGGCGAAGGCCGCATCTCAGAAACCAGATGAAGACATGGCTAGAAAATAAATATAAGCCTACACATGTAATCGATAGCTAATGGTGGATCACCTGGAAATGAAAAAGTGTAGCCTGTTCTTTGCAAAATAAGTCTGAAGAAGACTTATGTTTTCCAGAAGTGCACATCCTTTACTCTATGAGTATAGATTGCTAAGTCACTTCAGTCGTGTCCGACCCTGTGCAACCCCATAGACGGCAGCCCACCAGGCTCCCCCGTCCCTGGGACTCTCCAGGCAAGAACACTGGAGTGGGTTGCCATTTCCTTCTCCAATGCATGAAAGTGAAAAGTGAAAGGGAAGTCGCTCAGTCGTGTCTGACTCTTCACGACCCCATGGACTGCAGCCCACCAGGCTCCTCCATCCATGGGATTTTCCAGGCAAGAGCACTGGAGTGGGGTGCCGTCACCTTCTCCATGAGTATAGATTAGTCTAGCAGAATAACAACAACTGAGCTTACAAGTGAGTGTAAACAAGATCATTGTTGTTTTGTGGAACTCCTCTCCAGGGATAAATGAATTCTCTCAAATTTCTGTTCATCAGTCTAAATTTTACATTCAATTGAGTGTTCAATCAGAGTTTAAAATGATTCTGTGACTGTGAATGCTTAGCAAGTTGTGCTTTGGTAAACTGAAAATAATTTTTCTAAAATAATGGGCTAATTTGAAATCTATGTTCTTTTTCTTGGTTTGATTTTTGAAGCCTAAATTGTGAGGCATATTCCACTGACTGTAACAAAGTGTCCTGCTCCACTGGAGATATGGTGGGGGGGGCGGGCTTCTGAAACCATTCATTATTGGGGAGAGGCTGGCACTCAGTAGGGCAAACAGTGGATGCTACTGAATGAATGGATGATGTCCTATTGTCCCTCCTAAACATTAATCCACATCTCAAAGGTGTCAGCGTTCAACGAAATGAAAAAGAAAACATTTTGAAACTCATAACTGAGTAATTAGAGATTAAAACTACAGCTTGCTCTTTCTCTTTCTTGTGGGGACAGTATTGTGCACAGAAAGCTGCCCTCTGAAATCCCATTAGAGCCACTGACTCTGTAAAAGCTTCTTGGAGAAAATCTTTTCTAAAGAATGAACGTTAGAATGTGGCCTTCGAATTCCCAGAGACTTGTATTTTTCAGATTATTCAACGTCTGGATTTAGCTTATTCTTTCAGCAAATATTGATCGTCTTTTCTATGCTAGGCACTGAGAAAATGTAGTGAATGGAACATTAGAAGATCCCATTTTCCTGGAGTATACATTCTAGCCAGAGGAGAAAGGCAATAACAAATAAGGATGTGATGTGTGTCAGTGGTGCTGAGGGCTAAGGATACACACAGAGCAGCGAGAGGGGGTGGGGAGGGTGGCTATTCTAGGTGCAGTGGGTGTGGAAGGACAGGTAAACTGAGACACAAGCTCAGCTGCAATCCCCTTACAGCTCACCCCAACCAGCAGAGGGCTGGGGTGAGGGCAGAGGTGTGTTCTGTGAATGCAAACATCAACCCAACCACAACCCCTTAGTCCTTAAACATTATGATATATAATTTAGATAACAGCTGTCAAAAATCAACTCTTTGATTATAATGGTAAGACAGGTGACTTTAAAATAAAACCACTTCCATTATTCAAAAATCCAGAATGACAATCAGCTCTTAGAAAGGACTAAAATGACCTACTAGTGCTCCTCCTTTTTTTTTTCCCCATGGAGACTTTTGCTCCCCTGCTGAGACCATGTATTATATCTAGTTTCACATCAAAATGAATTTTTGCTGCTAAGTTTGAAAACCGCCTGAAAATAGCAATTAATATTGGAAAAGCTGACAGAACCTTAAGTGGAGTGGCATGATTGGTGCTGCTATAATTATGTGCCTGAGTGTATACATGTCTATGTAAACACAGTGTGAAAACACACTTGATGTCCAGGACAGTGGATCAGTGCATTTTCTTGCAGCTAAATGAGGGGAAGAGAGAAGGAGAGGAAGTTGGTAGAATCTTTATAGCACCGTCAGGTGGTGTAGATGCTCCTAGTCTTTCTTACATCTATACAAACTTTTCTGAAATTATTTTCACACTCATTGCCTCATTTGATCCTCACAACTTGCTGGGGGTGGGGGGAGGCAAGGGAGGTTTTATTCTTCCCATTTAATGGATGAGAAAACTCAGTGAGTCAGCTAGGATAACTTGAGTCTCTTATCTGAAAAATGAGGAGATTGGACTCATGTCATCTCCAAGGTGTCTCCTAGGTCAATAGTTCTATGACTTTTTCCCCTGATTTTCCTGAGGTGACACCGCTGTCTAATGGTAGAGATCCCCTTTTAAGTCCAAACCCCTTTCTGCCACACATTTCCTCCTCATAGTCTTCAAACCCTTTACAGCATGTTTAATCATCTGTAAAATGTAATGTCTACTGTACACGGTTGTTGAGAAAATTGTTGAGGGGATTAGAGGGAAGGCTCGTGAAGCACCTAGCAAAGTGGTCGCTTGTATTACTATTGCCATCACTATGACTAATACGAAGGGAGTGTTGTATAATGGAAAGAGCATTGGCATTGGGAGTCAGGTCAGTTTCTAGTCACTTACTGATGTGTCATCTTGGACAATGAGCTAACCTTTCTGAGCATCCTCTAGAGTGGAGCTGAAAATCCCTATCTTGATGGGTCATTTGAAGACTAAAGGAGAGGATGTGCATAGAGCACCAGCCCCAGTGTCTGCCATGTCCCTGATACTCAATAGACAGTTGGCAGGTATGAACGATAAAGCAACTTTCAAAAGAAACTGGGATATATTTTCATAATTCTCTCAAAACCTGAAGTGGTATTTCCTAGAGATAATGTATAACCTTGAAATTAACAGAAGCATAGTCATCTTTTGAACAAATAAAAGGAAAAAGACTATTCTGAAGTTTAGTCATTCTGTGCACATCTCAAAGGGAGAAGGAAAATTCACGTGCAGCCAGTAGTTAGTAAATATTCGTTGTGGAGTTTCAGAGGGTCTTCTGAAATCTGGTATATATTTTGATCAAGTCTTCCCACGCTCCCCACTACAACCATCAGATAGGGTTGTGCAGTTTATTTAGAAAAGCTTACTAGCCCTCATTGTACCACTTTCTTTGAAAAGTAACCACTTGGATAACTGTGAGGAACTGCTTTGCCATAACGATGACCCTTACGAGGGATCCAGTAGAGTTGGAAATCAAGATCCTAAAGTTCTGTCTCTGGCAGTATGGTCACAGAAAAGGCTGGTGGCAGAACTGAAATGGATTGTGGTTACCCGTCTCTGTGGAGGATTTCTCGGTACTGAATTTCCAGGGCACAATAAACTAACATTTACAGGCATCTGTGGCCACATGCTCTGGAGCTGTGTTGCGGATGTGTTGGCAGCTGCTAAGGAGTTGCAAGGTGGGTAACACTGCCCTGGACCTGGTATTCTAAAATCTAGTCGATGATTTAAACCACTGGACCCAAGAGAGGTATGTATCGTACAAAAGACCAACGTCGAGTCCCATATTATTTATTACATGCATTGTTTGAAGGTGATAAAACATAGCACTGGACATTTAAATACGACATTTTTCTCTTATTTGATGTCTGTCTATCCTGGAAATGAGTCCCACTGTGTCTGCCCATCCTTGGTGGATATCTCAAGACAATTGAGTTTTCTACCTGAGAGCTGTACACTAAATGCTTTCACCAATGTCTGTTATGTTTGGTTGTCTTCCAGTTTTACAATGTGTGAATTTCCTTTTTAATGTTCTAGGGGAAAGCAATGGTATTCGCCCCACGCCGAGGGAATACTTTAAACCAGTTTTGCAATCTAGCTGAAAAAGCTGGTTTCTCTATCCAAAGACATGAAAATTATGATGAACACATTTCAAACTTCCACTCCAAGGTTAGTTTTCTG
This sequence comes from Bos indicus, assembly GCF_029378745.1. Lineage (NCBI taxonomy): Eukaryota > Metazoa > Chordata > Mammalia > Artiodactyla > Bovidae > Bos > Bos indicus. Next base: position 26,898,127 of record NC_091770.1, read on the forward strand.
CTTGTGTTAGATAACACTTTAATCCGCATTGCATTTTGAAGAGATCATGGTCTTTTTGGCAGGTAACCTAAATATTTGATTAAAGGACTCCTTAGGTGTGCTGCTTCTGAACAGCTATTTGTATCTGGTTATTTTGTGTGGCAAAGCCATCTTTTATCTTTGCATGTCTAGAAGGATTTTACAGAAACCATTCCTGTTTACTCCTTTCTCTGAAACTAACTAATCTCTTCATTCATAATAGACTGATTTGTAGGATGCAGGGGAGGTGGCATAGAATGAATGATAAACAAGCATTTATATTTTAATGAAAAAACCTTCAGCTTTTAAGTAGGTTAAATGCTTAGCTGCAACTGAAATAAATAGAAGGTGAATGTCTAATTGTATCATGTTAGACTGTAAATCTTTATCTCCACTTGCTTTATGGTTGGGTCAGTTGGCAGTTTGAGACTGTTAAATCTCACAGAATTTCACAGTTGTGGGGTTACATGTCAGATCGAGACGCTACAAGATTTAGGTCAAAAGCACTTATCTGAGAGTGATTTCTAAGCTTCCTTACATAAAGCAATGTTATCAGCCTTTTTTATTATTTATAGGTATAGAGCAATATAGGACACTGAGAGGCTAGCGTTCCACTGAAAACTTTTTAGGAATCTCACATTTGCTAATACATATCACAGTTACTCGTAAAACATGGATTTCTTCTGTAATTTCGTACCTTACAGAAATCTCCCTTCTCTGAGCTAGGCTGACCTTCGCAACAGACTTTGACTTGTCAATTTTGCAAGTCATGACCGCAGAAAAGTAAAGGCCTGACCTTATTTTTCTCCTGGGAAAATGTGTATAGCATTCTTTATTACCCAGGACTATGATATAATGTAGAAGTGTGCTGACTTTTGAAAAATTATATGCAAAGTGAATCTGATCTTCTAAGCAGTAGAAAGGAAATCTTCACTTTCTGGAAATGGGTTCATTTCTTTGGGTCTCCAGGGCTCCATTTAAGTTCCTGAGCCGTAGGGGAGCGGGGGTTGGGGCTGGGGTGGGGGGGTGGGTATGTTGGTTTGTGAACTGAAAGGGTTAAATCACTTCCTCTCACTGGTGGAATCAGGCCCTCTGCTTACAATTAGAAAATAAAAACTAAGTGGCATGTTATGCAAATCTTACCTACCTCTAGAATGATGTTCTTTTTTCAACTCCTCTCCAGAACAAAAGGAATGGCTTTGAAGGCTTTTACCTGGTCCAGGAAGTGTCTCTCCTGGCCCCCTGGGCTCTTCTACCCTAAGGGATAAAAATGGCCTTCTCTCCAGGGTGAGGCTAGAGCTACAGGGCCCAGCTGACAGCTGCTTCACAACCTGTCATTCACTTTCCCCCTTAACCAAAGGACAAATGCTGTTAGTTTCTCAGTCATAGCTCAGGAGAGCAAATGCCCCAGGTTTCTCCACCAGCAGAAAATTTCATTATACCTAACCCTCTGTCACTTCTCTGCAAAATCTGAAGTGTGTTAGAACATGCCAGGCATCCAGGTCCTCGGTGGCCACCTGTCCTTTGTCTAGAGCTTTAGATTGTCAGCACCTAGTGGGCAACAACCTCCTGTTTTTATTTCCAATGTTAGTAGCCTGCTAATCATGGCCTGTTTATCCACAGGGTCACAAAGAGTCGGACTCAACTTAGCAACTAAAGGACAACAAAACATGCCTAGATTTATACTGTGCACCCCCAGTTCAGTTCAGTCACTCAGTCCTGTCCAACTCTTTGCGAGCCCATGGACTGCAGCACGTAGGCTTCCCTGTCCATCACCAACTCGCAGAGCTTACTCAAACTCATGTCCATTGACTCAGTGATGTCATCCAACCATCTCATCCTCTGTCGACCCCTTC